>NC_090449.1:536773463-537076493 GCF_031143425.1 Pleurodeles waltl | reverse complement strand
CCCAATGCATCTCTTAAACATGACCCATCAACAAAAACAATTTGGTCATTTTCATCAAGCTTAGTATCCTTGATGTCAGGTCGGGGTTTTGTGCAAAATTCAGTCACCTGAAGGCAGTCGTGCTCGATGTCTTCAGCGTTCTCAATTTCAGCATTTTCACCAGGAAGCAAGGTTGCTGGATTCAACGTAGTGCACCTTTTCAGCTGCACATTCGGTGAGCCCAGAATTATTGTCTCATACCTTGTGAGTCTTGCTCGAGTCATGTGTTGCGTTCGGGAGCGGGTCAAAAGTATCTCAACTGAGTGAGGGTCCATGACTGTTAATGGGTGTCCCATCACTATTCCTTCACTCTGAGTGAGGCTGATACCAACTGCTGCTACGGCGCGCAAACACCCTGGCAGTGCTGCTGCGACCGGATCCAAAGTAGCTGAAAAATACGCTACTGGTCTGTTTATGCCACCATGGGCTTGGGTCAAGACAGACAAAGAACATGCATCACGTTCATGACAAAACAATGTGAAAGGCTTTGTGTAATCAGGCATACCTAAAGCTGGAGCCCTACACATGCATTCTTTCAATTCAATAAAAGCATCCATCTCATCTCCTTTCAGCTCTATTTCATCCAAGGAATCCTTCTGGGTCAGTTTCAGTAAAGGCTTTGCTAGAGTTGAGAAGTTGGGAATCCACTGGCGACAGTAGCTCACCATCCCCAAAAACTTCCTCACCTCCCTCCTCGTCTTTGGTGGACTCATTTGAAGTACACTTGTTATTCTTTCCTTCATTATTCTCCGTGACCCTTTCTCTATTTGATGACCCAAGTATTTCACTTTCTTCTGACAGAACTGCAACTTTGAAGGAGACACCTTGTGTCCATTCCTTCCCAAATGGTTCAGTAGAGCAATGGTGTCGGCTGTGCAGCCACTTTCTGTCTTAGATGCAATCAGTAAGTCATCAATGTACTGTACTAGGGTTGACTCGAATGGCAATTCTAACGCTTCCAAGTCTTTCTTTAGAATCTGATTGAAAATTGACGGTGACTCAGAAAACCCTTGTGGAATTCGACACCAACTGTAAACTCTGTCTAAGAATTTGAAACAAAAGAGAAATTGGCTGTCCTCATGAAGAGGCACCGAAAAGAATGCTTGTGACAAGTCGATGACTGAGAACCACTCAGCATCGCAAGGGACTTGAAACATTATCACAGCTGGATTCGGTACTACAGGGCAGCATTTAACTATGATGTCATTTATTTTCCTCAAGTCCTGCACTATTCGGACCTTTCCACTCGGCTTTATTAGTCCCATGATTGGTGAATTACATGGACTGCTTAACACTTCTTTCAATACTCCCTGTTTTACAAACTCGTCAATGAGTTGGGCGACTTTCATGAGGTTGTCTTGTGCCATGTGGTATTGTGGGGTCTGGGGAAAGGTTACATTGGGTTTTACGGTCACTTTCACTGGTTCCACTCCTTTCACCAATCCCACCTCTTTTCCTGTCATATCCCACACTTCCTTTCCGACTGTTTCGCGTAATTCAGCTGGAATATCTGCTTCAGTTATCATCGGAAAAAGGTTAATCAGAGGATAGTCTTCATCGACAGTTTCCATCTCATCCCCTTCTACACTGTCCTCTTCTTCCCCATCACTGCTCGTCTGAATCCTAATTCCATCGTTCGAACACATAATCGAACATCCCAATTTGCACAATAGGTCTCTCCCTAACAGTGCTATCGGGCTTGAGTCACATACCACAAAATTATGCAACCCTTGATAGTTACCAATGCTGACTGGTACTGGATCTGTGATTGGGTTCGTCAGGTGCCTGTTCGCTACTCCCACTACTTGAACTGTCCTCCCTGAGAGTGGCAAATTTGGTACTTCAATGCTCCTAACAGTTGAACGTGTGGCTCCTGTGTCAACCAAGAATGAAACACGATGACCCATAACTCTTCCCTCCACATATGGACCCTTTTGATCAACTTCCAAGGATGCTGCAAGCACACAATTTCCCTCCTCATCTGAACTTTCACTCTCCCATACATTGTTTATTCCATTCTCACTGTGTAGTGGGAACTGTTGTACTGTGCCATTTGTACTCATCACCTGACCCGAGACCTGTGGAGGAACCATCACTTGCTGCTGACTCACTGGTGCCAAGGGTATTTGCATTTGCTGATTAGGTACCATGGGAAACTGCTGTTGCATTGGCTGCATTTGCGTCATCTGCATACGGGGCATCTGCATCTGCTGCGGCTGCATGGGCTGTAATCCCTGCAGCTGATTTATGGTCTGAAAATTTGGGTTTGGACCTCTCATTTTTGGTCCCCTCATTGTCTGGAATGCATTGACATCATTGTTTTGCTGAGCAACACCTGCACCTTCCTGCACCATCATCGGGCACTCGCGTTTCCAATGTCCGACGATTCCGCACACGTGACACGGCATCACCCTTTTCATTGCCTGCACACCATTCGGAATCGCAACAGTGTTCAAATCCGGACCATTACTCCCAAAGCCTCCTCTGCCTCTACCTCTCGCCTGTGGCTGAAACATCATGTTTCCCTGCGGCTGCGGCTGCGGCTGCGGTATCTGCTGTTGGAACCCTTGCAACCCTTGCAAACCTGTCTGAGCTGCTGTAAGTTGCATCACCATCACTTTCTCTTTCAACCTTTTCTGTTTCACTTCAATTTCGTCACTACAGTATTTCGCATAGTTCAACACCTCATCAATCGGTTTCGACTGCCAACAAATCAAATGCGTCTTTATCATCTGACTTATCTCTGGTCTCAGCCCTTCCACAAATCTAAACACAAAATGAAGCATGTCCTTCGCCTCTATTGTTTCCGTGCCACTGTAGTTCTTGAACGCCTTCAACAACCTCTCATAGTAACCATGAATCGACTCTTTAGCCTCTTGGGCAGTTCGATCAATCTTCTGCCAATCCACATTTTTCGCGGCAACCTTCGTCTTCAAATGCTCAATCACCTTATAGTACAAGCTCATTACCATGGGTGATGGTGCACCCGTATCCCTGTCTCTCTCTGGTTCACTTGTCGGCCAACCTACAGCCCTTTTGCAGTCTTCCCACAAATCTGCCGGAACCACAATCTCAAAGAGGGTGTTCAGGTCTTCCCAAAGACATTTTGCAAGCTTCACAAACCTATCAGTCTGTTGATACCATTCAATCGGTTTCTCTCTTAGTTTGGGAAAATCATCCGTAAAAGACTGAATGTCGCTTCTGTGCCACGGTACATGTATTAATTTTCCCCCTGCTGTCTCCCTCATTGGTAACATGGTTACTGCATCACTACTCTGTGGTCTTTTCTCGTTGTGCTCTGGGACACTGTCTTTCTTCTTCTCCTTTTTCTTTGCCCATCTGCTTTCCCATTTGTCTAAGCACCTCCACACTTGTGCACTCTGCAGCAATTCTCTAAGGTGCGTCTTCATGCCTGCTGACCTCATGTGTTCAAAGTCTGTGGTCCCGAAATCCAATCTATAGCTCCTGCTCAAGTGTTTTGTCTTGTCTATCTCAACCCCGTTTTTGTCAGCTATTTCTTGCAACCTTCTATGTACCTTGTTCACTTCTCTCGTAATCCTAGGACATAGATACCTCAGCTCTTCTTCCGAGTAGGACTCTAACCTATTCAAACCCATAGTCCCTTCCACCAATTCTTCTGCTTCCATGTTCAACCTGACCCTATTCAGATAGTCTTCTCCCTTCCCACTGGCTGAGCTTAGTGTGGAATTCAGACTGTTGAACCACTGTGTTAGCTGTTGCGCATTCAACCCCATCAGTGTAGCATTCACATCGACTGCCATTGATGGTTGCGGCAACTTTTCAGTGTTCGATGATAGCGGTATCATCAGTGGGGGACTCGACCTCACCACTGTTGACTGAGCACATATGGGACTAAACTCCATCAAGGACCCAGATCCAGTTGGCTGAGCCGCTATCGGAGTTGTCTCTGGAGTGTTTTCTATGCACCTCCTTTCCGTTCCACTCTGCACCACTAAACCTTGACCGCTCATACCTGAGTAAGGCTGACTGTACAAAGGTACCGGTGGACCTACAGTAATGGGTAGGGATATCGCATCTGGGTTCTGTCTATTCCCCAGGTTCTGAGGCATGTTCATTCCCACACTATGGGTCATCATTGCCGGCATGCCCGTCTGACTCCCCGTCATCTGAGCATGTGCGGTTCCCCCCTGCATCTGCTTTTGAGGCATCAAAAACTGGGTTGATTCAGCTTGTGCCAATGTTGGGTTGCGACCATTCTGTACTCCCATTACGGTTGGGTCTAGAATCATTCCTGTACTGTGGTCATTGCTGTAGTACCTTGGGACCTGCGGCTGATAATTTTCTGCTGTTTTCAATATAGGCACATCTGGATATATTCTCCTAACCTGCGGTATCTGCGGGGTGAACAGTAAACTCGGGTCCTTAGATCCCGATGGCGTTTCTGAATTCGGAGTTTCATTATTCTGTACCGGTGCCGGAGGGGCAGAACTGGTACTCGGACCTTGTTCTCTCTCTGCATAAGGTGGTGGACGGTCGTTCAGCAATTGTATGATGAACTCCTCATCCTCTAACTCGTCTTCCTCTCTATCTTTGGAACACCTCCTGTTTGTCTTACAGGTAGCTTTCTTGCCTGTCGCCTCTTCTTCTTCCTTAGCAATTGCGGGAAACAATTTTATCCCCTGCAATATATCTGACCTCCACACCTTCTGTGCATTATCCCACCTAGCGTCCGCTAGTGTCTTTTCTACCTTTCTTATCCTGGTCTCGAACTTCTTTTGCTGTTGCTGTCTAGCCATTAGTTCCCAAATCGCTAGAGCCTCAAACTGTGCTGGCCTTGGAGGTACCTTCATGTCGTACATCGCAAATCTCAAATTCTCTAGGATCCTTATATTGAATGTCCCATGGATCGGGAACGCTACGCTCCCATGTTTCTCTGTCAACTTGTGCCATTGCTTTAGCCAAAGGCACGGAGCTACCCCCTTTTCCTCCATTACAATGTGAGCTGGTGTACCTTCGGGTGGCGTCTCCTCTCCTACGCTCGCTTTAATGTAAGACTCCCCCTTCATCGCACTCTTTAACGCTTTAAAAAATTTCATTTTCTCGTCTTTTATTTCACAAAATTTGTAATCAATAAGTGACTTTAATTCCCGGAATACTCTTCGCTTGCCTTTCCCCTTCCAATCGAGCCCCACGGACTGCGTCCAATCCGTGCGCGACCCTTCTCTGCAGCCAACCTATCCCAGCGCGGCTCCTAGTGACGTCACACTCACACACTCTGCGGCTGACAAAGCCTCGCGGCTAGTCCTCCTTCACTCAGCTCCTCTCGTAACAACTTCTAGCATGTATCGCGAGCAACCAAATAATAATAAAACAGATCTGTCGGTTTACTACAGGAAGGGTAACACAATCGCTTCAGGACCTTTGGGATTTTTCACTAGCCTCGGCAGTTATTCCATCTTTCTCGGTCCCCACTTTCGCAAGCAAATCTGACCCGCAGATTCTGCTCTCAACTTGTCAGTGATCTATTCTAGTGCACTTAGAATTTGTCAAAGCCCGAAGTCGAAGTTTTCTTTCACTCCCTTAACACACGTACCGACTCGTTGACCACGCCCGGTCAACCTATTAAACCGACCAGACCACAACATAAAACAAGTGTCTCATACACTTTTCAACATACTCCGGAGTCTCTTGACCTCGCAGGGCCCGTCTCAACAACAACAACCACGTGGACCTTTTTTCTGCACAAAGCACCACATGCACATGACGTTCGACGACTTCCCTACTCTCACACTCGGAGTCGCACCTCCGCTATTCTCTAAAATCCTTGCAACCTTTTCAAACAATCTGCGGCAATAAGCTGTGCAAGCGCAAAATCCTAACTTCACTCATACCGTCACTAGTACCGCCAACGCCGATCTCACACCTCCATTCTCTCCATTCGCAAGCTCCGAGATCCTGGGAAAGTCGCGGGGACTTAGGGCATCATCATTCTCTCAATCTGTTTTACCCAAGAAAAATCTAATTCAACACCATATACCTCTCGAGCGGGGTCCCAAAATGCCAAACCGTCCTCTGCTACCATCTACTGATAGAGCGTTCCGACCTAATAAATTACCTGTATCTGGACGCTCTTAGGTCGATGAATCTTTTGACCAAGTGGGGCTCTCTTCACCCGAGAGTAATCAATTTAATCAAATCAATAATCAATAGCGAACATAAGCAATGCCCTGATCAACATAACACTTCACAATTAATCCAGAAAACATTTCGGCGAACCATGACCTTTCGGTCATGAATAACCACACCAGTTTATTCAAAGTTAATGAATTTATTTCCCTATATTAACAAAGCTAGCACGATATAAACGTGTCTCAACACCAAATGATATATGTAAATGAACATTAATAGCTGTCCATAACGACGAAACAGATGCAATCTATGCAGCATTTGAATAATAATGCATTCGATAATAGCAATGCAAACCACTAAAACTATAATCTGTAATGAGCTAATTGCATACATTGGTCAGCATAACAAGGTCTCAAATTGCATCGTGCAACAAATGAATCCTCATCTAACCTCAAATTAGCATCTGCATGTGGGATTTCATGCAAAAACAATTTAGCAACATTAATTTGGAAAACTCCTAACTAGGGCTCTTATCAAAAATCAGCAGTTGGTTACCTAAAAAGAAACACAATGCAATTGTACATTTTCTTTCATATTTACCAAGTTCAATCAGCATTCAAGGAAGTCTTCGTCTCAAAGGTACCAGTTTCGATCAGCATGGGACTGGGGCAAAGGGGTAGGGTGGACGGGGCAATTGCCTCACAGCGGCAAAAAAAGACAAAACTATTACTTCATGCAAAGGGACGAATCAAAGTTAAAGTCTCTAGGGCGAGAATTTCTTAAAGTCTCTTTCTCTCGATTAGAGAAAGCATCAAAGTCTCATTCAAAATGGCGTCGCAGCAAGATGGGCCATAATAGCTGCAATGTCCTGCAAATGGCGGGTAATGGGCTGGTAAAGGCAAAAATGGCGAATAATGGCTGCTTTCTTCTTGTGCACCTGGTTTAAATAGACAACAGTTCAAATCCAGTAGGGTCTTCCATTGGAGAGTTCATAGGTTGGCTTCAAATTGTCCAATCAAAAACTACAGTTCACAAGCTTCTACCTAGGCATACATTATCCTTGGAGTCGGGAACGTAAGTTGCAACATATTTTACCAATTAACTCACTTTCAGAGCGTCCATTGTCTGCACCTGCAGATTGACCTTGGAGCAAAGAAGAAGATGCCAGGCTGGCACGAAACCTTAAAGATAAGCATGTGAACCGATCTCACTGGAAAAGTACAGCTTCAAGCAAGAATACACGTTTTATTAGCACATTGGAAAAATACGAGCATCTAAACCGTGAGACATGGCAACTAGGCCGAAGCCTCCACTAAAGTTATGCTAAGCTAAAACATTTCTAACAAGCAAATCATGGCACACGTTTACGATTATGTCAGATTCGTACAATTCTAATACATCACGTTATATAAAGCACGCATATAAATGTTGGCAAACTACTCTGAGGGCACATTTGTCCCCGTACAATCTTTATTCGTTCGGTTAAAGTCACACTTGATTATTGCAGTACTACGTTTAAGCGCTAATAAATGTAAAACCTTCATTTCTGCGTCATCACCCTTAAAGCTTTATGGCTTAAAAAGGGACACACTTGCCAATCATCCCCAGAGAAACGACATTGTGTGGCTTCTCCAATCGTCTCTAGGACAGCCGTCAGGCATGTCAGTGCTCCTTGTTTACGTAGCAGCCTATACCAATCCCCTATAGCCAGAAGGCTGGACCTGAAAAGCACCTGCAACACAGGATCTGTTTCTAAATAGGAATCCAAATAGTAGGATCTTAAAAAATGAACAATCTGCTGATAATTAAAAAAGAATCGCTTACATGAATCACCACATCGGGCAGAAATCTTCTACCAGGTCATACATTTACCACAGAGCAAAAACTGTCCCTATTACTTTAGCCCAGAGTGGTACCAAAACCTAATGTGCGTCAGAGAGAGTTGCAGGCCCATATGTCTGGCCTAAAAGAGATTCAGAAGTGTAAAACCTGATAGAATTTGATTAGAACAATAAAGTAAGACTAAATGGGCACACCAGCCCTGTATTAACTGATATCTGTTTTTTATTGGTAATTTCAGGATCTTAATAAAGACCGGAAGCCATGTACCAGCTTCCCGCAATATTGCTCCTAGAAATAATGTGTCAAGCGTTGCCTCCCCAGCCTGTATTCTGACCAGAATATTTAGAAGGTCTGCCTCGTAGTAGGTCTGTATGTGGGTGAGGACCAGCCCTCACTGTGTAATCTGAAGCTGAAATACTGAATTATTTGCTGTAGGTGTTTTACTGTTCCTTGCAAACTGTCTAAACATAGTGTTGAGGTCGCTAAAATATCTCTTACTTATTTTAATGGGAATATTAGAGTATAAAAACAGTAATAGTGGGATCATAGACATTTTGATGAGGGCCACCCTGCCTATCAAAGTTAGTGGGAAGAGTGTCCATCTATCCCAAAGACCCTTTATTTTATGAAACATTGGTACATAATTTATTTGAAACAACTGAGAAAAGTTATTGGTCATGTAGATCCCAAGATATTGAACAGGGACTTGAGATAGAATTTGTTGTTGTAGAGAGGGAGGAAGGCTGCTAGCGGGAGTATTGGAGACAAGCAGTTCAGTTCTCTTTTGGTTGATTTTTTAACCCCCAGTATCTTGAAACTGTGCGAATTCCCCTAACACTTTCTGGATATTCTCACTGTCAGGTTCAAGTACAGAATGACATAGTCAGCAAACATCTTTAATTTTGGCGCTCTGGCAAGGGGCTCTAGAAAAAAGTGAAAACAATAGCAGAGAAGGGACATCCCTGCCGAGTCCCCTGCCCCTGTTAATGTCGACTACTTTAGCTTGGGTGACTTGATATAGCTTTGCAACCATGGTAAGAAAATGAAGATGAAAAACAAATTTCTCAAGAGAGAAAAAAGAGGGCATGTCAGTTGACTAAGTTGAAAGCTTTCTCAGCACCAACTATTATTACTCTCGCTCTAGTGTAATTGGCTGAGAAATTGTCTAATGCTTGTACTAAAAACAGTTTTGGCAGCCATTAACTGACCTGCCACAAAGCCTGTCTGGCCCCTATAGGTTAGAGTTTGAGCAAGGGGGGTAGTGCGGTTAGCCCATATCTTCATTAATAACTTGTAATCCGCATTAAGCAGACTAATGAGGCGGTATGAATTTATGTCAAAAGGATTTTTTCCCTTTCTTTAAGAAGCTGACTACTGTGGATTCCTAAAATGTACGGGCTATCTCACCCCCTTCTTTAATCGGAGTGAACAAGTCAGTCAGAAAAGGTAATAGATCCTTAGAAAAGATTTTATAAAATTCAGCTAGAAAGCCATTGTTTGCAACCGCCTTCCCGATTTGGCATAGCAGTGAGAGCTTCCTGCACTTCCCTCAGGGATATAGTGGCAATATGTTTTTCAGCCTGAGAGCTGGTCATTTATGGGAGGCTAATTGATTGAAAATAATCAGATACCTGAAGCTATGTAGTCTGATAGCTGGACTCATACAATGCTTTGAAGGGCTGCAGAAAAACTTCACAACTTAGCTTTGCCAGAAACTATTTCACCCATAGTCAAATTACTGGTTCGCTAGCCAATGAGGCTTCCTGCCTGACTTGGGAGGACCAAGCCAAGAATCTGTCAATTTGCTGACTTTTTTCATACAATCTCTGCTGGTATGCCCTTAAGATCTCAATTTCCTCTAAGGTAAAATATTCTCATAACTTATACTTAGTTTTTGCAAGATTCTTGTCTGTAGAGAGAGATCCGCAAATCCCGGAGTTGACCCGTGAAACCAAGCCTACAGCTGCTTGGAGCAGGGCAATTTATTTTTTACGATTCTTATATTGCCAAGCCTGATGAGCAATTATATGGCTCCTTGTCACAGCTTAAAAAACCTCACACACAGAAAAGATTGAGGCTGTGCTGCTATTTGACAGAAAAAAGTCCTGAATAAACTGCTGCATGTCAGCAAGCCATGCCTCATCAGATAGTAGTGACCAATCCAGCTGCCACATAGGCCTCTTGTTCTTGGATACCTCTACTTTTATCATAATTGAGACCACAGAGAGGACTGAAAAAGAATTGGCCCAGATGTCAAAATCGAGCCTCTCAATAAAGCGGGAGACCAAAAAAAAGTTGATGCAGGAAGCAGTATGGTATCACTGTGAAAAGCAAGTAAATTGAGTGATACCAGGATGATCATACCTCCACGGATCAGACTTGATTAAATCTAGGACCTTTTTAGTATTTGGTTTAAATTGTTTTTTTTTCTATTTGTTCCAGGTGTCCAAGGCTAAATCCTGAATAAAATTAAAGTCTGCCCTCAAAACCAGGGGCCCAACGGCTCCCATTGCAATCCTGTAAATCTGTGACAATGTTTCTGGATCATTGCACACTGGAGCATAATAATTAAACAGGTTTAGTGGAGCACCATTAGTTTCCACTTTCAACAATGGCCACCTGCCCTGAGGGTCTCTAATCACATCACAGACCTGCCAGCCGAGCACCTTCCCCAAAAGGATTGACACTCCCTTACTGCCAGACCCGCAGAGACAAAAAAGGTTTGTGCATATTTTTGGAGAATTTTAATTTTTTGGGTAGTTGGTCTTTAGATGAGTTTCCTGCAGGAATATAACATCTGGACGGAAAGCCCCTAACCAGCTAAACACTACCACATATTTCTGTCTATTTGACATACCATTTAATTATAAGCTTTACATCTGACTTCACATCCCATCACAGACAATATCCTGCCTTTTAAAAGCGACCTTGCACTGATATTTGCTCATATAGTGTACAGCTATGTACCTGAATCCCCTTACATTACCTACCCCCACTAATTCGGACCTGTACTAAAATCTGCTCTTTTTATTTTACGTGAACCTCACCTCCCCATGAACCCACCCATCCTCCCAGAGACCCCCCAAAAGTGAAACAACCAAAAGAAATAAATAAAAAGAAACAAAATCCCCTCGCAAGAGGAAAATTGCTCACATTACTCCTCCTGCAATGTAGCACCTTAAACTTGGTGCCATGAATTTGCACCCTGTGGCGACCGTGATCCCCCTCCCCTACATGCCATAATAAAATTAGAAATACATTTTGTGGACAGTCAAACCAATGAACTTCAAGCATGATAGCCAAGCGAAATCACTGAGCAGAGCTAGACCAATTGAAACACAATTTATTGGAGTATCATAATGCTTGGGACCCTAGATTAACTAGCCTGTGGTAACCTAGGGTACTAGCCAGCACCAAAACCTCTGATTAACACCTTAAGTTTAAATACTGGGCAAATTGGAAAACTCGTGAAAAAGCTATTGTGGCTCTGCAATGCTGATGAAAAGCTGAGGTTACCCTTAGCCAGAATCTACAATTTAAGCTGTGCATAATTGATAACCAAACAAGACAAATTAAAACATGATCTTAGTATGTAATCATAGTTCCCGCAGCCCTAAATTGTGCAGCCTGAAAAAAGCTAAATGAATGAGGGGACTAGCCAGCACTCAGTCCTTGAAATGACACCTGAACTTACACCCTGGACTCCTTGGAAAACTCATGAAGAAGCTCATGAAGAAGCTGCTGAGCTTCCGTAACATGTGCAAAAAGATGCCCTCCAGCCAAAACCTTCAGTTTAGATTGTTGCGCGATTGTTGCTTGGATGCCCTGGGCCTTTAATGAGTGCATCAGTTTCACAAATGTCTTTCCTCCTACGAGCAGCTGAAGACATCAAGTAGGACAAAAATATGGCATTGGGGGATCTCAGGTGTGGAAAATTGCTTGTGCTTAATATCCTCTGACAGCAGCTTTTCTTTAATCCAATAATCCATAAAGTTCACCAAGATAGTGCGCGGAAACTTCACGTTAGGAGGACGTTGGGCCGCTACGCAATAGGCTCTTGTTATCAATAGATCTCCTGAGTAATCTGGAAGGACCTGGGATCTAATGAAGGAATCCACCCATTGAAGAGCATGCTGACCTTCGCAACCTTCCAGACCCCCAAAATATGCAAATTGGGATGGCAAGAGTGGTTTTCAAGCTCCTCAAGCTTGGCCTCAAGAGCTAAATTCTGTTTCTTGAGCTGAGTGGCGTGCTTCTGGATCAATGAGACTTAGGCCCTCATTGCAACATTGGCGGTAAAAGCCGCTTACCGCCATGCAGAAGACCGCCAACACCCCGCCGCGTCTGCGGAAATCCGCCACAGCAATTATGACCCACAGCACGGAATCCGGCAAAATTCAGACACCCACACAAGTCCGCCACACCAAAGGTCAGTGATAAACTGGGGAAACAAAACCTCCACTGTCACGCCAACAGAAATACGCCCACACTATCATGACACACAAATCCACGCGGCGGTCTCTCAACCACAGTATTCCATTGGCGGTACACACTGCCGCGCACAAACTACACACACACATACAAAACACAGCCACATTGGGTAATTCAAAATACACACACCTGATACATATACACACACCACTCCCACACATCCAATACAATATAAAACAACCAACCACATCACCCACAAACCCCTGCGACAACAATTGAGAAAGAAGCAGAGAGAGAGATACCACCATCAACAATACTAGCATCCACAGGCACACAACACCATCACCCACATAACTTCCACACACCTCACACAACACACCACTACATATCAGCACACTTATCACCACACACACCATCCCACACGTCACCCACACCACTCCATGGCACGGCAAAGACACCCCAGGTTCTCGGAGGAGGAGCTCAGGGTCATGGTGGAGGAAATCGTCCGGGTAGAGCCACAGCTATTCGGATCATAGGTGCAGCACACCTCCATTGCAAG
Organism: Pleurodeles waltl; assembly: GCF_031143425.1. Lineage (NCBI taxonomy): Eukaryota > Metazoa > Chordata > Amphibia > Caudata > Salamandridae > Pleurodeles > Pleurodeles waltl. The sequence goes on along the minus strand of NC_090449.1, from coordinate 537,063,511 downwards.
GAAGATGGAGCTCTGGCGAAGAATGGTGGACAGGGTCAACGCAGTGGGACAGCACCCAAGAAATCGGGATGACATCAGGAAGAGGTGGAACAACCTACGGGGGAAGGTGCGTTCCGTGGTCTCAAGACACCACCTTGCGGTTCAGAGGACTGGCGGTGAACCCCCACCTCCTCCCCCACAACTAACAACATGGGAGGAGCAGGTCTTGTCGATTCTGCATCCTGAGGGACTCGCAGGAGTAGATGGCGGAATGGACTCTGGTAAGACAAATCTTAACTATTACATCCCCCACCCTACCTGCATGCCAACACATACCCCCACCTTCACCCTCACCCCATCACTCCAACTCCTCACAAATGCCCCAACAGCACAAACCACACATCCCAACACCAAGCCCTGCATGCAACACCAAAGCATGGACACCCATCACCAAAGCATGCCCACTGCACAAACCCATACACCCCCAAACCATCATCACACAAGGTCCAGCACAGCACTGGGGTACACGGTCACCCACCCATTGCACACCATGGCACACATAGATGTAATAAACATCCTTTTATACCCCTGCAGGACCCCTACCCAACCTCACCGGATAGGAGGGTCCACACATGTCCACACCACCAACAGAAGAGGCCCACAGTGATGACAGCAGCTCTGTCCAACTGGATCTAGATGACCAGCCCGGCCCATTGGGGACCCCGGGACAGTCGGTTCCCATCACACAGTCACAGGCCACTACAGACCTTCCCCCCCTCTGGAAAAACCAGCACAGCACCCACCCAGCGGGCCCATACCTGTGTCCCCAGGACACGTCAATCAGCAGTGTGTCCACCACTATAGGGAACCCAGGCTAACCCACCACCCCAACAACAACAGGGACCTGGGGACAGTGGCAGTGGGCACACGGCCCAAGGGCCGGAGGCCCAGGAACACAGGGGAACTGGGACGGCTGCTGTGCGACAGGGGGAGGACAGGCCAAGGGAATACACTCTCCACAAGGCCCTCTCCTCCATCATGGGAGCCTACCACCACTCCCAGGAGACGATGGCAACGGGACTGCCCAAGTTTCAGGAGACCCAGCGCCTGCAGGAGGAATAGTATTTGGGCTTCAGGTAGGAACTCAGATCCATAAATTCCACCCTGGGCACCATCGTAGGGGTGCTTAAGGAAGTACTCAACACCAGGAGGGACACTGTGGCACAACAAGGGGCCCTGACACTAGCATGAACGATGAACTGCCCACCACCTCTGCCAGCGCTAGTGGACAGGAGGCACCGCCACAGGACCACCACACCAGCACCCCACCACCTGCAGAGGGAGAACCACCCCGCAAACGGTTCCTGAGATCCAGGACAAAGACAGAGAACGATGCCAAGACCCCCGCCAAGAAATGAGACCACCCTGAATGTCATCCTTCTGTCCCACTCGGTCACCCTGTCCATCCTTAAACTGCCCCAGCTCCACTTCCTATGCCCATTTGGGCAATGCACCTGTGAGACTAATTGACTGCACTCTGCCATGGACATTCCTCCGCCATCACCCCTCACCATTTTACAACCCCCTCCAATATTTTGCACTTAACTAAACACCCTTGAATCACAAAACAATCTGGAGTCAGTCTGTGATTTCGGAATAGGGTATTAGCAAGTACTGTGGCAAAAAGCTCTTTCAATTGTAATGTCAACAAACCTATGTCACACAGCTCTAGTCCATGAGGAATCAAAGCAGATGTCACACAGTGGGACCCACATCTGTGAAATCGTAAGGGAAAGTGACAACCCAGTGACCATACACTGGGTGAAAACGACAGACAGTAGAGAGGTAGTAGTGTTAAAGTACATGTAGTAGGCAGGTTTGTATTCTTACCTGTGTCTCACTGGAAATATTGCAGGATCACCGAGTCCCTGTTGTTCATGTCCTCTTCTTCTGCTTCCTCGTCTTCACTGTCCACAGGCTCCACAGCTGCAACAACACCGCCATCTGGACCATCCTCTTGCAGAAAAGGCACCTGTCATCGCAAAGCTAAGTTGTGAAGCATACAGCAGGCCACAATGATCTGGCACACCTTCTTTGGTGAGTAGAATAGGGATCCACCTGTCATATGGAGGCACCTGAACCTGGCCTTTAGGAGCCCGAAGGTCCACTCGATTATCCGCCGTGTTTGCCCATGGGCCTCATTGTAGCGTATCTCTGCCCTTGTCCTGGAATTCCTCACTGGGGTCAGTAGCCATGACAGGTTGGGGTAACCAGAGTCACCTGCAGATGGCGAGGGACAACTGTTAGACACAACCTAACCTGTAGGGATAACCCCAGACCCAGACAACCATCCCCACTGTCTTGCTTCCAGGTGCTCACCTAATAGCCACACACAGTGCCTCTGGAGTTGACCAATCACATAAGGGATGCTGCTATTCCGCAGGATGTAGGCGTCATGCACTGAGCCAGAGAACTTGGCATTCACATGGGAGATGTACTGGTCTGACAAACATACCATCTGCACATTCATCGAATGATAACTCTTCCGGTTCCTGAACACCTGTTCACTCCTGTGGTGGGGTACCAAAGCCACATGTGTCACATCAATGGCACCTATGATGTTGGGGATATGTTCCAGGGCATAGAAATCACCTTTCACTGTAGGCAAATACTCAACCTGAGGGAAAACGATGTAGCTCCGCATGTGTTTCAGCAGGGCAGACAACACTCTTGACAACATGTTGGAAAACATAGGCTGGGACATCCCTGATGCTAAGGCCACTGTTGTTTGAAATGACCCACTTGCAAGGAAATGGAGCACTGACAGCCCCTGCACTTGAGGGGGGATTCCTGTGGGATGGCGGATAGCTGATGTAGGAAAGTACCATCTTGCCTGGCATGTTACCCCCATATTTCACTGTATATATGTTGCTTTAGTTGTATGTGTCACTGGGACCCTGCCAGCCAGGGCCCCAGTGCTCATAAGTGTGCCCTGTATGTGTTACCTGTGTTATGACTAACTGTCTCACTGAGGCTCTGCTATCCAGAACCTCAGTGGTTATGATCTCTCATTTCTTTCCAAATTGTCACTAACAGGCTAGTGACCAATTTCACCAATTTACATTGGCATACTGGAACACCCTTATAATTCCCTAGTAGATGGTACTGAGGTACCCAGGGCATTGGGGTTCCAGGAGATCCCTATGGGCTGCAGCATTTCTTGTGCCACCCATAGGGAGATCTGACAATTCTTACACAGGCCTGCCAGTGCAGCCTGAGTGAAATAACGTCCACGTTATTTCACAGCCATATTACCACTGCACTTAAGTAACTTATAAGTCACCTATATGTCTAACCTTTACCTGGTAAAGGTTGGGTGCTAAGTTACTTAGTTTGTGGGCACCCTGGCACTAGCCAAGGTGCTCCCACATTGTTCAGGGCAAATTCCCCGGACTTTGTGAGTGCGGGGACACCATTACACGCGTGCACTATACATATGTCACGACATATGTATAGCGTCACAATGGTAACTCCGAACATGGCCATGTAACATGTCTAGGATCATGGAATTGTGACCCCAATGCCATTCTGGCATTGGGGAGACAATTCCATGATCCCCCGAGTCTCTAGCTCAGACCCGGGTACTGCCAAACTACCTTTCCCGGGGTTTCACTGCAGCTGCTGCCAACCCCTCAGACAGGTTTCTGCCCTCCTGGGGTCCAGCCAGGCTTGGCCCAGGAAGGCAGAACAAAGGACTTCCTCAGAGAGAGGGTGTTACACCCTCTCCCTTTGGAAAAAGGTGTCAGGGCTGGGGAGGAGTAGCCTCCCCCAGCCTCTGGAAATGCTTTGATGGGCACAGATTGTGCCCATCTCTGCATAAGCCAGTCTGCACCGGTTCAGGGATCCCTCAGCCCTGCTCTGGCGCGTAACTGGACAAAGGAAAGGGGAGTGACCACTCCCCTGACCTGCACCTCCCCTGGGAGGTGCCCAGAGCTCCTCCAGTGTGCTCCAGACCTCTGCCATCTTGGAAACAGAGGTGCTGCTGGCACACTGGACTGCTCTGAGTGGCCAGTGCCAGCAGGTGACGTCAGAGACTCCTTCTGATAGGCTCCTTCAGGTGTTGCTAGCCTATCCTCTCTCCTAGGTAGCCAAACCTCCTTTTCTGGCTATTTAGGGTCTCTGCTTTGGGGAATTCCTTAGATAACGAATGCAAGAGCTCATCAGAGATCCTCTGCATCTCTCTCTTCACCTTCTGCCAAGGAATCGACTGCTGACCGCGCTGGAAGCCTGCAAAACTGCAACAAAGTAGCAAAGACGACTACTGCGACCTTGTAACGCTGATCCTGCCGCCCTCTCAACTGTTTTCCTGGTGGTGCATGCTGCGGGGGTAGTCTGCCTCCTCTATGCACTAGAAGCTCCGAAGAAATCTCCCGTGGGTCGACGGAATCTTCCCCCTGCAACCGCAGGCACCAAAGAACTGCATCACCGGTCCCCTGGGTCTCCTCTCAGCACAACGAGCGAGGTCCCTTGAACTCAGCAACTCTGTCCAAGTGACTCCCACAGTCCAGTGACTCTTCAGTCCAAGTTTGGTGGAGGTAAGTCCTTGCCTCCCCACGCTAAACTACATTGCTGGGAACCGCCTTTTTTGCAGCTACTCCGGCTCCTGTGCACTCTTCCAGGATTTCCTTTGTGCACAGCCAAGCCTGGGTCCCCGGCACTCTAACCTGCAGTGCACGACCTCCTGAGTTGTCCTCTGGCGTTGTGGGACCCTCTTTTGTGACTTCGGGTGAGCTCTGGTTCACTCTACTTTGTAGTGCCTGTTCTGGCACTTCTGCGGATGCTGCTTGCTTCTGAGAGGGCTCTTTGTCTTGCTGGGCACCCCCTCTTTCCCCTCACGCAATTGGCGACATCCTGGTCCCTCCTGGGCCACAGCAGCATCCAAAAACCTTAACCGCAACCATTGCAGCTAGCAAGGCTTGTTTGTGGTCTTTCTGCACAGAAACACCTCTGCACGACTCTTCACGACGTGGGACATCTATCCTTTAAAGGGGAAGTTTCTAGCCCTTGTCGTTCTTGCAGAATCCTCAGCTTCTACCATCCAGTGGCAGTTTCTTTGCACCCACAGCTGGCATTTCCTGGGCATCTGCCCTCTCCCGACTTGATCGTGACTCTTGGACTTGGTCCCCTTGTTCCACAGGTACTCTCGTCAGGAAATCAATCATTGTTGCATTGCTGGTGTTGGTCTTCCTTGCAGAATTCCCCTATCACGACTTCTGTGCTCTTTGGGGAACTTAGGTGCACTTTGCACCCACTTTTCAGGGTCTTGGGGTGGGCTATTTTTCTAACCCTCACTGTTTTCTTACAGTCCCAGCGACCCTCTACAAGGTCACATAGGTTTGGGGTCCATTCGTGGTTCGCATTCCACTTCTAGAGTATATGGTTTGTGTTGCCCCTATCCCTATGTGCCCCCATTGCATTCTATTGTGACTATACATTGTTTGCACTGTTTTCTATTGCTATTACTGCATATTTTGGTATTGTGTACATATATCTTGTGTATATTTGCTATCCTCATACTGAGGGTACTCACTGAGATACTTTGGCATATTGTCATAAAAATAAAGTACCTTTATTTTTAGTATCTCTGTGTATTGTTTTCTTATGATATTGTGCATATGACACTTGTGGTACTGTAGGAGCTTCACTCGTCTCCTAGTTCAGCCTAAGCTGCTCTGCTAAGCTACCTTTTCTATCAGCCTAAGCTGCTAGACACCCCTCTACACTAATAAGGGATACCTGGGCCTGGTGCAAGGTGTAAGTACCCCTTGGTACCCACTACAAGCCAGTCCAGCCTCCTACATTGGTTGTGCAGCGGTGGGATAAGTACTTGCAACTACTTACCACTTTGTCATATTGTACTTTTCATAAGAGAAAAATATACAAAACAAGTTCAGTGTATGTACACCTAACCAAAAAGTTTTGCTTTTCTTCTCTTACTCTTCTTGCTAAGTGCTGAAAAGTACCTCTAAACTTTCAAAAAGTTCTTTAAAAGTTTTAAAAGTTTTTTTTCTGTCGTTTAAAAAGTTCTGAAAAACTTTTTCTTTCTTTTTCTGTCCCTTAAACACTTTCTATAATGTCTGGTACAGGCCAAAGTGTTGATCTGTCGAAACTTGCTTATGATCACCTTAGCTGGAAAGGAGCAAGGAGTCTCTGCATTAAAAGAGGTTTAGGGGTAGGGAAGAATCCCTCTAGAGAACTATTGGTTAATATGCTCATTGAACAAGATACGACCTTAGTTGGCACTTCTGTTGAGCAATTAGCTGATGGTTCCCAATCTGACCCTGGGGCACCCCTAGCAAAAGATTTAGAAGGGAACCTTCCCAACCTGCCCATTAGCAGGCCACCTAGCATAGCTGGTACTGATGTGAATTCACATCACAGTAAGAGTGTTACTTCTCATCATAGTAGGAGTGTTACTTCTGTAGGCCAGAATGTTAGAGTGCCATCTGTTAGGGACAGGTCTCCCTCTGTTCATTCTCACCATACTTCTGTGTCAAGGCATGCCCCACCCACCCACCCTGATGACAGAGTGTTAGAAAGGGAGCTCAATAGATTGAGAGTGGAAGAATCCAGACTGAAGCTCAAGAAGCAACAGCTGTATTTAGATAGGCAGTCCTTTGATTTAGAAAAAGAAAGACCGAGGTTGGGGTTAGGACCCCATGGTGGCAGCAGCAGTATTCCAAATAGTCATCCTGTAAAAGAGCATGATTCTAGGAATCTGTACAAGATAGTTCCCCCTTACAAGGAGGGGGATGACATTAACAAGTGGTTTGCTGCACTTGAGAGGGCCTGTGTTGTACAGGAGGTCCCTCAAAGGCAGTGGGCTGCTATCCTATGGCTATCATTCAGTGGAAAGGGTAGGGATAGGCTCCTTACTGTAAAGGAAAGTGATGCCAATAATTTTACAGTTCTTAAGAATGCACTCCTAGATGGTTATGGCTTAACTACTGAACAGTACAGGATAAAGTTCAGAGAAACCAAAAAGGAGTCTTCACAAGACTGGGTAGACTTTGTTGACCATTCAGTGAAGGCCTTGGAGGGGTGGTTACATGGCAGTAAAGTTTCTGACTATGAAAGCCTGTATAACTTAGTCCTGAGAGAGCATATTCTTAATAATTGTTTGTCTGATTTGTTACACCAGTACCTGGTAGACTCTGATCTGACCTCTCCCCAAGAATTGGGAAAGAAGGCAGATAAATGGGTCAGAACAAGGGTGAACAGAAAAGTTCATACAGGGGTGACAAGGATGGCAAGAAGAAGGATGGTAAGTCTTCTGACAAGGGTGGGAACAAATCTAAAAATGAGTCTTCATCAGGCCCACAAAAACACTCTGGTGGGGGTGGTGGGCCCAAATCCTCTTCAAATCAAAACAAAGAAAAGAAACCATGGTGCTATTTATGTAAAATAAAAGGCCATTGGACAACAGATCCCAGTTGTCCAAAGAAAAGCACCACGCCTCCTACCACTACAACCCCTGCTGCTACACCTAGTGCCCCTAGTAATAGCAGTGGTGGTGGGAGCAAACCTACTAATAGCCAATCCAAGGGAGTAGCTGGGCTCACTTTTGGTAATTTAGTTGGGGTTGGTCTTGTTAGGGAGACCACAGAGGCTGTGTTAGTCTCTGAGGGGGCCATTGATTTGGCCACCTTGGTTGCTTGTCCCCTTAATATGGATAAGTACAAGCAACTTCCCCTAATAAATGGTGTTGAGGTTCAGGCCTACAGGGACACAGGTGCCAGTGTTACAATGGTAATAGAGAAACTGGTCCACCCTGAACAACACCTACTTGGTCCCCAGTACCAAGTAACCGATGCTCATAACAACACTCTTAGCCACCCCATGGCTGTTGTGAATCTCAACTGGGGGGTGGTTACTGGTCCAAAGAAAGTTGTGGTTGCCTCAGATTTACCTGTAGACTGTCTACTAGGGAACGATTTAGAGACATCAGCTTGGGCAGAAGTGGAGTTGGAGGCTCATGCAGCAATGCTGGGCATTCCAGGGCATATTTTTGCTTTGAAAAGGGCTCAGGCCAAAAAGCAAAAAGGACAGGTTGACTTGGATCCTGGAAGAATGGACCAAGTGCTCCCTAAAGCTAGGGTTAGTAAAGGTAAAACACTACCTACTATCCCTCCCTCTACAGTGGATTCAACTTCTGAGGAAGAAGAATTTCCACCCTGTGCAGAACCTACACCAGAGGAGCTGGAAGCAGACACTGCTGAGCTTTTGGGTGAAGGGGGCCTGCCAGGGAGGAGCTGAGTGTGGCACAGCATACCTGTCCCACACTAGAGGGTCTAAGGCAGCAAGCTGTCAAACAAGCAAATGGGGATGTCAGTGACTCTCACAGAGTTTACTGGGAGGATAACCTTTTGTATACTGAAGCAAGGGATCCAAAACCTGGAGCTACCAGGAGATTGGTGATTCCTCAGGAATACAGAAAGTTCCTCCTAACTCTAGCCCATGACACTCCCTTAGCTGGACATTTGGGGCAAATGAAAACTTGGGACAGGCTTGTCCCCTTGTTTCATTGGCCTAGAATGTCAGAGGACACAAAGGAATTTTGTAAGTCCTGTGAAACCTGTCAAGCCAGTGGCAAGACAGGTGGCACCCCAAAGGCACCCCTTATTCCACTGCCTGTGGTTGGGGTTCCCTTTGAAAGGGTAGGGGTTGACATAGTTGGCCCCCTTGACCCTCCTACTGCTTCAGGCAATAGGTTTATCTTGGTGGTAGTGGACCATGCCACCAGATATCCTGAAGCAATTCCTCTAAGGACCACTACAGCTCCTGCAGTAGCAAAAGCCCACCTGGGAATCTTTTCCTGGGTGGGCTTCCCAAAAGAGGTGGTATCAGACAGGGGAAGCAATTTCTTGTCTGCTTACTTAAAGGCCATGTGGAAGGAATGTGGTGTGACATACAAATTCACCACACCCTATCATCCACAAACAAATGGACTGGTTGAAAGGTTTAATAAAACTCTCAAAGGAATGATAATGGGACTCCCTGAAAAACTCCGCAGGAGATGGGATATCCTGTTACCTTGCCTCCTTTTTGCTTACAGGGAGGTACCCCAAAAAGGAGTGGGCTTCAGCCCCTTTGAACTCCTATTTGGACACCCTGTGAGAGGTCCTCTAACACTTGTGAAGGAGGGTTGGGAACAACCTTTAAAAGCTCCTAAGCAAGACATAGTGGACTATGTACTTGGCCTAAGATCTAGGATGGCTGAGTACATGAAAAAGGCCAGTAAAAACCTTCAGGCCAGCCAAGAGCTCCAAAAGCAATGGCATGACCAGAAGGCTGTTTTGGTTCAGTACCAACCAGGGCAGAAAGTGTGGGTCTTGGAGCCTGTGGCACCAAGAGCACTCCAAGACAAATGGAGTGGACCCCACATTATTGTTGAGAAGAAGGGTGAAGTCACCTACTTAGTTGACAATCGCCTGAAACCCTACTATGACAGGGCTGATCTCACCCTGCTCATGGCAACAGATGAGGGACAGGAAGAAGAGAGTGACCCTCTCCCTGATCTCTTCTCTTCCACAGAACAAGATGCTCTAGTGGAAGGTGTAGTTTTGGCAGATTGTCTTACTGCTGAGCAGAAAGACCACTGCATAAATCTCCTGGGTCAGTTTTCTGAACTCTTTTCTACTGTGCCAGGCACCACTTCTTGGTGTGAGCACACTATAGATACTGGAGACAGCTTGCCTGTCAAAAGTAAGATCTTTAGGCAGCCTGACCACGTCAGAGACTGCATAAAACAAGAGGTGCAGAAAATGCTTGAACTAGGAGTGGTTGAGCACTCTGAAAGTCCATGGGCCTCTCCTGTGGTACTTGTATCAAAACCTCATTCCAAGGATGGAAAGAAGGAAATGTGATTTTGTGTTGACTATAGAGGTCTCAACCTGGTAACCAAAACTGATGCTCACCCTATACCCAGGGCAGATGAGCTAATAGATACACTGGCATCTGCCAAGTATCTAAGCACCTTTGATTTGACTGCAGGGTATTGGCAGATCAAGTTATCAGAGGATGCAAAAGCAAAAACTGCATTTTCAACCATTGGAGGCCATTACCAATTCACAGTAATGCCTTTTGGATTGAAAAATGCACCTGCCACTTTTCAAAGGTTGGTGAACACAGTCCTGCAAGGGCTGGAAGCTTTTAGTGCAGCATATCTAGATGATATAGCTGTCTTTAGCTCCAGCTGGGATGATCACCTGGTCCACCTATGGAAAGTTTTGGAGGCCCTGCAAAAGGCAGGCCTCACTATCAAGGCTTCAAAGTGCCAGATAGGGCAGGGGAAAGTGGTTTATCTGGGACACCTGGTAGGTGGAGAACAGATTGCACCACTTCAGGGGAAAATCCGAACTATTATAGATTGGGTTCCCCCTACAACTCAGACTCAGGTGAGAGCCTTCTTAGGCCTCACTGGGTACTATAGGAGGTTCATAAAGAAGTATGGCTCCATAGCAGCCCCTCTTAATGACCTCACATCTAAGAAAATGCCTAAAAAGGTATTATGGACAGCAAACTGTCAGAAAGCTTTCGAGGAGCTGAAGCAGGCCATGTGCTCTGCACCTGTCCTGAAAAGCCCCTGTTACTCCAAAAAATTCATTGTCCAAACTGATGCATCTGAATTAGGGGTAGGGGCAGTCTTATCACAACTTAATTCTGAAGGCCAGGATCAACCTGTTGCTTTTATCAACAGGATGTTGACCCCTAGAGAAAAGCGTTGGACTGCCATAGAGAGGGAGGCCTTTGCTGTGGTCTGGGCACTGAAGAAGTTGAGGCCATACCTGTTTGGCACTCACTTCATTGTTCAGACAGACCACAAACCTCTACTTTGGCTAAAACAAATGAAAGGTGAAAATCCTAAATTGTTGAGGTGGTCCATATCCCTACAGGGAATGGACTATACAGTGGAACATAGACCTGGGAGTACTCATTCCAATGCAGATGGACTCTCCAGATATTTCCACTTAGACAATCAAGAATCATCAGGTCATGGCTAGTCTTATTGTCCTTTGTTTTGGGGGGGGGTTGTGTAGGAAAGTACCATCTTGCCTGGCATGTTACCCCCATATTTCACTGTATATATGTTGTTTTAGTTGTATGTGTCACTGGGACCCTGCCAGCCAGGGCCCCAGTGCTCATAAGTGTGCCCTGTATGTGTTACCTGTGTTATGACTAACTGTCTCACTGAGGCTCTGCTATCCAGAACCTCAGTGGTTATGCTCTCTCATTTCTTTCCAAATTGTCACTAACAGGCTAGTGACCAATTTCACCAATTTACATTGGCATACTGGAACACCCTTATAATTCCCTAGTATATGGTACTGAGGTACCCAGGGTATTGGGGTTCCAGGAGATCCCTATGGGCTGCAGCATTTCTTGTGCCACCCATAGGGAGATCTGACAATTCTTACACAGGCCTGCCAGTGCAGCCTGAGTGCAATAACGTCCACGTTATTTCACAGACATAATACCACTGCACTTAAGTAACTTATAAGTCAACTATATGTCTAACCTTTACCTGGTAAAGTTTGGGTGCTAAGTTACTTAGTGTGTGGGCACCCTGGCACTAGCCAAGGTGCTCCCACATTGTTCAGGGCAAATTCCCCGGACTTTGTGAGTGCGGGGACACCATTACACGCGTGCACTATACATATGTCCCGACATATGTATAGCGTCACAATGGTAACTCTGAACATGACCATGTAACATGTCTAGGATCATGGAATTGTGACCCCAATGCCATTCTGGCATTGGGGAGACAATTCCATGATCCCCCGAGTCTCTAGCTCAGACCCGGGTACTGCCAAACTACCTTTCCCGGGGTTTCACTGCAGCTGCTGCTGCTGCCAACCCCTCAGACAGGTTTCTGCCCTCCTGGGGTCCAGCCAGGCTTGGCCCAGGAAGGCAGAACAAAGGACTTCCTCAGAGACAGGGTGTTACACCCTCTCCCTTTGGAAAAAGGTGTCAGGGCTGGGGAGGAGTAGCCTCCCCCAGCCTCTGGAAATGCTTTGATGGGCACAGATGGTGCCCATCTCTGCATAAGCCAGTCTGCACCGGTTCAGGGATCCCTCAGCCCTGCTCTGGCACGAAACTGGACAAAGGAAAGGGGAGTGACCACTCCCCTGACCTGCACCTCCCCTGGGAGGTGCCCAGAGCTCCTCCAGTGTGCTCCAGACCTCTGCCATCTTGGAAACAGAGGTGCTGCTGGCACACTGGACTGCTCTGAGTGGCCAGTGCCAGCAGGTGACATCAGAGACTCCTTCTGATAGGCTCCTTCAGGTGTTGCTAGCCTATCCTCTCTCCTAGGTAGCCAAACCTCCTTTTCTGGCTATTTAGGGTCTCTGCTTTGGGAAATTCCTTAGATAACGAATGCAAGAGCTCATCAGAGTTCCTCTGCATCTCTCTCTTCACCTTCTGCCAAGGAATCGACTGCTGATCACGCTGGAAGCCTGCAAAACTGCAACAAAGTAGCAAAGACAACTACTGCGACCTTGTAACGCTGATCCTGCCACCTTCTCGACTGTTTTCCTGGTGGTGCATGCTGTGGGGGTAGTCTGCCTCCTCTCTGCACTAGAAGCTCTGAAGAAATCTCCCGTGGGTCGACGGAATCTTCCCCCTGCAACCGCAGGCACCAAAGAACTGCATCACCGGTCCTCTGGGTCTCCTCTCAGCACGATGAGCGAGGTCCCTTGAACTCAGCAACTCTGTCCAAGTGACTCCCACAGTCCAGTGACTCTTCAGTCCAAGTTTGGTGGAGGTAAGTCCTTGCCTCCTCATGCTAGACTGCATTGCTGGGAACCGCGTGTTTTGCAGCTACTCCGGCTCCTGTGCACTCTTCCAGGATTTCCTTTGTGCACAGCCAAGCCTGGGTCCCCGGCACTCTAACCTACAGTGCACGACCTCCTGAGTTGTCCTCCGGCGTCGTGGGACCCTCTTTTGTGACTTTGGGTGAGCTCCAGTTCACTCCAATTTGTAGTGCCAGTTCCGGCACTTCTGCGGGTGCTGCTTGCTTCTGAGAGGGCTCTTTGTCTTGCCGGGCACCCCCTCTGTGTCCTCACGCAATTGGCGACATCCTGGTCCCTCCTGGGCCACAGCAGCATCCAAAAACCCTAACCGTGACCCTTGCAGCTAGCAAGGCTTGTTTGTGGTCTTTCTACACGGAAACACCTCTGCACGACTCTTCACAACGTGGGACATCCATCCTCCAAAGGGGAAGTTTCTAGCCCTTGTCGTTCTTGCAGAATCCACAGCTTCTACCATCCAGTGGCAGCTTCTTTGCACCCACCGCTGGCATTTCCTGGGCATCTGCCCACTCCCGACTTGATCGTGACTCTTGGACTTGGTCCCCTTGTTCCACAGGTACTCTCGTCAGGAAATCCATCATTGTTGCATTGCTGGTGTTGGTCTTCCTTGCAGAATTCCCCTATCACGACTTCTGTGCTCTTTGGGGAACTTAGGTGCACTTTGCACCCACTTTTCAAGGTCTTGGGGTGGGCTATTTTTCTAACCCTCACTGTTTTCTTACAGTCCCAGCGACCCTCTACAAGGTCACATAGGTTTGGGGTCCATTTGTGGTTCGCATTCCACTCCTAGAGTATATGGTTTGTGTTGCCCCTATCCCTATGTGCCCCCATTGCATTCTATTTTGACTATACATTGTTTGCACTGTTTTCTATTGCTATTACTGCATATTTTGGTATTGTGTACATATATCTTGTGTATATTTGCTATCCTCATACTGAGGGTACTCACTGAGATACTTTGGCATATTGTCATAAAAATAAAGTACCTTTATTTTTAGTATATTTGTGTATTGTGTTTTCTTATGATATTGTGCATATGACACTTGTGGTACTGTAGGAGCTTCAATCGTCTCCTAGTTCAGCCTAAGCTGCTCTGCTAAGCTACCTTTTCTATCAGCCTAAGCTGCTAGACACCCCTCTACACTAATAAGGGATACCTGGGCCTGGTGCAAGGTGTAAGTACCTCTTGGTACCCACTACAAGCCAGTCCAGCCTCCTACAGCTGACATCAGGTCTGGCTCCAGCTGGGTACACAGTTCCTGGGTTGTGGCACGGTCAAGCCTGTATGTGATGATCACATGTCTTTCCTCCATTGTCGACAGGTCCACCAGCGCTCTGTACACCGGAGGATGCCACCATCTCCTCACATGTCCCAGCGGACGGTGCCTATGAAGGACAACAGTGAGCACAGAGTCAACCAACTCAGAGGTACGTACCCACAGCTTACACAGAACACGAATCCTAATCAGAAAAGTGGCCTATATGTGTGTTGAGTCTAGGCCTAGGTATCTGTGATGCAGTTAAAAATGAAGCCATGTGGGCCCCTTAAATGGCGGCTGCCTGACCTCTAAAGTGGGACAATGGGATGTGAGGTAACTGCGCTGGCGCTGTACATCGTCGCGGTAGGCGGTCGAAGACTGCGGCGCAATGCTGCATTGGTTAACATTGGACCCTATGGGTCCCAGGAGCCAATGACGATGTACGCCGGCGCTGGCGCTACGCACCGCAGCGGACGTGACCGCCATTTTCTATCTGTTCAATCACTCGATACTTGATCTTCGACAGGAGAGGACCTACACTGCAAGTGCTGCTGTGACCTCGGTCTGGAAGAGACAATGGGTCGAGTGTCTGGGGAAAGGGCCCCTGCCTTCACATCGGAGGAGTTGGAGAAACTCGTGGACGGGGTCCTCCCCCAGTACACGCTACTCTACGATCCTCCAGACAAACAGGTAAGTACACTGGGAGCATGCTATATGGGCTATGCCTGTGTGGAGTGGGGTGGATGTAAGAAGGGGGGGGAGATTGCGGTGTGCATGAAACGGCGGTGAGTGCATGTGCCACATGGCAAGGGTAGGGATAGGGGCCAATGACTGTGACGGTGCAGTTGGTAATAAGTTTCTCTTCCCCCTGTACAATTCATGTAGGTCAGCGCCCAGCAGAAAAAGGATATTTGGTGTGCCATCGCCAAGGAAGTCCGGACCCTGGGGGTCTACCACTGCCAGAAAAGATGGGAGGACATTCGCCGCTGGAGCAAGAAGACGGCGGAGGCTCAGCTGGGGATGGCCTCCCAACGTGGGAGGGGTGCCCGTCGCACCATGACCCCCCTGATGTTCAGGACCCTGGCGGTGGCGTACCCGGAGTTGGATGGGCGTTTGAGGGCATCACAGCAGCCACAAGGGGGTGAGTACACTCTCATCCTGCTGATTTTGCGCGAATTGGAGGTGTCTGGGTGGGGGAGGTGGGCTGTGGGTTTCCCTAGGCCAGGGTGAGTTTAGTAGGCAAGGTCCCTCCGTAAGGCAGGCCATGTGGCACTCCACCCCACCTCTGTAGAGTGCAAAGTACACCTAGTTATGCCCCTGTGTCATCCGTGTGTGCAGATGTCGTCCATGGCCTAGTAGGCCATTTCCCAGGGATTGAACAGTGGAGCCCAAGAGCGCGGCGTAATGCAGGGGGCTTCTGTGTCAGTCCTGCCCGCCAACGGTGGCGGTAATGCATGCACTCAACATGTCTTTCTTCTGTCATCCCCCCCCCTTTTTGTGGTCTCCCTGTTCTTGTGTGCATTAGCATCATCAGGTGGAGGAGCAGTGGTACCGGAGCATGTGGGAGCTGCATCCCACATGGACCTGGAGGGCGACACTACGGACTCGGAGTTCACCAGTGGGACGGAGGGCGAGGGGAGCTCTACGGCGGGGACAGGAGCTGACACCAGCGACACAGACTCGTCCTCTGATGGGAGCTCCCTTGTGGTAGCGGCAACATCTGTGCTCCCCGCATTTACATGTACAGCCGCCACCCCCCCTACCAGCACCGCCCTCCCAGCAGCCCCTCAGCCTTTGCCCGTGCCCGCTCACCCAGGAGGGTGGGCATCACCTTTGCCCCAGGCACCTCAGCCCCTGCCCCAGTCACCCCTGCTGCCCTCAGTGAGGAGGCCATTGACCTCCTCAGGTCCCTCACTGTTGGGCAGTCTACAATTTGAATGCCACCCAGGGTGTAGAAAGGCAGTTGCAACAAACCAATGCATTCCTGGAGGGCAGTCATTCTGGTCAGGCGGCTCTTCAGCGTGCTTTTCAGACTCTGGCCTCAGCACTGATGGCATCCATTGTCCCTGTCTCTAGCCTCCCCCCTCCATCTTCCTCCACCCAGACCCAATCCCCTTTACCCCAGCCTATCCCAAGCACACCTTCAGAGCAGCATGCACACACGTCAACACACAAGGGAAGCTCAGGCAAACATAAGCACACACATCCCACAGACACTCACACAAGCATCACACACATGCAGACACACCAACATCCACTGCCTCCACTGTGTCCCCCTCCTACTTGTCTCCCTCCTCCCTCCCAGTCTCGCCTCCACTCCCACCTGCATGCACTACATCTACAGCCACTACTGCCATCACCAGCACACCCACCACCACACCCCGCTGACGTGCAGTCACCACCCCCACTACCATTCACACGTCCCCTGTGTCCTCTCCCAGTGTGTTTGTGATGCCACCTCCCCAAACGCAGGCACACACCCACCCAACAGCCATTCACCTCACGACAGCCTCCAGCGCATGCACCTTCACTCAAAGTAACCAAACAAACACCTCCTACAACCACAACCTCTTCCTCCACTCCCAACCCCCCTCCAGCTACCCGTCCTAGTGTCTCCCAAAAACTTTTCCTGTCCAACTTTGACCTCTTTCCCACACCTCCCCCACCCGTCCGTCTCCTAGGGCCAGACTCTCCAGGTCCCAATCTAGCACCTCAGCCACAACATCTCCGGGACCAGTGGTGCCTGTAGTCACCGGAATCTGGAGTGCACTAGCCACCAGGGCAGCCAGTGTGGCACGGAGCCACAGCACGGACAGTCCCCCACCTGTCAAGCATCAAAAGTTGGCCAGTGCCCGGCGTGAGAGGGGGAAGAGTCCAGCCACCAAAGCCGCTCACAGGGGTCCCGGTGGGATTGTGGAGTCAGCTGCAACACCTTCTAAGGTGGGGAAGGGCCACAAGAAACCCGGAAAGTCTGGAAAGAGCAGCATGGCAGAGGAGACCGCCATCAACCTGCAGCCCAGGAGGCCACCGCCAGCACCGGCCCTGCTGCCCAGGAGGCCACCGCCAGCACAAGCCCCGCTGGGCTAGAGAGTACCGCCAACACAAGCCCCACTGGGCTAGAGAGGACTGCCAGCACAAACCCCGCTGGGCTAGAGAGGACCGCCAGCACAAGCCCCGCTGGGACAGAGAGGACCACCAGCACAAGCCCCGCTGGGCTAGAGAGGACCACCAGCACAAGCCCCGCTGGGCTGGAGAGGACCGCCAGCACAAGCCCCGCTGGGACAGAGAGGACTGCCAGCACAAGCCTTGCTGGGACAGAGAGGACCGGCGCAGCTGAGTCACTGCAAAGGAGCCCACCGCCTCAAGCACCGCTGAACAGGGCACCGCCGCTACAAGCACTGACGCTACTGAGTCATTCACGAGCAGGATGAAGCACTCTGGGCACAGAGCCCCCTCCAGAACCAGTGGATATTGCCATCCACTACCTCTGTCCTTAGCAGGATGAAGCACTCTAGGCACCATGCCCCCTCCAGAACCAGTGGAGACTGTTATCCACTACCTCTGTCCTTATTAGGATGAAGCTCTCTGCGCACCATGCCCCCTCCAGAACCAGTGGAGACTCTCATCCACTACCTCTGTCCTTAGCAGGATGAAGCACTCTAGGCACCATGCCCCCTCCAGAACCAGTGGAGAGATACATCCACTACCTCTGTCCTTAGCAGGATGAAGCACTCTAGGCACCATTCCCCCTCCAGAACCAGTGGAGCCTATCATCCACTACCTCTGTCCTTAGCAGGATGAAGCACTCTAGGCACCATGCCCCCTCCAGAACCAGTGGAGACTGTCATCCACTTGAGAGACTGTGGCTTTGCACTCCCCAGGATGGCACAGTGGGCAACCCACCCACTGTATAAACTTGAGAGACTGTGGCTTTGCACTCCCCAGGATTGAACAGCGGGCAACCCACCCACTGTAGAGACTTGAGAGATTGTGGCTTTGCACTCCCAAGGATTGCACAGTGGGCAAACCACCCGCTGTATAGACTTGAGAGACTGTGGCTTTGCACTCCCCAGGATTGAACAGTGGGCAAACCACACACTGTATAGACTTGAGAGACTGTGGCTTTGCACTCCCCAGGATTGAACAGTGGGCAACCCACCCACTGTATAGGCTTGAGAGACTGTGGCTTTGCACTCCCCAGGATTGAACAGTGGGCATGTGGCCCCCTCGTGGATTTGGCGTCATGCACTCAACCGGCTGAGGTGCCCCCTCTTTCCCTCCCCCTGAGGTGCCTGTTTTCTTGCTCTCTGATGCCCCTTCAGTGTTCTCTCCGTCATGGTCGGGGATCTTGCGTGGGCCTCGCCCATACCGTGTGGGCCCAGTGTTCCACGGACTTCATTGGAGCACTACCTGGACTACTAAGCTTGGTGTATATTTTGTTTATGGTGTATATATATATATATATTTTTGCGTACTTGATTTTAATATATTACAATGGTTACACTCATTTCCTTTTGTCTTTGCATTCTTCCGGTGGGGTAGGGGGGTGTAACTATAATGTATAAATATGTATTAGTGTATGTGTTGTAGTGGGTGAGGGTGGTGGTGAGGGTTATGCGTGTGTCTGTCCCTGTTTTGTCCCACCCCCCTCCCCTGTGTCGTAGGTGCATTAATCACCGTTGTTTTCACCGCCGGCGTTCGTGCTCCTGGTAGAGGAGCAAGAAGATGAGGGCTGGCAGGATGTGCAGCTCGGGTTCCATGGCGTCCGGATTCCTCGTGGGGTGTGTAGAGGTGAGCGTTTTCCCTTCGAAGTCCGGTTTCTGCCGTGTTTTTGTCCGTGGTGAATCCGCCCTGGAAAAGGTGGTGGATTGGTAGGTTGTGATACTGTGGGCGGTACTTTGTCTTCCGCCTGTCCGTTGGCGGTGACCGCCAAGCTGTTTGTCTGTACCGCCATGGCGGTCGGAGTGTTAAAGTGGCTGTCTTTGTTGGCGGTTTACGCCACGGTCGTAATTCCAATTTTTTTTACCGCCGGCCTGTTGGCAGTCTTACCGCCGCTTTAACACCGTCCGCCAGGTTTGTAATGACCCCCTTAGTCTTCCATTTGTGACACTCTGGCTCTGCCTTTTGAGCCTTTCTGGAAGCTGGACCATTGTCTTCTCAATTTTCTACAGCCTTGCATGCAGAGCTGCCACTTCAAAAACCTGTGATGCCTTGAGAGCGCTGATCTCGTTGAGTATCATATTAAGCATCAATTTAGTGTCCATTGGCATGGTTACTAACTTGTCCGCCGGGGCTTGCAACTACACCTCCTGTAGGTCACATTCCGTTGCAGGAAGCAAGCATTCCTGCGAGATAATAGTCTGGGGGTTGACAGGCTGCATTTGCGATGCATCAGGGCTTAACATAGAAGCCAGTTCAGATGGGGCTATCTGGAAACTAGAAGGCTGTGTAGGTTCCAAGGCACCAGACCCTGATTTAGCCTTAGCCAAGAGGGGATAGGCCTTGGCTTTTCCAGGCTTTACCTTGGAGACCTGTCTAGCCTCATCAGAGGATGATGACCCAGAGTTTGAAATAGAAGTAGAGGCAGCAGACTACATGTCAGATTCCCTAGGAGTTTAAAAGAGTCGACAGTGGAAATAGTGTCAGCCGCTGCCTCTACAGCTGAAGAAACCTCTAGTAGCCTACCAGAGAGGCCCCACCAACCCCTGCTCTGCAGCACCAACTCCTGTCCCCACCCTGATGACCCGAGAACAAAAGGGTGTCCTCAGGAATGGAAGGCTTAGAGGACATCCTGCTTTCCTTACAAGAATGTGGGCCGCGATTTGCTCTTGCCACAGACTGCCCTGCTCGTTTCTTAACTTTTTGCATTGCAGCAGAGGAGTTGAGGTTTCCTGCAGTACCCCTGGACCTGAAATGTCTTCTCATCATTTTTTTAAGCAGCAGGTCTTTTCCAGGTGCTCCCTAGTGCTCACGCTTTGACCCCAATGGCAATAAGTGTAAGTTGTAAGTGTAAGTTTTATTCTCTTATACCAGTAAAGAGGGCCCTAGAAGCTGGCCAGTCAATGTGCCTCACAGGATCAACGGACAAATTCACAACTGATAATCAGATCTAGGACTGAGGCAATCTCTATGAACTATCACAGACTTCATGTCCACACCAGCAAGGAGCAATCTACGTTAGGTGTCAGAGTCTGTAGACACATTATTTTAACTCCCTGTGAGACAGGATGCAGCAACCCAGTTTGTGGTCATGATCCTAAAATTGTATTTACAGTAGATGTAAGCCTACCGGCTAGCTGGGCCCTCCTTCCTCACTGTCCTTGTTTCACCCGTGGACAGACAGGCCTGGAATTGCCAAGGGTCCAGGGGAGCCTCCCTTTTCGTGGCTGCCCGTAAGTCCAAGCTGACGTCGGGAGCATCCAAAAAAATGAAACGCCGCTCCTCCAGCTCCGCCAGCAATAGTATGGCCAGATTCTACCTCTGTGTCACCCGCCTCAAACCTTGTGGCATTTCTCCTTTCAATACAGGCGTCATCAGAAAATTCCAGATGCAATTCCTCCACATCTACCTGCACCTGCTGCTCGTGCCCCAAAAGAGAAATGGCATATCCGGGGGGTGGTGGCAGCAATCAGCTCAGCAGCGGCACATGTGGGATCTGTCTGCTATCGCAACACCAGGTATGTTTTGTCCTATCTCTCAAACATTTCTCCTTTGTCTCTAAAGGCCAAATAGCCTCTGTTAGACCTGACAGCCTTAGGGTGGTCACCCTTAACTTTTTGCCTGCCTCCCTCCACTTTTTGGACTCTGTTTTTGCTGGCTTTTAGACTCTGCGCACTTTACCACTGCTTACCAGTGCTAAAGTGCATATGCTCTCTCTATTTAAACATGGTAACCTTGGATCATACCCAATTGGACTATTTAATTTTCTTATAAGTCCCTAGTAATGTGCACTATATGTGCCTAGGGCCTGTAGATTAAATGCTACTAGTGGGCCAGCAGCACTGGTTGTGCCACCCACTCAAATAGCCACTTTTACCTTGTCTCAGGCCTGCCATTCCAAGGCCTGTGTGTGCAGTTTCACTGTCACTTCGACTTGGCATTTAAAAGTACTTGCCAAGCCTAAACCTCCCCTTTCTCTACATATAAGTCACCCCTAATGTGTGCCCTAGGGCATGGTGCTGTGTGGGTAAAAGGCAGGACATGTAACTGTGTAGTTTACATGTCCTGGTAGTGTAAAACTCCTAAATTCGTTTTTACACTACTGTGAGGCCTGCTTCCTTCATAGGCTAACATTGGGGCTGCTCTCATACATTGTTGAAGTGGTAGCTGCTGATCTGAAAGGAGTTGGAAGGTCATATTTAGTATGGCCAGAATGGTAATACAAAATCCTGCTGACTGGTGGAATTGGATTTAATATTACTATTTTAGAAATGCCACTTTTAGAAAGTGAGCATTTCTCTGCACTTAAATCTTTCTGTGCCTTACAATCCACATCTGGCTAGGTTTAGTTGACAGCTCCTTGTGCATTCACTCAGACACACCCCAAACACAGGGTACTCAGCCTCACTTGCATACATCTGCATTTTGAATGGGTCTTCCTGGGCTGGGAGGGTGGAGGGCCTGCTCTGACACAAAGGACTGCCACACCCTCTACTGGGACCCTGGCAGACAGGATTGAACTGAAAGGGGACCTGGTGCCTTCTAAGCCACTCTTTGAAGTCTCCCCCACTTCAAAGGCACATTTGGGTATAAAACAGGGCCTCTGCCCTACCACCACAGACACTTGCTGGAGAAGAAACCTGAACCAGAACCTGCATCCTGCCAAGAGGAACTGCCTGGCTGCTCAAAGGACTCACCTGACTGCTTTCTACAGAGGACTGCTGCCTTGCTGTTGCCCTGCTGCCTTGCTGAACTCTTGCCCTGCTGCAAAAGTGCTCTCCTAGGGCTTGGATAGAGTTTGCCTCCTGTTCCCTGAAGTCTCAGGACCAAAAAGGCTTCTATCTTTCAACTGGACTCCTTGTGCGCCGCAAAATTCGACGCACAGCTTGCTGCGCGGCGAAAAATTCACTGCACGCCGATCCAGAAAGACGCCGCTCGACCCCGCAAGGAAAAGATCGAAGCGACGCCTGCTGTGCGACCGGAACTTCATCGCATGGCCCGCCTGGACAACGCCGCCTGACTTCCAGAGAGGAAATCGACGCAGCGCCTGCCGTGAGGAAGAAAATTCCACGCACAGCCCACCAAAACGACGCGCAGCCGGACAACAAGCCCAGGATTCCACGCACAGACCCCGGGGAGTCTGAAGCCCGCGACCCACAGAGGAGATCTGTCCGCGTGCTGGAAATCGACGCACGTCTTCCCCGTGTGAAAAATAACGACGCAAGTCCGTGTGTGAAGGGGCGAAACCGACGCACACACCATTTTTCCATGCATCTCCTCCTCTGGGGCCCTTTGTGGAGATTTTTCACTCCAAACCAGGTACTTTGTGCTTGAAAGATACTTTGTTTGCTTTTTAAAGACTTAAGACACTTTATATCACTTTCTAGTGATATCTTTACATTCTCATATTGCATCTTTTATCGTTTTGACCTGCAAATATCCAGATAAATATTATATATTTTTCCAAACACTGTGTGGTGTATTTTTGTGGTGCTATATTGTGTTATTGTATGATTTATTGCACAAATACTTTACACATTGCCTTCTAAGTTAAGCCTGACTGCTCAGTGCCAAGCTACCAGAGGGTGGGCACAGGATAATTTGGATTGTGTGTGACTTACCCTGACTAGAGTGAGGGTCCTTGCTTGGACAGGGGGTAACCTGACTGCCAACCAAAGATCCCATTTCTAACAGCCTCCCTAAATTTGTTTCCCCTGATCACAAATTCTTCAGGTCATCAATCTTGTTGTCCCTTCACTCACCCAGTCAGTTGTAACCATAGAAGTACCTCCCTTAGAAGCACAGTTTTAAAATCTCACCTTATTATGGTTCCTCCCATGTAGGGTTACCAGTGGCTCTGTGCTTTAACATTTGTCACATTTTACATCCATACTGTGGACATCCCTAACACAGGCTCAAACAAGCTCCTTCGGTGTTGTACACCCAGCCCCCTTTTATGATTCCTTGTCTCTCTGTAGCTTTATTGGAACATACCATGCTGACCCCAACTGCCTTGAGAGGAGGTTGGATCATAGCTCTCTATTGCTTGCCTTCAGTGCTCTGCTTGGAAGCATCTAGCGTCCTACCCTCAGAAATTCTTCTGGGGTGGGAAGCAAGAAGCCGGACATTTGGAACCAGGATAGCATATTTTCTACCTCCTGCCTGCTCAATTAAGCTATGATTGCCATGCTGTTCCCCCAAACTGTTCTTCAGTCTATGGGTACTGTTAAACCACCATTCTATAAATTCCTTCTGCCACAGACACGAAGAGCTGGCTTGTATCCTGCCATTGCCTCTTTTTATGAGTGAGTTGTAGAGATGCCCTCTCTGATTATCGCCTTTCACTTTCTTCTGACTTGCCCTGCACCACCGCTTATTCTGTTGCCCCAATTTTCAGCTGTGACTCCAGCTGCCCTGATGCATGCCAACCAATTTGTTTTCAGTTTCCCACTATGAACTTGGTGTTATCAATGTATAATTGTCCCTCACACATTATCTTTACTAAGGAACTCCAATACACCTACACAATCACAATTTTGACTCTCCCATTCTTCTGATTCTTTCCTATTATGGTGACTGTGTCTGGTGGGCACACTAGCTCAGTACTACCCCTTCCCCCCCAGTTTTCTGGATCATATCATTGCTAAACAAAAAAAAGGAAATGGGAGAAATACATTTTAATAGTCTAAACCACTGCCATTAACTCTGAGTAGCATTCCAATCCGTCATTATTTGCGCAAAGTACCACTCTAGACAGAGGCCCCCCATATGCAAATAAGTACTGCTCCTGCCCCCCATGGGAACCGTCTACCCTGAACTGCCAGGCAAACCCCCCTCCAGAAGGGAACACAAGAGCCCTTTGATTGGTTTCAGCCTTGTTCAGATTCCTCAGCGAGGTATAACATGGATCTTGTGGCACAGCGAGTAAGGGTCCCACATCCAGGCATATCCTTGGCCACTTGGGGTATTACAGCAGACATACAAAAGGTGATAAGAGGAATGCTTACAAATAGTCCAAATCAATGCCAATCCCTCTGAGTAAAACATCCAACCCATCATTATTTGCCCACTGTGTCACTTAAGACATAGGTTTACCTTACGCAAACCAATACTGCTCCTTCTCACTGGAAGAGACTATCCCAAACTGCCAGACAAGGACCCTCCAGAAGGGAAAACGAAAAAACCAAAGACTACTTTTAGACTTGTTAGACTTCATCAATGGATAGTGGATCTTGAGGCTCAACGAACAAGGGACCCATGCCTAGACATACTATTGCCCACCATGGGCATCACATCAAGTACAGAAAAGGTGATTGGAGGAATTCCTGCAAATAGTCTAAACCTTTGCCAACTTCTCTCTCTGTAGCATTCTAACCTATGATTAATCACCTGAAATGTGGCAAGGTAAATTACCAGATTACCAGTGGCTGAGATTAATTCAAGCATTCCACCCATACTTTTTTTGTTTTCTTCAGTGTCATGCCCTAAGTATAATGGGTATGCTCAGATGTGTGTCCAATGTTAACTTCCACCAATCACAGTTTTGTTTTCCACTTTTTTGTTTTCTCCTGTTTTAGATCAACAATTGTCAAATCGGCGTAGCTTGTCCATATAGGTTTTTAATTTTGCCATTGAGTGCTTTAGCGCACCACCAGGCAAAATTGTTTTTATTGTTATTACCAAAGTAGAAAGTGGTTGTTGTTTTGTTGCTTTGGCATACTCACACCTGGACTATTGCAACACATACCTTAACATGAATCAGGTTTCACTTTTTAGGCTACAGGTGATCCAGACAGTGGCAGCCTGTCTAATTTTGGATACCCTTAATTTTAGTCTGTGTAGCGATGGAGCTCAGGGACCTGCACTGGCTTCCCATTCAGAAGAGAATTAGGTTCAAAGCCACTTGCATAGCTCATGGGGCACTTTACAAACTTGGTCCCCGCTTTCTTATAGCTAAATTCAAGTGTTATGTGCCTAGTTTGCAATGACAGACCTGTTGTTGTACCCAAAATCCATAAAGCTAGATAAGAGGGCAGATCTTTCTCTTCTGCCACAGGTAGGCTATGGAATATGTTGCCCTGTCATATTTCACGTAATAAAGATCACTACCTTTTCAGTACGCATTTAAAGACATGGTTATTCTCCTCTGCTCCTGTGTAGGACTTTTTGTTTGTTCTTTTGCTTCTCCGGATTCGATTTCATTATTCTTGAGCTTTTAGCGTTGTGACACCTTTGGGTATTGTAAGCTTTATAAAAACTTCATTCATTCATTCAAGAAAAAGACCCATAGCAGGAAGAGCAAACAACATCAAATATTATGCCTCTGCAAACGAGCAATTCAATTGTGCCTCCTGCCACATGGCACATCAGTTGTAGTAAGGTACAATCATCCTGGTTTATGCAATTTAGTGAAACTGAGTGCTAAACAACAAAATAATTTATTTGGCATTCTTGTAGTACAAATACTCTTTTGTGGACATGACCAACTGGATGTGACAATCATTGTCCCTAAACATGCCAATGTATCTAAGCTAATTTGTCTATATAAACTTGGAAAATATCCACACGAGTCAATTAGCACAGTTGTGTATATATTACCTCTAAAGCCATTGAGGAGAACAAACATAATTGAAAGCTGGAAGGTGAGATCATTAGCATAGACAGTGCCAGAAAATGAAAATCTAGAAAATTGCAAACTTACTTAAGATTCACCAAGTTGATGTTGCAGACTAGGCATGACTTGTGCTTTAAGACATTTTCCCACGGCATTTGTGTATATTTTCATGAGGAGAGTAAATATAATTGTGACCTGTTGGTATACATTTCAAGGGCAGTTTCTCTTCTAGGCTTGGCAGGCTACCAGGGTCAAAGAGAGCACTCGAAATGTGAAAGACCAGAGGTAAAACTGCCAGTCATTTGGAGTTGATTAAACTCCGTGGCAAAGTGGTCGGATTGCCTTTGGAGACCGTTGATAGATTACCAGCATTGGTATTAGAGGGCAAAAATAAAGGCATGTGAGCTAAAACAATTATGGCAGTTGCTGGGGCACTTGAAATTTGCGTGTAAAGTTGTAAAACATTCAAATGCTTTCCATAGGAATATTGAAATAGCAGGGATAACAATTTCCTATACTAGGAAAAAAGGGACAATAAAACGTAATAAAGCATCGGGATCCAAAAAAGTTGTTACTTTTTGGGTATTTGCCATTTGGGAGCATAGCAGTATTTCTTGTCTGACCTCAATAGAATATTATTTTCTCTCACAGACAATCCTATCTAGTGCTGGGTGAACATTTTCCCTTGTACTGCTTGATAAGCATATTTTTCAATTTGAGGAAATTGATATGTTCTATGAAATAGTTCAGAAGAAGTTAATTTTAGGGAAACAATGTGTTGCATTTTTAGAATTCTTACCAGTTTTGGTCACTCTATGCTTGCCTGGAACAAAAATAGAGAAGAGTTCTTCTACATGAACAACGATTCAATGGTTTTTATTTTAAACAAATTAATTATAAAAGATCCATAGTTGTTGAGCTTCTTGATGGAAAATGTGCTGAGATGCTAGAATATTGGGTAACACACTTTTAGAGGTTGATAAAGGCATAGTGGATTCAATGCCCTATTCTCAGTGCTTAAAGTTTAATAGGCTTTCATCTGAAGATGAGGAACGGATGACCAAATGGTGATGTCATTACACGTGTGTTACATTATATTACTTTAATAAATTACATTACAGAAAGACACAATCAAAAACGTAGAAAACAGAGAGCGAACTGCAGGAAGTCTGCAAATTGAGGGTTCATAGAGGTGCAATGCAAAAAAGTGTTTGAACAGTAAGATAATGGATGAATGAATTAATCTTTTATAAAGCACATTACTACCTCATACCAAAGTGTCCCAGTAAAAAATGGAAAACACAGCACCCAATACAACATACGGTGTGGTAAAGTTCTTGTTAGAAATGATTAAGAAGAAATTTCGCCATCATTGAATGTGACAATTCACAAGTGGCCTTAAGAAGTGGACAGATGAGACTGTTAGAACAGCATAAAGCACCCCTGATTTGGGCTCCATAGCGCCTGATATTTAAGGTTTTTGTGCGCCTAAGTTCAACATAGATAGAGAAGAACAAAAGGTGAAGTAACATTACTGATTCACTAAACTAGGAATGATAGATCTTCACCTATGCAAAAGGTATCTGCTAGTATGGAATGCTGACAGTAGAGGCATTTCCCCAAACAGAACCAGAGCGAGGGGAGGATTTGTAGTTAGTTTTGGTGGGTCCACCTGTAAAAAGTGGACTACCAAAAAATATTATTGTGTGAGTATTCTATTTTGGTTTTCAGTTTCTTCCCTATCCTTATACGCCAACGCAGGGTAACTTCTGACAAGTGAACGAGTAAGTGTGTTCAAGAATGGGGATGGGGCAAGAAACATCCTCAAGCATTTACAATGCAATGGGTCTCGCGTTTGCTCATTTTAGAGCTGATCGCGTTGTAAACTCCTAACCCGACTTTTCACCTATCGGGCAAAAGTGCATTTGTGTACACAACCCGAAAAAGTGAAATTAACTATGTAAAGCGCTCGACTTCTGCCAAGCGAGATCGCGCTCGTAAATTAGAGAAAAAGAAGTCCACGAGACCGATGGAAAACAGCGAGCCTCGCATGTTTTCTGTACTTGGTCGCTGCGCTCGAGGAGGGCTAGCCACAGGAAAAGGCATGACGTATGCTTGCCTTTGACTAATGAAAGCAAGCAGATTTTATTAGGCAAGCCCACGAACCAATGAAAAACACTGACGTGAAGTTGACAGGGCTCCGAGCCCTTTTCTAAATACAAAAGCATCTTGCTGCGATACGCATGCGCGAGCGCATGCAACGCAGGCTCGACCCTAAAAATAAAGGTAGTCATAGGATAAGGTATTTCTCCAGAGGGAGGAAATATTTTCCCCATTGAAAACAAAAGTACAACTTTAAATTGGTAAATGAACATTTGTGTTTAATTTTCACATACAGAATGATGCAAATGATGCAATACGGCTTATGAAAATGCATACACATTTGACTAATCAAGGAACTCTATGACTGTCCGTGATTTCCTTGTGTACTTCTGGAATTAGCCAACTTCAAAAAGTTTGAAATATGATGCAAGCATATGAATAGCCCAATGGGGGCCAACTCATGACTTTCCTTCCTATTTTTTTATTTTGGTGCCAAAGATCTTAAGCGAACTCCAAATGTATTAGCAGTAGGCCAGTTTTGGCATCGATATCTAATAACAGTACTGAAGTTAACCCCTTCTGTGCCGCGGACGTAGTGGTTACGTCCCGCGGCACAGTGCTGCTGTGCCGAGGACGTAACCACTACGTCCTCGGCACACAGCCCAGAGGGAGCGCTCTCGCTCCCTCTGTGTGCTTCCCCCCACCCCCCCAAAGTCAGGGATGGAAGGGGAAGCCCTTCCCCTTCCACC
The DNA here is from genome assembly GCF_031143425.1 of Pleurodeles waltl. Classification (NCBI taxonomy): domain Eukaryota; kingdom Metazoa; phylum Chordata; class Amphibia; order Caudata; family Salamandridae; genus Pleurodeles; species Pleurodeles waltl. The sequence goes on along the minus strand of NC_090449.1, from coordinate 537,034,779 downwards.
CCCGACCCCCCCACCCCCCCATAATGACGTCAGCGCGCGATCGCGCGCTGACTTCATTATGGGGATTTCGCCGCACAGGAAGCCATTTGCTTCCTGTGCGGCGAACGGAGAAGAGGTGAGTTCCTCTTCCCGGTGGGTGGGGGGTTTGGGCTAAAGAGGCACCGGGGGAAAGGAAAGGCTTTTCCTTTCCCCCGGTGTCTCTTTGAGCATTCCTGCTGCCCGATCGCATTGCGATCGGGCAGCAGGAATGCCCACTAGACACCAGGGATTTTTTTTTTTTTTTGTACTTTCTGTTTCTTGTTGGCGGGGAGCGGCCCCATGGGCAAGGGTCGCTCCCCTTGTGGGGGCAATTTGTTACGGACATTTCTGCCCCCCTTGGGGGCAGATTGGCCTACTTTTTAGGCGTATCTGCCCCCAAGGGGGGCAGAAACCACTGGATCACCAGGGATTTTTATTTTCTGTGCATTTATGTTGGGGGGGGTGCCCCCTTGGGCAAGGGGCGCCCCCCCCAAGGGGGCAGAGAAGTGTTGGCCTTTTCTGCCCCCCTTGGGGGCAGATCGGCCTATTTTTTTTAGGTCCATCTGCCCCCAAGGGGGCAGAAGCCACTTAGGCACCAGGGATTGTGTGTGTAGTGAATGGGGGGGCGCCCCCTTGGGCAAGGGTCGCTCCCCTGTGGGGGGCATGTCCTTTAGGGCCATTTCTGCCCCCCTTGAGGGCAGATTGGCTACTTTTTAGCCAGATCTGCCCCCAAGGGGGGCAGAAAACACTAGATCACCAGGGTTTTTTATTTTTATGTGTATTTATGTGGGGGGGGGTGCCCCCTTGGGCAAGGGGCGCCCCCCCCAAGGGGACAGAGAACTGTTGGCCTTTTCTACCCCCCTTGGGGGCAAATCAGCCTATTTTTTTTAGGTCCATCTGCCCCCAAGGGGGGCAGAAGCCACTTAGGCACCAGGGATTGTGTGTGTAGTGGATGGGGGGGCGCCCCCTTGGGCAAGGGTCGCTCCCCTTTGGGGGGCATGTCTTTTAGGGCCATTTCTGCCCCCCTTGAGGGCAGATCAGCCTATTATTTTTAGGCTGATCTGCCCCCAAGGGGGGCAGAAACCACTAGAACGCCAGGGATGTTTTTTTATGTGTTTATTTCTGTGGGGGGGCGTCCCCTTGGGCACGGGGCGCCCCCCCAAGGGGGGCATTGACCTGTTGGCCATTTCTGCCCCCCCTGGGGGCAGATGGGCCTATTTTTCTAGACCCACCTGCCCCCAAGGGGGGCAGAAGCCACGTAGACACCAGGGATAGTGTGTGTGTGTGTGTGTGTTAGTGGATGGGGGGGGGGTTTGGGCAAGGGTCGCCCCCCACTTTGGGGGCACATGTACCCAGGCCATTTCTGCACCCCTTGGAGACAGATCAGCCTATTATTTTTAGGCTGATCTGCCCCCAAGGGGGGCAGAAACCACTAGAACGCCAGGGATGTTTTTTTATGTGTTTATTTTTGTGGGGGGGCGTCCCCTTGGGCACGGGGCGCCCCCCCAAGGGGGGCATTGACCTGTTGGCCATTTCTGCCCCCCCTGGGGGCAGATGGGCCTATTTTTCTAGACCCACCTGCCCCCAAGGGGGGCAGAAGCCACGTAGACACCAGGGATAGTGTGTGTGTGTGTGTGTGTTAGTGGATGGGGGGGGGCTTGGGCAAGGGTCGCCCCCCACTTTGGGGGCACATGTACCCAGGCCATTTCTGCACCCCTTGGAGACAGATCAGCCTATTATTTTTAGGCTGATCTGCCCCCAAGGGGGGCAGAAACCACTAGAACGCCAGGGATGTTTTTTTATGTGTTTATTTTTGTGGGGGGGCGTCCCCTTGGGCACGGGGCGCCCCCCCAAGGGGGGCATTGACCTGTTGGCCATTTATGCCCCCCCTGGGGGCAGATGGGCCTATTTTTCTAGACCCACCTGCCCCCAAGGGGGGCAGAAGCCACGTAGACACCAGGGATAGTGTGTGTGTGTGTGTGTGTTAGTGGATGGGGGGGGGGCTTGGGCAAGGGTCGCCCCCCACTTTGGGGGCACATGTACCCAGGCCATTTCTGCACCCCTTGGAGACAGATCAGCCTATTATTTTTAGGCTGATCTGCCCCCAAGGGGGGCAGAAACCACTAGAACGCCAGGGATGTTTTTTTATGTGTTTATTTTTGTGGGGGGGCGTCCCCTTGGGCACGGGGCGCCCCCCCAAGGGGGGCATTGACCTGTTGGCCATTTCTGCCCCCCCTGGGGGCAGATTGGCCTATTTTTCTAGACCCACCTGCCCCCAAGGGGGGCAGAAGCCACGTAGACACCAGGGATAGTGTGTGTGTGTGTGTGTGTGTGTGTTAGTGGATGGAGGGGGGCTTGGGCAAGGGTCGCCCCCCACTTTGGGGGCACATGTACCCAGGCCATTTCTGCACCCCTTGGAGACAGATCAGCCTATTATTTTTAGGAAACCACTAGAACGCCAGGGATTTTTTTTTATGTGTTTATTTTTGTGTGGGGGCGTCCCCTTGTGCACGGGCGCCCCCCCAAGGGGGGCATTGACCTGTTGGCCATTTCTGCCCCCCCCTGGGGGCAGATGGGCCTATTTTTCTAGACCCACCTGCCCCCAAGGGGGGCAGAAGCCACGTAGACACCAGGGATAGTGTGTGTGTGTGTGTGTGTTAGTGGATGGGGGGGGGCTTGGGCAAGGGTCGCCCCCCACTTTGGGGGCACATGTACCCAGGCCATTTCTGCACCCCTTGGAGACAGATCAGCCTATTATTTTTAGGTTGATCTGCCCCCAAGGGGGGCAGAAACCACTAGAACGCCAGGGATTTTTTTTTATGTGTTTATTTTTGTGTGGGGGCGTCCCCTTGGGCACCGGCGCCCCCCCAAGGGGGGCATTGACCTGTTGGCCATTTCTGCCCCCCCTGGGGGCAGATGGGCCTATTTTTCTAGAACCACCTGCCCCCAAGGGGGCAGAAGCCACTTAGGCACCAGGGATAGTGTTGTGTGTGTTTTTTTTGTTTGAGGGCTGTCCCCTTTGGCAAGGGTCGCTCTCCATGGGGACACAGTACTAAAGGTATTTTTTGGCTTCCTTGGGGCAGACAGGCCTATTTTTTTAGTAGGCCCATCTGCCCCTATGGCAGAATCCACTTAGGCACCAATTTCTAAAATGTTTGATGGTGGGGTGTTTGTCAACTGAAGAAGTCTTTGCATTTGTGATAAAAAATGTTTTCCTCCTTTTTGTTCTAGTTCAAAGCTTTTGCTTTATTTGCTGTGGCTCCTTGCGGTTTTGGCGGTGGTTGACCTGCAGTTTGCACAGTTGCATGTTTTAGGTAAGTAAAAACAATTTACTCCAAAGGAGTATTGTTGCCATGCATGAATGACATGTTTGTAGGGGGTGTACTAAATGCAGGATTGTGTGTGAAATTGTCCTTAGGTTTGTGCACAATGATATTTGTTTTGTCTTATTTCTAATTTGCCTTTCTTTCTTTCTTTTTAGTGGGATATCATTGGTGATTGCTGTGTAGTTGCTGGTGAATCAAGCTTTTTCAGGCAAGTGAGCGGTATAGTTTTTGAGTTTGTAACTCTTACTAACAAAGCTACACTTTGTTACTTGTCTTACACAGTGCTGGTTGTTGGTGGTGAATTTGTCCAGTTAATTTTAGCAGGAGAGATCATGGCTAGCCGCAGGATGACCGCTCAGCAGGTGGTTGGTATGCTTTTTGAGTCACAGTCTGATCATGACTATGAGACGGACTCTGCATCTGAGGCAGAGGAGGAAGTCAGAGATTCTGGCAGTGATGTTTCTGTTGGAGGGGAATCTTCTGATGATGAAGCCACACTCAGTGCAGATGAAGGTTCTGTTTTAGAGGAGGACATTGATGTGCCAATAGTGCAGCAACCTGGGGCTGAAAGGTTTCCCGTTAGAAGACCTGATGTCTGGGTTGCCCCAAACATGGAGCAGCCAGAGTTGCCTGCCTTTACTGGTCTCCCGGGGTGTAACGCCAATACAGAGAACTTTATGCCTATCAATTTCTTTGAGTTATTCATGGATGATGTGTTTTTGGAAGAGATTGTTGAGCAGACTAATTTGTATGCGGAGCAGCATTTGAGGGACAACGCTGCTAGACTTAGGCCACACTCTAGAGCTGCCCAGTGGATTCCCACAAATTTGGAGGAGCTAAAAAAGTTTTTGGGTTTGACTTTTTTGATGGGGTTGATAAGGAAGCCGTCACTGGCTTCTTATTGGTCTACTAGTCCCTTGATGGCAACAGCTATATTTCCAGCTACCATGAGTCGTAATCGGTATTTGCTTCTTCTTAGGATGCTGCATTTTGTTGACAATGCATTAGCCTTGCCACGAGATCACCCAGATTCTGACCGTCTTTTTAAGATTAGGCCTGTCCTTGATCATTTTGTAGATCGGTTTTCGGAGGTCTATGTTCCAGGCAAAGAGATAAGTGTGGACGAGTCTTTGGTCCTCTTCAAGGGTCGTTTGGTTTTTAGGCAGTACATTCCTAGCAAAAGGGCACGATATGGAATTAAATTGTATATGCTGTCTGAAAGTAGGACAGGATATGTGTATAGTTTCCGTGTGTACACTGGTAGGGATTCCAATATTGACCCCCCTGGTTGTCCTCCCACTTTTGGAGTTACTGAGAAAATAGTGTGGGATCTTGGTAGACGACTGTTCAACAAAGGTCACCATTTGTATGTAGATAACTTCTACACTGGTGTGCAGTTGTTCAAGGAATTGTTTAGATTGGACACAGTTGCTTGTGGCACAATCCGTTCTAACCGGAAAGGCTATCCAAGGGAGCTTGTCTGTAAAAAACTTGAGAGGGGACAGTGCTGTGCCTTGCGGAACGAGGAGCTGCTAGCTTTGAAATTTTCAGACAAGAGGGATGTCTACATGCTAAGTACCATCCATGATGAGAGTACTTCCCCTGTGACTGTTTGGGGCCAGGTTGCTGAAGTGCGCAAACCTGTGTGCATTTTAGATTATAATAAGCACATGGGAGGTGTAGATAGAGTTGACCAGAGGTTGGAACCTTATACTGCTATTCGTAAGTCTTATGTTTGGTATAAGAAGTTAGCACTTCACCTCTTCCACTTAGCAACCTTCAATGCTTTTATTGTGTTTAGGGATAGGTCTCCAGACTCAAAGATGACATTTGTGAAATTTCAGGAGTCAGTGATAGAGAGCCTTATTGTGGTGGAACAGGCCAGAGTTCCTAGAGAAGCAGTGGTGGAGGATGTGGCTAGATTGAAAGATCGCCACTTTGCTGAGCACATTCCTCCCACACCCAAAAAAGACTTTCCAGCTAAGAAATGTAGAGTGTGTTTTCGAAGAGGTATCCGGAGGGAGTCTCGAATGTACTGCCCAGATTGTCCTTCAAAGCCTGGGCTGTGTGTCGGTGCTTGTTTTAAGAATTACCACACCCAGAAGAATTTCTGGGAACAACCATGAGTGTAAACTCATGTCTGTTTTGTATTTTCATGTGTTTAGTTTCATGGTTAGCATTTCTGTCATGTTGTTAGTTAGAGCTTTTGTGTTTGTTGTTTTGTAATTCTTTCTACTTAGTTAGGGGTTCCTCTGTTTAAAAAAAAAAATAATAATATGATGCCATTGTGTGTGGAGTGGGGCTTGGCTGAGACTGTACATATTGACTTGATGTTGGCTACTGCAACACACTGCCAGCCAAACACCAGTCCACACACTCCCATCAGCTGGTGTGATTGTTGTATCAGGCATGTGGGCGTATGTAAGTGATGGGCCCTTGAGTGGCGCTGTCTGTCGATGTGAGTGTTGTAATGTGCTGGGCCCGTGGCTGGCGGTGTGAATGGCCTTGTTTGTGTCATGTATGAAAGTTGTGTGAATGGACTGTAAAGCGGTTGGTGCCTTGTCGCGGCTTTACAGCTCACGAGCTGTGAGTCATTGGTTCAGTTTTTTGCCTTTCAGTTACTAACAGTGCTTTTCATTTTTGTGAAAGCTCTTGTTAGTAAAATTTGATCCACTGAACCATCACTCACCCTCGTGCCAAATCCAACCAGTATGTGTGGTAAAAATGACCAAACCTGCTCCGCTGTAATCAGGCGTCACAGCACACCTATGACACGCTAGGTGCCTCAGGTGGGACCCCGATGATGAAGCATGCCACCAACTTGGTTGGTGGGTGAGGGGTCTTTTTCACATAACCTAAGTGTGTTTCTTTTCAAAATTTTAGTGTTTGGCACATCATGGACGTATGTGGGCACATCAAAACGATATATTACAAAACTACCTGTGTTTGGGGGGGGAGAGGGCACCTATGTTTTTGGTCCTGTGTGCGGCCTTCATCTAGGGAAACCTACCAAACCCAGACATTTTTTAAAACTAGACACCCCAAGGAGTCTAGGGAGGAGTGGCTTGCGTGGATCCCCCAACATTTTCTTACCCAGACTCCTCTGTAAACCTCAAAATGTGCTTAAAAAAAGCATATTTTCCTGACTTTTCTTCGTACGATCACCACTCCAGCACAAAATTCCTACTCCCCAGTGTTCCCCTCAGTCTCCCAAATAAAATGACACCTCACGTATGTGGGTCCCCAAAGCAGAGTCAGTCTAAAGATGTATAAAAGAATATGTCCTTATAAACTCGCAGTACTATCCCCTGTATCTCTACAAGTTTTGGGCCTTATTCTGTTGGAGGCACCTGGCCCACCCACACAACTGAGGTATCATTTTTATCGGGAGACTTGGGGGAACGCTGGGTGGAAGGAAATTTGTGGCTCCACTCAGATTCCAGAACTTTCTGTCACCGAAATTTGTGAAAAATGCGTTTTTTTAGCCAATATTTGAGGTTTGGAAAGGATTCTGGGTAACAGAACCTGGTCAGAGCCCCTCAAGTCACCCCATCTTGGATTCCCCTAGGTCTCTAGTTTTCAGAAATGCACAGGTTTGGTAGGTTTCCCTAGGTGCTGGCTGAGCTACAGGCCAAAAACTACAGGTAGGCACTGTTTTCAATGAAAAAATGTGATGTGTCCACGCTGCGCTTTGGGGCGTTTCCTGTCGCGGGCGCTAGGCCTACCCACACAAGTGAGGTATCATTTTTATCGGGAGATGTGGGGGAACGCTGGGTGGAAGGAAATTTGTGGCCCCTCTCAGATTCCAGAACTTTCTGCCACAGAAATGTGAGGAACATGTGTTTTTTTAGCCAAATTTTGAGGTTTGCAAAGGATTCTGGGTAACAGAACCTGGTCCGAGCCACACAAATCACCCCATCTTGGATTCCCCTAGGTCTCTAGTTTTCAGAAATGCACAGGTTTGGTAGGTTTCCTGTAGACAGTCCCCACAGTATAGACACTCAGGAGAGGTAAGTTTGGGTTTTTGAGGTAAGTATTTATTAGTAATTTGAAATAAGAACTGATGAAAAGTCAGTTCGACGTTTAGCGCCAGTTTCTTCTCTGGAGTGGTGAATATCTTCCTTCTAATCTGTGTCCCTTTTCTTCCTTTTTTCTAGGTGGCGTACCGGATCGTCCTCGTCAGGTCCCGGATGTGACATATAAGAAAAAGGGAACACATACCGCTGGTGAGTGGAACGGACGCCTTATACCACGTCTTCTACTTATATGTTTTACTGGGAAAAGGTTTAAGGAGGGGGGGGGGTTTATGTGTGATATAGGTGCCAGTGAGGACTTCAGGGCTTGTGTATATTCCGTACTTTACCCTTTTGTGCTCTCCCGGTGCTCTCTAAAGTGCCCTTCTCTCCTCCCTCCCCTCACCCTGCCTTCCTCCCTTCCCCAGCGTTTCTCCCCTTTTATTGTGCCCCTCGGTTTGTCCAGAAGGACCGTACCTTGTAGAGCCACGACCCTCCAGGGTCGTGGCTGGCTCTGTGGAGGTCCTCTCGTCGGTCTGGGCTGGTCTCCCCTGCTTCCGGTCGGGCGCTGTTCCTCTGGGTTCGGGTTCCGCCGCTTCCAGGCCACTGGGGTCCTCCTCCGATGTCCTTGTCGCCGTCTCTCTCTTCCTCCTTCGGTTCGCCGCCGCCGCCGTCGTTCTCCTTCCTCTCTTCCTTCCCGGCTCCTCCCCTCTCGACCGGAGCTTCCGTCTTTTGGCCGCCTGGTGGCCAATCCGGAGCCTCCTCGTCACCGGAGGTTGCCGAGGCAACCTCAGGACGCTGGCCTCGTTGCGTACGCGTTTCCAGGGGAACCTGGGAACGCGGCCGTAGCGGTTCCGTTTCTGCCGGTTCCCCGCTGTTGCCCGGGGCGGCCCGGTCACACACCCTTCCCCAAGAACTGTCCTGTTCCAGGACAGGCGAAGACAGAGGAAATCGGGACAGATAATCAGCGGGGGCCTGGTGAGATCCAGGGACGTGCCGAACCTGAAAGGAGAATGGTTGCAGTTCAAGGAACCATCGCAGTATCCTGGAGTTAGAATCTTTATGCGCAGCCAGCCACGTAAGAGGAGCGTGATCCGTGAATAGTATAAACGGCCGCCCTAGGAGATAGTACTGCAAACAGTCAATGGCCCACTTGATAGCCAAGCACTCTCTCTCTATAATTGGATAGTTACGTTCCCGGGAAAACAGTTTTCTACTGATGTAGACCACCGGATGGTCAAGCCCCTCGCTATCTGGCTGAGTCAGAACCCCTCCAAGCCCAACATCCGATGCGTCAGTGTAGAGGTGAAACGGCTTCGTAAAATCTGGGCAGTGCAGGATGGGATCGGAGGTTAAGGAAACTCTCAACTGTTCAAAACTCGCGTTTTGCGTCTCCGAAAAAGGCAAAAGTCGATTGGGATATTGTTTAGTGAGTAGGTCCGTAAGAGGTGCTGCTAAGGTGGAGTAATGTGGAATGAAGCGCCGATAATAGCCCACTAATCCTAAAAAGGAGCGTAATTCCTTTTTCGTGTGCGGAAGAGGGGCATGTAAAATGGCATCCACCTTCCCATTTTGAGGTTGTAGTGTACCCTGATTAATCCGATATCCCAAATAGGAGATGTCGGTTTTACCTATCACACATTTCTTGGGATTGGCCGTCAAACCAGCAGTTTGAAGGGCTTGGAATATTCTCTGTAGGTGTATTAAGTGGTCCTCCCATGTTTCACTAAATACGACTACATCATCTAGATACGCAGCGGAGAATGCAGGATAGGGTTTTAGAATCCTATCCATCAACCTCTGAAAGGTTGCAGGGGCTCCATGAAGCCCAAAAGGCAGTACTGTGAATTGATATAACCCGGACTGGGTAGAAAAAGCTGTTTTTTCTCTATCTGGAGGAGCTAAGGGAATCTGCCAATACCCTTTAGTTAGGTCGATAGTAGACATGTATTTTGCTTTCCCTAGTTTTTCGAGAACATCGTCCACCCTAGGGATGGGATAGGTGTCGAATAGGGAGTTTGAGTTCAGTTTGCGGAAATCTATGCAAAACCTGACGCTACCATCAGGCTTCGGTACTAGGACAACTGGTGAACACCAGGGACTAGTGGACGGTTCGATGACCCCTAGGGATAACATTGTTTTGATTTCTTCTTCGATTATGTGTTTTCTAGCTTCTGGAATACGATACGGGCGTTCTCTGGTGATCTGCCCGGAGCTTGTGCGTATTTTATGGTGAATTAAAAACGTCTTTCCTGGTTTCTCTGAAAAGAGTGGTTGCCATTGTTTTAAAACCTTAAGGGCTTGTTGCTTTTGCCCTTCAGGTAAAATATCGTCTACTATGGGTAGGGTACTTTCAGTATCGGGGTTGGTAGGGTAGAACTCGATATCTAGGGTCTTGTCGGGACACACAAACTGACCCATTTCTACGGAACGTTCAGGTTGTGCGGGGGTCTCCCATTTTTTTTTAGCAGGTTTACATGATATATTTGTGTTTTTATTGGACGGGAGGATATTTCGATAAGGTAGGTGACAGGGGAAACTGCTTTGATTACTCGATATGGGCCCTGCCATTTGGCCAGGAGTTTATGGTCGGAGGTGGGTCTCATTATTAGGACCTGGTCCTCGGGTTGGAAAACCCGTAGTTTACTTCCTTTGTCATAATAGGACTTTTGTGTTTGTTGGGCCTGTTCCAGGTTTGCGTGTACGTCGGTCCATAAGCTGTGTAGGTGGTTCCTCAATTTTTCCGCATATTCTAACAAAGGAGTCCCTGCTTCCTCAGCCTCGGCCTCCCAGGATTCTACCGCCATGTCTAAAAGGGACCGAGGTTGGCGTCCGAAGACCAACTCAAAGGGGCTATGCCCCGTGGATGCTTGCTCATGTGTCCGTATGGCGTACAACACTAGGGGTAACTTTTGATCCCAATCCTTCCCTGTCTCATTGATAGTCTTTCTCAGCAGGGTTTTAATGGTTCGATTATATCTTTCGACTAATCCGTCTGTTTGAGGATGGTAAACGGAGGTTCTGATCTGAGCTATCCCCAATGTTTTACACACTTGTTTCATTAAGGTGGACATAAAAGGGGTCCCCTGGTCCGTGAGGATTTCATGTGGAAACCCAAGACGAGAAAATACGTTAATCATAGCTTGGGCCACTGTCTTGGTTGTCATACTAGTCAGGGGAATGGCCTCTGGGTATCGTGTAGCATAATCTACAATGACTAAGATGTAGGTGTGTCCTTTTGACGAAGGAATCAAAGGTCCCACTAGATCCATCCCTATTCTTTTGAACGGGATATCGATGATGGGAAGGGGTAGGAGAGGCGCCTTCCTAGGCCGACTAGGTTCGGTTAACTGACAACGGGGACATTGGGCGCAATACCTACGTATGTGGGCGTACACTCCAGGCCAATAAAACCTTCTGAGCAAATATTCCTCGGTGTTTTCTCTCCCAAAGTGTCCTCCCCCTGGGTGATTATGAGCTAGTGTAAGAACATGTTCCCGATAGTGGGTAGGTACCAGAAGTTGGCGTTTACGTTCTCCCCGTCGTGTGGTAGTAACCCGATATAATAAGTTTTTTTGCACTATAAAGTAGGGACCCACCTCTTCTGTCTCCTCTGTTACTGCCGACCTCCAGGCATTGTTAAGGGAGGGGTCCTCTCTCTGTTGTTGGACAAAAGTACTAGGAACTTCATGAATTTCTGCCACTATCTCTCCATAGGTGTTGTCACCTTTCGTCTTCCGATAGTCCCCTTTTCCCTGTCGTTTCTCTCTTCGTGACAACTTTCTACGATATAGCGGACACTCAATATCACTCTCTGAAAAAGGTGCCTCTCCCCACCAATCCTTAGTTTGTTTGCTATCTCTGACGTAGTCTAATAGTTCTTGGAAGTGGATGTAGTCTGTCCCAATGATGCATTCCTCGATTAACCGGGGCATTATCCCCACTGGGAGGAAGTCCTGATAGGGTCCCCAGCTGATCTGGAGTACCTGTATAGGATACTGGGCCTTGTCCCCGTGTATGCAACATATAGATACCCATTGTTTCTCTTCTATATCATTATTTATCAAGTCTTTCCTAATTACTGATTGGCTGCAGCCGGAGTCAACCAGGGCATATACACTTTTCCCGTCCACTTGTATCATCATTTTAAATTTTAGGGCGCCCTTCCCAGTACATAACACCCTTCGCCTTGTCATCCCTATCTCCATGGGTTCTCCCATTTCTTGTTTCTGGGGACACATACGTGCGATGTGTCCCCATTCACCACAACTATAACATTGGGGTCCCATGGTAGGCGGGCCTTCAGGAATCCTACGTGGTACTAGATAGTCGGGTGGACTTTTTACAAATGTCTTTGGGGACGGTAGAACTGGTTTAATGATACTTCGCGTGGGACAGTTTCTGACATCGGTGGATCGATGAAAAGCACAGGCCAGATCGATGGCCGTCTCAGTATCCACTTTTGGGTGTTGTCTTATCCAGTGTTTTGTGGATAGAGGTAGACCATCTAGATATTGTTCCAGTATAATGGTTTTGATGACTTCCTCCCGACTATCTCCAATATGGCCTAACCATTTTAATGCTAGATCCTTCACACGAAAATAAAAGGTTCTAGGGTCTTCGTTGGTGCCCCATTTGACTTTACGAAATCTCATCCTGTAATATTCTGTGTCGTGACCCACCCTTTCTAGTATACTTGTTTTTATGTCTTGATAGGGGTTGACACCACCTGGGTTAGCGGCTTGATATGCTGATTGTAAGAGCCCGGTGAGCAGGGGGGCCACATATTGTCCCCATTTATCTTCTGGCCATAGGGCGGAGGAGGCTACCCGTTCAAAGTTGGTGAAAAAGGATTCCGGATCCTCTCCCTCCTGATACTTCTGTAATACGGAACTAGGTACATTCGGATGTACCTTACTAGCGGCGATAGTCTCCGTTAGTTTTTTCATCGCACTTTCATGGACTAACTGGTTGTTCGCCAGTATGGTCGCCTGGCTCTTCAGCGCAGATTGTAAGGTTTCTCGGTCTTCTTTGGCCTCTCTCTGTTGGGCCTCCCATACTAGTTGTAAGTGTCTTTGCCCTTCCGCTAGTTGCTTAATCACGGTCTCTAACGATGGACTCTCACTCATTGTGTATACTGTCTGGACTGTTTTATGGAGAGGGATTAGAAACAAAATCCCACTTCTGACACCACTGTAGACAGTCCCCACAGTATAGACACTCAGGAGAGGTAAGTTTGGGTTTTTGAGGTAAGTATTTATTAGTAATTTGAAATAAGAACTGATGAAAAGTCAGTTCGACGTTTAGCGCCAGTTTCTTCTCTGGAGTGGTGAATATCTTCCTTCTAATCTGTGTCCCTTTTCTTCCTTTTTTCTAGGTGGCGTACCGGATCGTCCTCGTCAGGTCCCGGATGTGACATATAAGAAAAAGGGAACACATACCGCTGGTGAGTGGAACGGACGCCTTATACCACGTCTTCTACTTATATGTTTTACTGGGAAAAGGTTTAAGGAGGGGGGGGGGTTTATGTGTGATATAGGTGCCAGTGAGGACTTCAGGGCTTGTGTATATTCCGTACTTTACCCTTTTGTGCTCTCCCGGTGCTCTCTAAAGTGCCCTTCTCTCCTCCCTCCCCTCACCCTGCCTTCCTCCCTTCCCCAGCGTTTCTCCCCTTTTATTGTGCCCCTCGGTTTGTCCAGAAGGACCGTACCTTGTAGAGCCACGACCCTCCAGGGTCGTGGCTGGCTCTGTGGAGGTCCTCTCGTCGGTCTGGGCTGGTCTCCCCTGCTTCCGGTCGGGCGCTGTTCCTCTGGGTTCGGGTTCCGCCGCTTCCAGGCCACTGGGGTCCTCCTCCGATGTCCTTGTCGCCGTCTCTCTCTTCCTCCTTCGGTTCGCCGCCGCCGCCGTCGTTCTCCTTCCTCTCTTCCTTCCCGGCTCCTCCCCTCTCGACCGGAGCTTCCGTCTTTTGGCCGCCTGGTGGCCAATCCGGAGCCTCCTCGTCACCGGAGGTTGCCGAGGCAACCTCAGGACGCTGGCCTCGTTGCGTACGCGTTTCCAGGGGAACCTGGGAACGCGGCCGTAGCGGTTCCGTTTCTGCCGGTTCCCCGCTGTTGCCCGGGGCGGCCCGGTCACATTTCCCTAGGTGGCGGCTGAGCTAGAGGCCAAAATCTACAGGTAGGCACTTTGCTAAAAACAGGTCTGTTTTCTGTGATGTGTCCACGTTGCGCTTTGGGGCGTTTCCTGTCGCGGGCGCTAGGCCTACCCACACAAGTGAGGTATCATTTTTATCGGGAGACGTGGGGGAACGCTGGGTGGAAGGAAATTTGTGGCTCCTCTCAGATTCCAGAACTTTCTGCCACAGAAATGTGAGGAACATGTGTTTTTTTAGCCAATTTTTGAGCTTTGCAAAGGATTCTGGGTAACAGAACCTGGTCCGAGCCCCGCCAGTCACCCCTCCTTGGATTCCCCTAGGTCTCTAGTTTTCAGAAATGTACAGGTTTGGTAGGTTTCCCTAGGTGCCGGCTGAGCTAGAGGCCAAAATCTACAGGTAGTCACTTTGCAAAAAACACCTCTGTTTTCTTCCAAAATTTTGGTGGTGTCCACGTTGCGCTTTGGGGCGTTTCCTGTCGCGGGCGCTAGGCCTACCCACGCAAGTGAGGTATCATTTTTATCGGGAGACTTGGGGGAACGCTGGGTGGAAGGAAATTTGTGGCTCCTCCCAGAACTTTCTGCCACAGAAATGTGAGGAACATGTGTTTTTTTAGCCAATTTTTGAGCTTTGCAAAGGATTCTGGGTAACAGAACCTGGTCCGAGCCCCGCCAGTCACCCCTCCTTGGATTCCCCTAGGTCTCTAGTTTTCAGAAATGCACAGGTTTGGTAGGTTTCCCTAGGTGGCGGCTGAGCTAGAGGCCAAAATCTACAGGTAGGCACTTTGCTAAAAACAGGTCTTTTTTCTGTGATGTGTCCATGTTGCGCTTTGGGGCGTTTCCTGTCGCGGGCGCTAGGCCTACCCACACAAGTGAGGTATCATTTTTATCGGGAGACATGGGGGAACGCTGGGTGGAAGGAAATTTGTGGCTCCTCTCGGATTCCAGAACTTTCTGCCACAGAAATGTGAGGAACATGTGTTTTTTTAGCCAATTTTTGAGCTTTGCAAAGGATTCTGGGTAACAGAACCTGGTCCGAGCCCCGCCAGTCACCCCTCCTTGGATTCCCCTAGGTCTCTAGTTTTCAGAAATGTACAGGTTTGGTAGGTTTCCCTAGGTGCCGGCTGAGCTAGAGGCCAAAATCTACAGGTAGTCACTTCGCAAAAAACACCTCTGTTTTCTTCCAAAATTTTGGTGGTGTCCACGTTGCGCTTTGGGGCGTTTCCTGTCGCAGGCGCTAGGCCTACCCACGCAAGTGAGGTATCATTTTTATTGGGAGACTTGGGGGAACGCTGGGTGGAAGGAAATTTGTGGCTCCTCCCAGATTCCAGAACTTTCTGCCACAGAAATGTGAGGAACATGTGTTTTTTTAGCCAATTTTTGAGCTTTGCAAAGGATTCTGGGTAACAGAACCTGGTCCGAGCCCCGCCAGTCACCCCTCCTTGGATTCCCCTAGGTCTCTAGTTTTCAGAAATGCACAGGTTTGGTAGGTTTCCCTAGGTGGCGGCTGAGCTAGAGGCCAAAATCTACAGGTAGGCACTTTGCTAAAAACAGGTCTGTTTTCTGTGATGTGTCCACGTTGCGCTTTGGGGCGTTTCCTGTCGCGGGCGCTAGGCCTACCCACACAAGTGAGGTATCATTTTTATCGGGAGACGTGGGGGAACGCTGGGTGGAAGGAAATTTGTGGCTCCTCTCGGATTCCAGAACTTTCTGCCACAGAAATGTGAGGAACATGTGTTTTTTTAGCCAATTTTTGAGCTTTGCAAAGGATTCTGGGTAACAGAACCTGGTCCGAGCCCCGCCAGTCACCCCTCCTTGGATTCCCCTAGGTCTCTAGTTTTCAGAAATGTACAGGTTTGGTAGGTTTCCCTAGGTGCCGGCTGAGCTAGAGGCCAAAATCTACAGGTAGTCACTTCGCAAAAAACACCTCTGTTTTCTTCCAAAATTTTGGTGGTGTCCACGTTGCGCTTTGGGGCGTTTCCTGTCGCGGGCGCTAGGCCTACCCACGCAAGTGAGGTATCATTTTTATCGGGAGACTTGGGGGAACGCTGGGTGGAAGGAAATTTGTGGCTCCTCCCAGATTCCAGAACTTTCTGCCACAGAAATGTGAGGAACATGTGTTTTTTTAGCCAATTTTTGAGCTTTGCAAAGGATTCTGGGTAACAGAACCTGGTCCGAGCCCCGCCAGTCACCCCTCCTTGGATTCCCCTAGGTCTCTAGTTTTCAGAAATGCACAGGTTTGGTAGGTTTCCCTAGGTGGCGGCTGAGCTAGAGGCCAAAATCTACAGGTAGGCACTTTGCTAAAAACAGGTCTGTTTTCTGTGATGTGTCCACGTTGCGCTTTGGGGCGTTTCCTGTCGCGGGCGCTAGGCCTACCCACACAAGTGAGGTATCATTTTTATCGGGAGACGTGGGGGAACGCTGGGTGGAAGGAAATTTTTGGCTCCTCTCGGATTCCAGAACTTTCTGCCACAGAAATGTGAGGAACATGTGTTTTTTTAGCCAATTTTTGAGCTTTGCAAAGGATTCTGGGTAACAGAACCTGGTCCGAGCCCCGCCAGTCACCCCTCCTTGGATTCCCCTAGGTCTCTAGTTTTCAGAAATGCACAGGTTTGGTAGGTTTCCCTAGGTGGCGGCTGAGCTAGAGGCCAAAATCTACAGGTAGGCACTTTGCTAAAAACAGGTCTGTTTTCTGTGATGTGTCCACGTTGCGCTTTGGGGCGTTTCCTGTCGCGGGCGCTAGGCCTACCCACACAAGTGAGGTATCATTTTTATCGGGAGACGTGGGGGAACGCTGGGTGGAAGGAAATTTGTGGCTCCTCTCGGATTCCAGAACTTTCTGCCACAGAAATGTGAGGAACATGTGTTTTTTTAGCCAATTTTTGAGCTTTGCAAAGGATTCTGGGTAACAGAACCTGGTCCGAGCCCCGCCAGTCACCCCTCCTTGGATTCCCCTAGGTCTCTAGTTTTCAGAAATGTACAGGTTTGGTAGGTTTCCCTAGGTGCCAGCTGAGCTAGAGGCCAAAATCTACAGGTAGTCACTTCGCAAAAAACACCTCTGTTTTCTTCCAAAATTTTGGTGGTGTCCACGTTGCGCTTTGGGGCGTTTCCTGTCGCGGGCGCTAGGCCTACCCACGCAAGTGAGGTATCATTTTTATCGGGAGACTTTGGGGAACGCTGGGTGGAAGGAAATTTGTGGCTCCTCCCAGATTCCAGAACTTTCTGCCACAGAAATGTGAGAAACATGTGTTTTTTTAGCCAATTTTTGAGCTTTGCAAAGGATTCTGGGTAACAGAACCTGGTCCGAGCCCCGCCAGTCACCCCTCCTTGGATTCCCCTAGGTCTCTAGTTTTCAGAAATGCACAGGTTTGGTAGGTTTCCCTAGGTGGCGGCTGAGCTAGAGGCCAAAATCTACAGGTAGGCACTTTGCTAAAAACAGGTCTGTTTTCTGTGATGTGTCCACGTTGCGCTTTGGGGCGTTTCCTGTCGCGGGCGCTAGGCCTACCCACACAAGTGAGGTATCATTTTTATCGGGAGACGTGGGGGAACGCTGGGTGGAAGGACATTTGTGGCTCCTCTCAGATTCCAGCACTTTCTGCCACAGAAATGTGAGGAACATGTGTTTTTTTAGCCAAATTTTGAGGTGTGCAAAGGATTCTGGGTAACAGAACCTGGTCCGAGCCACACAAATCACCCCATCTTGGATTCCCCTAGGTCTCTAGTTTTCAGAAATGCACAGGTTTGGTAGGTTTCCCTAGGTGGCGGCTGAGCTAGAGGCCAAAATCTACAGGTAGGCACCTTGCTAAAAACAGGTCTGTTTTCTGTGATGTGTCCACGTTGCGCTTTGGGGCGTTTCCTGTCGCGGGCGCTAGGCCTACCCACACAAGTGAGGTATCATTTTTATCGGGAGACTTGGGGGAACATAGAATAGCAAAACAAGTGTTATTGCCCCTTGTCTTTCTCTACATTTTTCCCTTCCAAATGTAAGACAGTGTGTAAAAAAGACGTCTATTTGAGAAATGCCCTGTAATTCACATGCTAGTATGGGCACCCCGGAATTCAGAGATGTGCAAATAACCACTGCTTCTCAACACCTTATCTTGTGCCCATTTTGGAAATACAAAGGTTTTCTTGATAGCTATTTTTTACTCTTTATATTTCAGCAAATGAATTGCTGTATACCCGGCATAGAATGAAAACCCACTGCAGGGTGCAGGTCATTTATTGGCTCTGGGTACCTAGAGTTCTTGATGAACCTACAAGCCCTATATATCCCCGCAACCAGAAGAGTCCAGCAGACGTAACGGTATATTGCTTTCGAAAATCTGACATTGTAGGAAAAAGTTACAGAGTAAAACTTAGAGAAAAATTGATGTTTTTTTCACCTCAATTTCAATATTTTTCTTTTTCAGTTGCTATTTTCTGTAGGAAACCCTTGTAGGATCTACACAAATTACCCCTTGCTGAATTCAGAATTTTGTCTACTTTTCAGAAATGTTGCGGTTTATGGGATCCAGCGTTGGTTTCATGCCCATTTCTGTCACTGACTGGAAGGAGGCTGAAAGCACAAAAAATCGTAAAAATGGGGTATGTCCCAGTAAAATGCCAAAATTGGGTTGAAAAATTGGGTTTTCTGATTCAAGTGTGCCTGTTCCTGAAAGCTGGGAAGCTGGTGATTTTATCACCGCAAACCCTTTGTTGATGCCCTTTTCAGGGAAAAAACCACAAGCCTTCTTCTGCAGCCCATTTTTCCAAATTTTTTAAAAAAAATGAAATTTTCACTGTTTTTTGGCTAATTTCTTGGCCTCCTTCTGGGGAACCCACAAAGTCTGGGTACCTCTAGAATCCCTAGGATGTTGGAAAAAAAGGACGCAAATTTGGCATGGGTAGCTTATGTGAACAAAAAGTTATGAGGGCCTAAGCGCGAACTGCTCCAAATAGCCAAAAAAAGGCTCGGCACAGGAGGGGGAAAAGGCCTGGCAGCGAAGGGGTTAAGGCTTCAATCACTAGACACAATGTCACATGTAAGCCCTTCAAGCACCCTGGAACTGGACTCAATGCATCAGATGTGAGATCTAGAGTTGTAGCAACCATGAAGCTGAGGCACTGAGAACTAAACACTATTCCACATGTGCCCTGATAACCTGCATATGGTAATACAGATGAGAGCCTGCTATAGACGTATTATTGTAACACCCCCCTCGGTTCTCTGCTGGACTTAACTCCCCGTGCACCTTAAGTTTTCTTTCGTGCCACCATACAGCCTTTCCTAATGCTTACTCACTTTGAGGTCATGCCGTTCTCATTCGAAGATGCTCAGTAACAAGGGAATCTTGTACTCTAGCTGACGTTGTCTAACTGGTGTGCGTGCCACCAGATGTGTCCTTGTGTTTTGAGGGATGGTTGAACATCCATTGAGTAAACTGTAACTATTTGTTTATATGTGTCTGGGAAGTTTGCTTGCTTTACTGCGGCCACGTGCACTGCACCTGTTCTGTATGTTAGTGAAGCATGAGCCGCTACTGCCCCTGCAGCACGTGTGCTATATTTGTGAGTGGGACATGGTATAATCTTTTCAATACACAAAAGCCAAAATGTTGATTATGAGTCAGCCAGAGACGAATTGCCTTGTAGGATTCCACTCTGCCTGATTCTGAGTGGGCTGGTATTTCTGCACCCAGTGTTTCTGGGTGTTGGAACACCAGACTCAATTTTACTGGGCGGTAATTCTACTGTAAAATTTACATGAGGCTTCGGCTGAAGCAGCAACGAAGCTTGTTTCCCCGTTTTTTATGATAGAAAAGTATATTTTCCTTCCTTCCTCCCCACAGCTCCCTCCTTCACCCCAACCACACAGTGTATGCATTGACCAACTGTTTAAAACAAGGTGGTAAAGAATGTGTTAAATGCTAAGGAATTGTGACTTCTGTAATTTTACGACATTAAATCTGGTCCCACACATTAATTCCCCAATTCATAGAGTTTAACTTGCAATTGCATGTCACTGGTGTGGTATTACGACGGGATAACATTATTGTGTGTGTATTTACTATCCCGCAGGTACTGTGCAACTCGTAATGAGGCCTTAAGTGTATTATATTTTCGGTAGTTTAGAATTTACTAAAAGAAAATTACAATCTCGAGAATCATGTTGTAAATAAAAGAAAAAGAAATTCATTAACGTCATATATTTGAATTGCAGCACCAATCATTCACTTGTACCAGAGGCTGCATTGCAGCTGAGAAGTTCGTAAAACGGCAATAGATACATAAAACTGATGAACGAAGGCGACAGAGACCTAAACAGATTGTATGAGGGACGGAAGAAGCGACACCTGAGAGCCAGCCTACAAGGGTGCGGCTGGAGAGTTTGACACATCTGTGGAATCAACACAAGTCAGAAGCACGAGGGGACAGGACGACTTCTGCCTTGAAATATACACAGGTGTTTTAAAAGCATTATGCTGCTACTGCACCACCTACTTATTGATGAGTTAGTAACGTGATTGGTCGAAGTTGGTAGCGAGGATTATTCTAAACCCAAACATTTAAATTTGAAAGGCACTACCCAAAAGCAATTACCTTCATAATCTTTAGTTCACGCCTTTTCTATGTTTATCTTATTTTCGCCAGCACACAGCGTGGAATAAAACATTAATATAAGAAACGAACCAACCATATGATGAAACAACAGCTTGGTTTGTATTTGTAGAATTCAATTTTTTTTTTTTTTTAGATAAAAATGATTCTGCCGTTCGAGCTGGATCCTTTCGCCGACGGTGTGTCACTTTTTGTATGGGAAAAAGTGCACACCTTTAGGTGCAGGGCTTCGCTGCCTCGTCAGCTGTTTCAAACGATACATACATCTTATAATACACAAAAGTAGGCCAATATAAACGCAACAAGCCGAACGCCTAAACTTTAGCAAAATAGCTAGTATGACAAGGACTCGCCTAAACCCCTGCCAACTGTGAAACTTTGGAAGATCTTTGCCAGGCATGTTGCGGGATGGAGCATGATCTTATTCGCCCATCATCTGCTCTCCACCCTCTACAGGAAGTTGCAACTAAAAAGTGCTGACTCCCAATTAAGTGGAGAGTAAAAGAGCGTGACTCAGACTGTAGCACCCTGAGCTACAAGTCAGACAGGGCTGTCGAGTCAGACACGCCCAGCTGAGCTGACGAGAGAGAATCATTGCTCTTCACCCATGCCAGCCTGTGGCAACACACTCCTTTGCAATACTGGAGAGTTTTTCAGCCTTGTTGCAACAGCCCTCATCTGTTTTGTCATGAACTATTTAAATGTTATAAAGTGTTAATTCTTCATGGACATTTTTTGTTGCACATAATTTTGGTTTAAGAAAACTGGTGCATTTTAACAATTATGAGATCGAATTAGAAATATTTATCCCGTGCAAGTGTAAGTTACACGATGAAGATCCTTTTGCCATTCTCAAAATAATTTTGCAAACAAATGTACTCTTATATATTTTTGTGTGTGAGTAAATCCTCTACTCAGAATAGGTAGTGGGTATCCAAAAGCACATATGCCCTGAAAGTTTGAGTCAAAAACAAAATGATGGCTGGAATGCTTGAATTAACCTCATCCACTGGCAATCGCTCAGGCCACATCTCAATCCATCAATTTTCACCAACCATGCCACCTCAGTTTGGACCCAGCCATATGCAAATCACTCCTGACACTTTCCTCATGCAAATAGTCCAGCCCGAACTGCCATGCCAGGTTCTCCCTGAGCTAGAACACAAGCAACCCAGGAATGATTTCACCCTTGTTTTGTGCTCTTCAGCTGGGTATAGCTTGGTTCCAGTGGCACAGTGAGCTTGGGACCCACGCTTGGGCATACCCATCGCAATTACGGTGTCAAAGGCAAAAATAAGAAGATGACGGATGGAGTGCTTGAATTGACCAAAGTCACTAACAGTTGCCTAGAGCCACATCCCAGTCCATCATTTTTCACCCACCAAGCCACCTCAGTTTGGACCCAGCCATATACAAATCAATCTTCACCCAGTATCGTGGGAATAGTCCAGGGCAAACTGCCAGGCCAGGCCCTCCTTGAACTAGAACATAAGCAATCCAGGACCAGCTTTACCCTTGTTGTAGGGTCTTCAACCCAGTATAGATTGAGCCCAGTGGCACAGTGAGGCCAGGACCCATGTCTGGGTATACCCGGTGCACTTAGGGAGTCAAATGCAAAAACAACAAAGATGGAATGCTTGAAGTAATCTCAGCCACTGACAATCACTCGGGATTGTATCCCAATCTATTGTTTTTTGCTCAAAATGTCGGGACGCACATAACCAAGAACATTGGTGGTTATCCACAATAGTTTTGTCCCATTTCTGCTCTAAAATCTGTATCCAGGGTGGGAATGGAAAGAAAATCCAGATAAAGGTGGCTGGGGTCTCCCTAAAGAAACATTTTTGTCCAGGGAGAAAAATGCTGAAGTGCAACTGCACAGATGCAAAAAAGTTTTAAATAAGTAGCTGTATTCAAGGTACAAATATGTACTAGCAAATGCTGTAAAAAAGGAAATCTCAAATGTGTTCCAGGAGCAGTTCTTGGTACCTGTGATTGTTACAGTTTCTAAGGATCACTCTTGGAACCCTTTGCAAAGAAAAATACATTTACTTCATGCGCCTACGAAATAGTTTTCTGATTATTTGTTTTAAAGAATTCATTAATCTAGGACTGGGAGTGAAATTCTGATCCTGTATTCACAAAATGTGAATTTGCACTTAAAACAATGATTTCACATGTAAACGTACACCCTGGCAGTTTATTAGTTTTCAGAAGTAACTGTGTTTCTAGGTGTGGAGAGTGGGCTTTCAATGGCAGGAATGTAATGCAAATATTGTGACCACTCATAAACTAATGCATTTGTGAATACTAACAAACTTGTCATAGCCTAATGCCATCTTGGATACAGTTGAAGATTTAGGGGGTCATTCCGACCCTGGCGGTCCATGACCGCCAGGGCCGGGGACCGCGGAAGCACCGCCATCAGGCTGGCGGTGCTTCCATGGGCATTCTGACTGCGGCGGTACAGCCGCGGTCAGAAACGGGAAACCGGCGGTGTCCCGCCGGTTTCCCGCTGCCCCAGGGAATCCTCCACAGCGGCGCTGCTTGCAGCGCCGCCATGGGGATTCCGCCCCCCTTACCGCCATCCTGTTCCTGGCGGTTTTCACCGCCAGGAACAGGATGGCGGTAACGGGTGTCGTGGGGCCCCTGGGGGCCAATGGCATGGGCACTGCAGGGGCCCCCTAACAGGGCCCCACATTGATTTTCAGTGTCTGCCAAGCAGACACTGAAAATCGCGACGGGTGCCACTGCACCCGTCGCACGCCTTCAACTCCGCCGGCTCCATTCGGAGCCGGCTTCCTCGTTGAAGGCGCTTTCCTGCTGGGCTGGCGGGCGGCCTTCTGGCGGTCGCCCGCCAGCCCAGCAGGAAAGCCAGAATGGCCGCCGCGGTCATTTGACCGCAGTGCGGTCATTCGGCGGCTCCCGCCGGGCGGGCGGTTACCGCCGACGGAGGGAGTCGGAATGACCCCCTTAGTCTTGTCAAGAACAGGAATAAATAGCCATCCTTAGTGGGAATGTGGAGGAAAGACCTCCAAAACGGATGGGTGTGCACTGATGAGTGTGCAAGCTAAGGAGAAAAATATTCTCCCCATAAAGAAATTTGAACATAATATGAAATATGCATATTCATGTTGGCCAGGCACTTACTGTAGACTTCAGCCCACATTTACAAAGGGTTCACACAAAACAGGGTAGCAAGCAAAGTTGGTGCACTCTGTTGCATGATCAGCAGAGGGCAGACCTAAGAAGTGGCACAGTTCTGCGTCTTTCAATGCAGGCAACCTGGCACCTTTGGTGTTTGTACTGTAGTCAGCCTAGGCTTTGTGAAGTAAGGGCCCCCTTCCTACATGGAAACTATGTTTTAACTTAAATTCCTCTTTGCATGTGTGCTGCAGATTCCATGGGTAGCTGCACAGAAATGTCCATGCACCACACATGGCACACCCTTGGTACAACGTACTGCAAGGCAGCTCATTGCACTGAATTGCTTTTCATTACAAACCTACTTAGACTTTGTGTCTGGTTTGCATTTCAAAAGTAACACAAACCCAAATCAAATTCTGTGTAAATCTAGGCCTAGATGTACATAATATTCACTTATGCATGTGTAACTGCTTACACAAGTGAACATTCTTGGAAATATGAGACTTGTAGTCGCGGAGTGCTTCTGAAACTGTGAACTCCCGAAATGTATACATCTACTCCTGAGAGATGAGTATAGTATTGCAGGCAGCAAATATTTAACAAACCACTATATACATTTGTAGGTCAGAATATTACATTATTATATACAGAAATATCGTCTGACATAAGTATGGTAAAAATTGTTTACAAAAATATTGTCCCAATTGGGCATAGGTTTGTTTTATTATCTCCAATTGGGTTATATTTTTGTGCATGATATTTTTGTCAGTACCCCAACCTCACGTAATTAATGAACATTTCACCATATATTATGAATACTGATTGATAATTGTGTAGCACACATGCTATGAATGTGAACACCTGAGGCATAATACATTTGCTACATTGTCACTTCTAGGAACAACACATGCACCGTGGCCTCCAACTCACGGGTGACCCTCTTCTACACTCCATGTATGCGAACGACATATTGATATTCGTCCGCCACCCCTCAGACAATTTGCTCCCCTTAATTTGTAAAATTCTATGCTTTTGAGGGCTCTCGGGACTGCACATAAACTGGGCCAAATTTGAGCTCTTCCTCCCTTACTGCAAATATGCAGCCCATGAATATTGACTACTGCTTATTCTGGAACTTGGACTCCACCAAATACTTAGGCATATATCTGCATAGAGACAAAGACCTGATACTTCGGCTTCAATATGGCCCTGCCATTGATAACCTCTCAACACAAGTGGAGCACTGGATTAAACTCCCACTTTCCATGGCCAGTTGAGTGGTAATAATCAAATAGTTGACCTTTCCTGGTTGCTATAGCTTTTTCTTAATATTCCCATCCCACTGACACAATTCTTTACAACTCTCTGTAGTCACCTATTTTTACTCATATGGGCAAGGAGTAAACCTCTTATCCGCTGGAACACTTTGACCCTCCCTTATGAGCACTGTGGCTTGGGAGTCCCGGACTTCCACCTCTATTATCTTGCAGTACAAGGCCAATATGCATACCATTAGTATCATCCAGACACCAGGGTCCCTTATCTCAAACTGAAGAGGGACCAACTTGTAGAACTGCCTTTCATGTCTTTGCTACTAAAGGGTATCCCCATGGACTCTACTGATATATGGGCTATATCCACTACTTTCTGGGCCTGGCCGAAACTCCGCAATTTATTGGGATGGGACGTCCTTTGCTCATCTGCCCTAACCTTGACCAATAGCCCCTGGCGTCCCCTCGCATGCAAGAAACTCGTCCGATGTACTCTACAACACCACGACCTACATACCATATGAGATGTATTCCCTGGCAGACATGTCCTGACACACATAGACGACACACATCTTTCAAAATACCTCCTACATGGACCACTTTGTCCTACAGCGCCTTCACAGCATCGTCTGTTACTGTACCCCCACGTACCCTCTACCACCAGATGACTTCCCACCTTTAACGCTTATCATATCTGATACAGATGGCAATTTGTGTGTTTTCAGACGATATCACGCCTGCCTGACCATGAAACCCGACTCCACCATGCATGCTTTGACAGCCTGGGGGACAGATGCAGGCTATCCATCAACTGACATAGTGTGGAATTATTATGGTTCTCAAACAAAACTTCTATTAGTCAATCACAAACACAAACTTTCACATTTAAAATGTTTGCATCGTGCATACCTTGATCCCTTGGACATCACACGCTTTGCCCCATCAAGCTCATTCCAATGCCTCAAGTATCATGCCATGGGCATCAACTCTGCGCACTTAACCCGGATGTGCCCTGTTAAAGGGCAATAGTGGACAAATATCTTTTCCATACTCTCCACTATGATGGATGTCACGATCACACCAGATCCCCTGGTGGCATTGCTGGGATACACCCATGACATTCCAAAAGCAGTTTGTAGATTTGTCACTGTGGTGCTCCTCTTGGTTAAACGGGAGCTGCTACTGTGTTGAGATAGCAGACACTTGCCCACGGAGTCTGCCTGGCTCAAACACATGGCTCAGTATATTAGGGTCAGCAAAGACTATGCTCAATTACAGCTTCACACCTCTAGGCCTAAAGAAATCTGACAGTCTTTGCGAGACTACCTGCTTACCTTGGAGTTGTATGATTCAGATTGACAAACATGCTTCAGTTATGTCCAATATATACATATCATCATGAATCCTGGTTCCTACGTATTTTCCTACTATTGCCACATGCCATCAGGATTATTTTATGTTCTTGTGCTTACAAGCATCTAGTATTACTTTACTTTCTACCTATTATCATGTATTCTGTGCCATGTATCATGTTGACAACTTATGTACCTATGTGTAATGTCTTTTTCATTTCTTTCTGCACCTTCTCATTTAATGCAAAATGTAATAAAAACAGTTCAAACAAGAATTTGCAATGCAACAGGTCTCGCATTTGCTTGAGCTAGAGCAATTAGCATTGTAAACTCCTAACTAGACTTTTCTTGCCACATAAATTGAAAACTAAAATAAAACAGTTTTACATAACTAACTGGACTTTTCTTGCCATATAAACTGAAAAGTAAAAGTTTCATGTAAGAGAGATAACGGCCGCATCAGTGCAAAGCAAACACACAAATGGAAATTAAAGTTCACTCATATCAATCAATCAAGAAATTTGTATAGCGCGCTACTCACCCGGAGGGTCTCAAGGCGCTGGGGAGGGGGGACCGCTACTGCTCGAACAGCCGGGTCTTGAGTTGCTTCCTGAAGGAAAGGTGGTCTGGGGTCAGGCGGAGGTGGATGGGGAGGGAGTTCCAAGTCTTGGCTGCCAGGTAGGAAAAGGATCTTCCTCCCATGGTGGCTTTTCTAATGCGTGGCACGGCGGCGAGGGCGTGGCTGGTCGATCGTAGCTGGCGGGTGGGAGTGTAGAAGGTCAGGCGGTTGTTGAGGTACCTGGGGCCCAGGTCGTGGAGGGCCTTGTGTGCGTGGCTGAGGAGACAGAACGTGATTCTCTTGCTGACGGGGAGCAAGTCTCTCAGGTGTCCGGAGATGTGGCTGTGACGGGGGATGTCAAGGATGAGGCGTGCGGAGGCGTTCTGGATGCGTTGGAGTCTTTTCTGTAGTTTGGCCGTGGTTCCGGTGTAGAGGGTGTTACCGTAGTCCAGTCGGCTGGTGACGAGTGCCTGGGTAACCGTCTTCCTGGTTTCGGTGGGGATCCATCGGAAGATCTTTCGGAGCATGCGTAGGATGTTGAAGCATGATGATGAGACGGCGTTGACTTGTCTGGTCATCGAGAGGGAGGAGTCCAGGATGAAGCCCAGGTTGCGTGCGTGGTCCGTTGGTTTGGGTGCGCTGCCCAGGGCAGGGGGCCACCAGGAGTCGTACCAGGCAGAGGGTGATGATCCAAGGATGAGGACTTCCGTCTTGTCTGAGTTCAGTTTCAGGCGGCTGTTCATCATCCACTCGGCTACGTCTTTCATCCCTTCGTGCAGGTTGGTTCTGGCGGTGGCTGGGTCGTTGGTGAGGGAGAGGATCAGCTGGGTGTCGTCGGCGTAGGAGATGATGTTGAGGTTGTGTTGGCATGCGATGGCTGCGAGGGGGCTCATGTAGACGTTGAAGAGGGTGGGGCTGAGTGATGATCCTTGTGGTACGCCGCAGCTGACTTCGGTGGCCTCGGATCTGAACGGGGGGAGGCGGACTCTGTGGGTTCTTCCGGCGAGGAACAAGATGATCCACTCTAGTGCCTTCTCTTGGATTCCGATGTTGCTAGGCGCTGCACTAGGGTGCGGTGGCAGACAGTGTTGAACGCTGCGGAGAGGTCCAGGAGGATGAGGGCCGCTGTCTCCCCATTGTCGAGCAGGGCTCGGATGTCGTTGGTGGCTGCGATGAGGGCGGTCTCGGTGCTGTGGTTGGCTCGGAAGCCGGACTGCGAGTGGTCGAGGGATCCATTAGTCTCGAGGAAGGCGGCTAGCTGTCTGTTGACGGTCTTCTCGATGACTTTGGCAGGAAACGGGAGGAGCGAGATGGGGCGGTAGTTCTTGAGGTCGGTGGGGTCTGCTGATGGTTTCTTCTGGAGGGCGCTGAGTTCGGCATGTTTCCAGCTCTCCGGGAAGGTGGCGGTGTTGAAGGAGCAGTTGATGATGTCCCGGAGATGGGGTGCGATGACTGAGTCGGCTTTGTTGAAGACGTGGTGGGGGCATGGGTCGGTTGGAGAACCGAAATGGATGGTGTTCATCATCTGGATGGTGTCTTCGGTGCTGACCGTGGTCCAGGCGCGGAGGGTGGTGTTGGGGGGCGTCGGTTTGGTGGTTGGGTGCGTGGTCTGTGCGCCGAAGCTGTTGTGTATGTCGGTGATCTTGCGGTGAAAGAACGAGGCGAGTGAGTCGCAGAGGTCTTGTGAGGGAGTGATGTCGTTGTTTCCGGCGCTGGGGTTGGAGAGCTCTTTGGCGATGCTGAAGAGTTCCTTGCTGTTGTGTGCGTTGTTGTCTAGTCGTTCTTTGAATGCTGTCTTCTTGGTGGTGTGGATCAGCTGGCGGTGTTTGCGGGAGGTGTGCTTGAGGGCGGGCATGTTGTCTGTGGTCGGGTTTTTTCGCCAGGCTTTCTCGAGGGTGCGGCAGTTCTTCTTGGAGTTCTTGAGGTCGTTGTTGAACCAGGAGGCTTTCTTGCTGTTGGGCCTGGTGGGATGAGTTTTCAGAGGTGCAAAGTTGTCAACGCAGTTGGTAATCCACTGTGTGAGGTTGTTGGTTGCTTGGTTGGGGTCCGCTGAGCTGGCGGGAGGGTTCTGGCTCAGTGATGTGGAGAGCTGGTCGGTGGTGATCTTGTTCCAGCTCCTGCGGGGAGCCTGTTGTGGGTGGTGGCGAGTCGTGGTTCTTCTGAAGCTGAAGTGGACGCAACTGTGGTCTGTCCAGTGGAGTCCGGTGGAGTGGCTGAAGGAGATGTACTTGCTGGAGGAGAAGACTGGGTCAAGCGTGTGTCCGGCGTAGTGGGTGGGGGTGTTCACCAGTTGCTTGAGTCCGAGGTTGGCGAGGTTGTCCAGCAGGGTGGTGGTGTTGTTGTCGTTGTTGTTCTCCAGGTGGAAGTTGAGGTCCCCTAGGAGGATGTAGTCAGCGGAGGGGAGGGCGTGTGGGCTGATGAAGTCTGCGATGTCTTCGCTGAATTGTGTGCGGGGTCCTGGGGGTCTGTAGATGAGGGTGCCTTTGAGTGTGGTCTTGGGGTTGGTGTGTATCTGGAAGTGGAGATGTTCGGCGGCTGTGAGGGTGTCGTCGGAGTTGGTCGTGATGCGGATGGTGTTCTTGTGGACGATGGCGATGCCTCCTCCTGTCTGGTTGACGCGGTCCCTCCGGGTGATCTTGTATACGTCCGGGATGGCGATGGCGATGTCGGGCGCTGAGGAGGCGTTCATCCAGGTTTCTGTGAGGAAGGCGACGTCTGGAGATGTGGTGTCGAGCAGGTTCCAGAGTTCCACGGCGTGTCTGTGGATAGAGCGGGTGTTGAGCAGGATGCACTTCAGGTGGTTGCTGCTGGTGCTTGGCTTGGCGGGTGCGGTCCGTGTCTGAATGCAGGAGAACTTGCAGGATTGGCAGGTGAAGGGCCTGTGGGTGCGTCTAGGGGTGGCTCTGCAGCAGCCGGGGATCCGGCCGGTGTTGATTGCGATGAGAGTGGCGGCGTTGTAGGTCTTGCGGGTGGGCTGGCCTCTGCGGGGGCCAGGGGGTCTGGCGCTAGGCGCGGGCCATATGAGTGGGAGAGGGAGGGAGGAGCAGCTGGGAGGTGGGAGCGGGGCGGCCAATGGGGGGTGAGGGGGGCGGAGCTACGGGACACGGCGGCGGGAAACGGGCGGCGAGGGGGAGACGCGGTGCGCAGGGAAACACAGATTTAGGACCACAAACTGGGCAGAAAAAGGTGAGGGGAGCAGTAAAAGGCAACAAAAGGACACAGGAATAAAGCAGCGGTCAGCGGTCTCACAGGGGCTGCGTGGTGGTGAGGGGAGCGACCTGCCTGGTAAACAGGGTCAGAGGTCGCTCTCTCTACCGCTGCGCGGCCTCCATATGAGTGGGAGAAGGAGGGAGGAGCAGCTGGGAGGTGGGAGCGGGGCGGCCAATGTGGTGCGAGGGGGGCGGATAGTGAAACCTATCGGCAAAAGTGCAATTATCCATGTAGCCCGCAAAAGTGCAACTATCTACGTAACTGGCAAAAGTGCAATCAACTATGTAACAGGGTCTATGTCATGCAAAGCCCTCGACTTCTGCCAAGCGAGATCACGCTGCTAAAAAAAGAGAAAAAGTAGTCCAGAAACCGGACAGAAAACGTGGACCCTCGTATGTTTTCAGTACTTGGTCGCTGGGCTCGAGGAGGGCTAAACACTGGAAAAGGCATGACTTATGCATGCCTTTCACTAATGAAAGCAAGCAGATTTCAAAAGGCAAGCTCACGAACCAATGGAAGAAAGTGACGTGACATGGACGTGGTTTGAAGCCCAAAGAGAGATTACAACACGGGACGGAGCGCTTTGCGCTCGCCTCTAAAAATGGGGAAATGTATGTGTGTGCGCACATTTCACTTTTATTACTCCACATGAAAAATAGTTTTGTCTGTGAAGAAACACCTTATCTTATACCCACATATATAGAAGTGTCCATTCCATTTCCTTCCAACACCTTAAAGGCACTTCCGTTTTAACAGTAGTTTTATGTGTGCTTCATAGGGGGAGTTGGAGGTCTACAGCCTAAAAATATTAATGAAACACC
Source organism: Pleurodeles waltl (assembly GCF_031143425.1). Lineage (NCBI taxonomy): Eukaryota > Metazoa > Chordata > Amphibia > Caudata > Salamandridae > Pleurodeles > Pleurodeles waltl. Next base: position 537,004,315 of record NC_090449.1, on the reverse strand, counting down.
ACAAAGTAACACGTTTGTATGTTTATTGTATTTTGTTTAAATTGCTTATACACCTAATATGGGCTTTTAAACAACAACTCTTTGATTCCCAAACCAGTAGTTTCGTCTTTCCTGTTATATGTAAGGTATTGGCCTAAACGTTCCAACTGCAAAAGGCTCGTAGCTGAGTGTGTCACAAATGGACAATATGCGTTTAGGCAAACATTCACCTGTTAGGAACATTTTCTGTATTTTCACAATAGATGTTTAATGACCTGACTAGGCTAATGTTTAGATAAGCAGAAGGTGACGGGACTTTTGTGACCAAAGCCCCTTTTGGTTAAATCCCTGACACTTATGAGATGTTTTACTTCGTCAGCATGCCTCTATGGTATCAGTTTGTGACTGCGGTTCATGTCCTTTCTCAAACATGTCTCCCCCCTCCCCCCTCCCCCACCCCTCCCACGGCCTAGCTCTTCTAGATAGCAACCTATTCCCTTTGTTGAAGCTTACCAATAAACTCTGTGGATGTTCATATTTGAAGGTTAGACTGATACAAAGAAATTCAACAGATGACACCCGATGTAAGGGGCTGAGTAAAATATAGCCTTGATTTCCCTTAGCTGATACAGAAGATAGATCAAGTAATTGAGAACTAGAATAAAAAGCCCTACCGCCAATTTAAACACTCTGGATCCAATGCAACCCCAGTAAGTGATCTTTGTTGCGATCAGGGAAAAAGGAGCCAGATCAAAAACGCCTATACCAATTAATTCTGAGGGAACTGTGTAACTGTGCCTGAAAATTTGATTGTTGTTCCATAAAGAACCCATTCAATTGGTCCAACACAGATCTACTTTACTTTATTATACTAGTGTTGAATACGCCCTAGTATGAACCTAAGTGCGTTCTGATATTCAGGCAAGCCCAATTGCAGCCCATTACCTCCCGTCCCTCCCTCGCCTTCCTTTTAAACCAATGAGGCCTCCCGCCTCCCCCCTAGACCCTCCCTTCCCCTTTTAAAACCCCCCCACCTTACCCCCTCCTGTTCTTTTGTCTAGCCCACGCTAGACGTTTTTCTTTCTCCTTACCTGCACGGCAGGGCCTGGGGTCATCGATGGAGGCACTCCTCGGGACGCGGAGCTCCGCGAGGAGTGCTACGGCCAGGACGCGGCTTTGCCGAGCAGCCGGGCTGCTCAGGAGGCGCGTACTGGGGGGCGGCTGACGGGGTCATCCGGCCCTCTGTGGCTGGGGCGTCGGCTTCCGGTTTTCCGCGCCGCGGAGCCGCGGGGAGATGCCGGAGTGCTGCTTTTGGTTTCTGGAAGGTAGGACGGGCGTTCTGCTCGCAGTTTTATGGATATTGCATTTAGTTTTGACCTTTTTAGGGATTGGTGGATACCTGTTGTGGGAGGTCCAGGTCGCTATATATTGGGAGTGCTTTTAAGTGGAGGGCAGTGTGTTTTGGATTATTATCATGCCTAAGGTTCCGGCTAAGAGACGTAGGATTGTCTCTTCTTCCTCCTCCTCTGAGGAGGGTGCTGCTGGCGTTTCCGCCCCTGGGGGCTCCCAGTTACAGGAGGGTAGGGATACTCCCCTCATGTCCAGGGAGGAGGTGCAGGAGATGATCGAGGTGGCTGTTACCAGGGCTCTTCAAGCAGGGATGGCCAGGCCTGGTCAGTCTAAAATTACCCATACTTCGGCATCTGCAAGGAAGTCCTCCTCAGATAGTGAGGGTGGAGAGGCCCCATCTACGTCCTCTGGGGGTAAATATGTCTCCAGAGAAGAAATTTGGGAGGTGATGGCACATGTTCGGGACAATTTGGGTTTTCCAGTGTTTCAACCTTCAAACTCAGAATCTCACTTATTTCCACAATATCAGACGCCTTCTTAGTTTGCCATGCCTTTTCAGGGACCTGTGAAGGATATGGTGTTTCGCGAATGGAAGGATGTGGATAAGGCTCAAGTTCCACGATTCCTGCAGAAACTGTATTTACTTGAGGGTGAGGAGGTATTGCCTCCTTCGGTCCGCCTGGATTCAATTTTAGCTACCCTGATTGGCAAAACGGCAGTCAATCCTGAGGATTGTGTGCCTACGGATGCCATGGACCGTAAAGTGGATTCAGGTCTTAAAAGAGCTTTTGCAGCTGAGAATCTGGCGCTAAGGGCAGGTATATATTCTGCTTATGCGGCCCAGTCGTTGGTGCAGGACTTTGATAAACTGGCGGTGGCTGTTCAGGAAGGGGCGGAATGTTCGGAGCTCCTAGCTGGTATGGAGCAGCAGGCCAGATTGTTGGCAGATGTGTCTTCTGATGTGGTCCGTACTTCGGCTCTGGCCTCTGGTGCTTTGAATGGGGCTTGTAGGTCCCTCTGGTTACGTTCTTGGCAAGCCGACCCGGGGGAAAAGGCGGCCTTGCTGAGACTGCCTTTTGAGGGTCGTAGCTTGTTTGGGGATCAATTGCCATCCATGCTTTCCAAAGCATTTAAGGAGCGGAAGCATGCCTTGCCTTATAAAGGGGGATCTACTTTGGGTAAAGGGTGGAAGAAACATTCCCGCTCTTCTCCTAAAATGGATGCCAAATCCTTTTCTTTTAGGAAATGGCGTTTTCAGCCGCGTTTTTCTCCTAAGAAGTCTGCTCCTGCGAACCGGGGTGGGTTCAAAAAGGGGTCCTGACAATCACTGTGGGCATGGCATAGGGCCGGTTGTGGGAAGGCTGAGTCACTTTCTTTCAACTTGGGAGGAGAGTGTCAACGATCGTTGGGTGCTAGACATTGTGGCCAATGGTTATGTCATTGATTTTTGTGGTGGTGCCTCCAGATTCAGGGGTACGTCCCACCCCTCTGCCTTTAAAAGGGTCACGGAGAAGGGCCTTATTGGACGGAGTCCGGGACTTGCTGGTCAAAGGGGCCATTTCCCGCGTTCTGCTGGACGAAAGGGGTCAGGGCACTTATTCGGTCTTGTTTCTTGTTCAGAAAGTTTCAGGGGGATTTCGACCGGTGCTCAATCTGAAGGAGGTGAATGCTTGGATCAGGACGGTGCATTTCCACATGCTGTCTAATCAGACTATCTTTCCATTGGTCAGGCAAGGGGACTTTCTGGTGTAGCTGGATCTGCAGGTCCTGTTACAGAGGCAGGTGGCCCAAGTTCTGGTGGTCCTGCAAAACCACAGGTTTTTAATCAACTGGGAGAAATCAGATTTAGTTCCGTCCCAGGATCTGGTTTTTCTAGGGGCTCGGTTTCGGACTCTTCTAGGCTTGGTGACAGTGTCAGAAAAGAGGTTAGGTGTACTCCAGTCCTTGGTAAGAAAGGTAGTGTTACAGACTGCCCCCGAGCTCTTCTATGGTTACGTCTACAGAGTCATTTGACGTCTGTGGTATTTCTGGTCCCTTGGGCACGTTTCCATCTCCTGTGCTTGATGACATGGTTCTTGAGAAGGTGGACGCCAGGGTCCGGTTCTATGAGGGCCAGGGTTCCGGGGTCCGGATTGATTCGCAGGGAGTTGAAATGGTGGTTGGATGCAGATCATCTTCGGGTAGGGGTTTCTTTGTCACCTCTGAGACCCGTGGTGGTGACTACGGATACCAGCCTCTCCGGTTGGGGTGCATGGATGGGGTCAGCTCAGATTCAGGGGTTCTGGTCCCCTCTGGAGGCGAGTCGGTCATCGAATTGGCGCGAGTTGAGGGCTGTCTTATTGGCTCTGGTCCATTTCCAGGTGTCCCTGAGGGGTGCAGCGGTTCTTGTTCGGACAGACAACTTAGTGGCCAAGGCTTATGTCAACCGGCAGGGGGGTCCAGGTCAAGGGCTCTGTTCGGTCTAGCCAGGAAGATTTTTGTGTGGGCTCAGGAGTGGGTTCCTTCTCTCAGAGCTACGTATATTCGGGGGGTGGTCAATGTTCGGGCGGATCTGTAATTCCTTCCTCTCAACTTTTCTCCCTCCGGAAGTCTCTGTTTCTGCATCTGATTCGGCTTTGGGGGCTTCCAGTGCTGGATGTGTTTGCGTCCGCAGAAAACGCGAAGTTGGATCGCTTCTGCTCCCGGTTTCGGTGTCCTCCAGCCTGGGAGGTGGACGGGATGTCATGTCCTTGGCCGAGGGGCCTTTTGTATGCGTTCCACCATTTCAGCTACTCAGGTCTTTTCTGTTGCGGGTGAGGGATCTGGGGTCCAGGGATATCCTGATTGCGCCACTTTGGCCGCGGGCGAATTGGTTCCCGTTGTTGCGGCTGATGGCAGCCGGGAGGATGTGGCCTCTGCCTCTTTGTCCGTCTCCCCTGGAGTTTCCCTGCCTCCCATTGGGGTCGTTGAGAAGGTTACACTTGACGGCCTGGAAGTTGAACGACGGGGCTTGACGGGTCTGGGGGTACCTGTGGCTTTGAGTTCTACCTTACTGGCTTCCAGGCGGCGTTCCACTTTACTTTCCTATGGTAGACAGTGGAAGGTTTTTTCTTCTTGGTGCTTGAGTCATGAATTGGACCTACCTGCGCGTCTATCTTTGAGGTGATGCAGTTCCTGCAGGACGGTGCGCAGTTGGGGTTGTCGGTGGCATCTCTGCGGGTACAGTGGGTGGCTATTCAGGCCTTTAGAGGTTCGTGGCGTAATCTTCCGGATGAAGGGCGCTTGATGCCTAGATTTTTTCAAGGGCTTATTAATTTGTTTCCTCGCCCTGTACGTTCTTTTCCTTCATGGGATCTTTCTTTGGTTTTGGATGTTTTGACGGATGCCCCTTTTGAACCATTGGGGGACTGTGATTTGCGCCATCTGTCCTTGAAGACGTTCTTTTTGGTAGCCATTACTTCGGCTCGTCGTTTAGGGGAATTGGGGGCCTTGGCCTGTTCTTTTCCTTTTTGTAAGGTTTTTCAAGATCGGGTGGTTCTGGTTCCGGTCCCTTCATTTGTTCCGAAAGTCAATTCTTCGTTCCATGCTCGCCAGGAGGTCATCCTTCCTTCATTTTGTCCGAATCCCTCCTCAGGGGAGGAGGTCCATTTGCATTCGTTGGATGTACGCAGGGCTTTGTTGGAGTACCTGCGGGTGGTGGTTCCTTTTCGTAAGGGTGATTCGCTTTTTGTTAATTTCGGTCTGGCACGTAAAGGTGAGAAGCCTTCCATGGCTTCCTTGAGTCGGTGGGTGAGATCATTGATTCTGTTGGCCTATTCCTTGAAAGGGGTGGTTCCTCCTCAAGGGATTCAGGGTCGATCTACCAGGGGTATGGCGGCTACGGTGGCGGAGCTTCAGGGGACTTCCGTGGAGGAAATTTGCAGGGCCGCCACTTGGGCTTCTCCTTCGACGTTTGTGCGACATTATAGGCTGTCGGACTTGGGTAGTTTGGAGTCGGTATTAGGTCACCGAGTCTTATCCTCTATGAGGTAATAGGGGTAGGGTTTTTGGTGGTCTTGGTGCAGGATATTAATAAAGTTCTTGCAACTCAGTGTCCGTCTCCTGTGTTTTTCTTGCTATGTCTCATTGGTTTAAAAGGAAGGCGAGGGAGGGACGGGAGGTAATGCTTCCATTTTCTTGTGATAATGGCATTACTCCTAGTCCTACTCCCTCGCCTTCCTTTCCGTTCCCTCCCGCCCTCCCGGTACGGACTGTCCGAGTTGCTGCTTGGGCTTGGTTTTTGTACAGGAGGGGGTAAGGGTGGGGGTGGTTTAAAAGGGGAAGGGAGGGTCTAGGGGGGAGGCAGGAGGCCTCATTGGTTTAAAAGGAAGGCGAGGGAGTAGGACTAGGAGTAATGCCATTATCGCAAGAAAATGGAAGCATTGCACTCAGTGAATCAGGAACAATACAGAAACTGAACTGTGTTTGATTTCGCATGGGCAGACCTTCACCCTGGATCTAACTCTTCTTGGGTTGTCTGTTGAGGATTGATCCTGTAGGCGACTGCAGAACTATTTTGTCACCTTACGTAGTACTTTTGTGTGTTTGTCTCTTAAAGGGGCTCTCCAGTGAGCGAGGACACAAGAGATCGCAAACCCAAGCACCCCCATTGTCTATTGTTGGTTATTGTTAGCGAGACAGGTCTGGGCAGAGATAATTGTTATACTTCTCTACACTGTATGGCCCCTGTAAGGCCTTGCTGCATGACTAGAGCACCTTGTAGCCATATCAATAACCTATCCATGGCCTCATCTCTGTGCACATACCTAGGGCACTGTGTATCATACCAGATGAAATTTTGCTTCACAAGATTTGAAGTCGAATGGAGTCTATTTCCCTGTGAATCTGATGTACTGTGCACGGTGCACATTGCACTTTTTACAATATTTACTAAAAACTTTTCCATTCACATTTCACAAAGGATTTTTTACGAAATATATAGTATAACTACACAATATTTTATAGTGAGGCTCAATGTGCAGCCTTGTTAAAGATCAAGGGGCATATTTATACTCCGTTTGCGCCGAATGTGCGTCAAAAATTTTGACGCACATTCAGCACAAACGTTGCCCCATATTTAAACACTGACGCCCGAGCTGGTGCAAAGGAAAATTCTGCTATGTGCGTCAGTTTCTGGAAGCGGCACCCCGCCCTGCGTTAATGACATGCAGGGCAGGTGTTCCCGTCCAAAAACCGACGCACACAGCCGTGCGTCGTATTTATGCTTCCGGGCAAAAATGACTCCCGGCCGGTAGGTGGAGCTAAAAAATGACGCAAAGCACGAATAGCGTCAAAATTTAACGCCTGGGTCAGGGCAGGCGTTAAAATGGGGCAAACACATCTGTATTTAATCAGAACACACAGAACAAACAACAGAGCAGCAGAGCAGCAGAGCAGCAACAGGGAGACATGGAGGTGATTTTGATTCAGCGTGCACGTAGACGCAGAGCCCTGCAGCAACAACAGCAGCTACAACAACAACAGCAGGGACCCCAAAGGCAGCGCAGAAGGCAGGAGAGGATATTCCGCCCAAGAACAACCCTGCATGGCCTCAGGGAACGGGACATCATCCAGAGGTACCGGTTGAACTGGCAGGCCAGTAAGCAGCTGCTGAGAAATATTGAACAGCAGTTGGCCCCAACTTTAGTGACTCCTCACACTATCCCAACAGAAACAAAGCTGCTTGCCGTACTTCACCTGCTGGCAAGTGGCTCGTTTCAGACAACTGGTGCCCTGGTTGGTGGAATATCCCAACCATCATTCTCTGCATTCCTGCCAAAAGTACTGGATGCCATCATTCGACTGACACCCCTCCACATCTGCTTCCCTAACACACTGCAGAAGCAGCAGGAAACTAAACAGGGGTTCTACGCCATCAGTGGCTTCCCGCACGTCCTTGGTGCAATCGACTGCACACACGTACGCCTTGTGCCACCTGCTGCGACTGAACACCTCTACCGCAACAGGAAGCACACACATTCCATCAACGTGCAGGCCATAGTCGATCACCAAGGATTGATCAGCAACATTGTGGCTAAATATCCTGGGAGTGTACATGATGCATTCATCTTCCGTCACAGCACCATCAACCAACACTTCCAGGATGGACGGTATGGCAATGGACTACTTGTTGGTAAGGACAAAAATCCTACTTATATACACACTGCACAGCAAACCTCTAGGACAAACAACACATACACCACAATAGCAACACCTAGACAGGAACACACTGAGGTACTCACATCACTAGCCATGTTTCAGAAGTCACCATTGAACCTGTCACACATTTGATTTTACTCTACAGCTTAATGTGAAGACATTAATGAGTGTGGTTGCCTAAATGTCACCTTGCAAATTGGAAGTCTCACAATGACCTGTACACTAATACATTGCATAAGTTTTAAGGTATGGGATGGCCTGGGTACTTTCACATGAACGTGTTAACTACACTTTCATGTTTCAACTCTGCATGGAAATATCATCTCACCCCCAGTGAAGACACACGGACACCTGTATGACAAGTCACAATGCTAGGGAGGGCACACTGTACTGAAAAAACAAATACATACTGCTGACAAACGGTTAGCCAACAAACACTTGCTCAGCCAAGGCAAAAAACTCAATGCCAAAGTTTTCACCAACAACTATAGGTTGTCACATTAGTACACAAAAGAGTCACAGACAACACAAGACAACTACTGCCATCAAAGATCTGTACAACAGTGCCTCCTACATCTAATTGATCCCATTCTGTGATTTTCTATCAGCTGATCAGGGGTATGGCATCCAGCCTTGGATAATGACACCATTTGGGAACCCAAATACTGCTGCAGAGCAGGCATACAATGACGCCCACAAGAGGACACGCAGCATTGTGGAGCGGACCTTTGGGATCCTAAAGTCAAGGTTCCGCTGCCTTGACATAACTGGCGGTAGCCTACTCTATTCCCCAGAGATGGTCTGTAAGATCATACTCAGTTGTGCCATATTGCACAATATTTATGTAAAAAGGAACATTCCCCTCCTTGAACCGGACCCAGACATGCCTGAGGATGACGAAGAGGAGGATGCTGCCCTGCAACAGGAGGGGGAACAACCTAACATGGCAGCAGGAGTGCGTAGGCGCCAACAGCTTGTCAATAAATTTTTTTCATAATTTCTTATAACAACTCGTATTGCACAATTGTAAATAAACATAGATAACAAACACCACATCATGCTTTGGCCTATGCATTTCTGACCACCTTTAGTTTGAAATTGCTGAAGAAGAATGTCGTCTCATTGAGCAAGAATGCTATACCAATCATCACACCAAAAATAAACATCACAAATGTATGCACAGAGGGTAGGATGTGACATGATACATTACCATACACAGAGGCCAACAGGAGTACAAATGTGGCAATTACACATGCCTGATCCAGACACCTGAGACAGTCTCTCACCCAGGCCAAAAATGTAGATCATTTGAAAGTCTCATCACACGTGTGCAGAGACATGGTGGGACCATCCATGTGTACGTGACCATGTCATCAATAGCTTCTCTCAAGTGTGTGATATGAGCAATACCCAATTGGAACAACATTAGCTGCCACTAGCTCATGAGGAGAGCTTGAAGTTACAGTGACAACATACACCCAGACAGGTGATAGTGGATCCACATTCCCACACACATGTACACACATGTCATCCAATCAACCAAATATTTGAAAGCAGCCCATCACCGTAGTGTCCCAGTTTGAACCTAGCAGGAAGAATGTAACATGCCACTAAACCAGGTAATGCCGAAAGGGCCACAGACATCAACTAAATATTTGTCATCAGCACATGAGGAACGCTGAGATTTTGCAAACATAGTCATTGGAAAATGGTATGCCAGATTGCTCCAACTCATCAATAGTGCAAACGTCAAATGGGCTAATGAGATGAATGAATGGTTAACAGTGATTCATACCATATGGCCTTACATTAGCCTGCTGCTGCAGGTTTTGCATAACAGAACAAATAAAAGCCATGGATACATTAGCTAATCTGGATGGGCAAATCCTAGGGTGCTGGGGGCCTAAGTCCACCTCTACCGCCCCACAAATATACAAGAATCTTGTGCTTGTGAACTAAACACATGCATAAGGCACATGTGTGGGCTACATGTCAAAAGTAAAACAAAAATCAGAAACACAAATTCATAATGGGACATGGTTAGCCCCATAAAAACTGTAAGTGACTATTGCACTCCCTGTTCGGACTATAGATAAAAGCATCACCATCATAATTGGGGACACATTTTGGAGAAGGAATACATCATGGTATCCCATCCATCATTCCAAAATAGCCATCAGCAATTACCCAAAATATGTGGACAAATATGGTTAATACATTATTTAACGTATCATAAATATTACAGTGTGAATGCCTTCTATACATACAACAACGGACATGTGTCATAGCTAACCACAAATGTGTATCACATAGCACCGTTTGGCCATGACAAATCACCTTCCCCAAGTTTAAAAAATGAAGACATAATTTAAAAATTGCTCAAATATCTACGCATACAGCATGGGCGACATAACATGGACAATATGTTGGACATCTCATGTACCTTATTAAGTTATTAATTTTCATATCATAGTTTTTGACTCTGCATTATGTGCACTCCTGTACGTGGAAAAAATATGACGCCCATGATGTATGCGTGGTAAATTTGACGCAACATGGACAATATGTTGGACATCTCATGTACCTTATTAAATTATTAATTTTCATATCATATTTTTTGACTCTGCATTATGTGCACTCCTGTACGTGGAAAAAATATGACGCCCATGATGTATGCGTGGTAAATTTGACGCAACATGGACAATATGTTGGACATCTCATGTACCTTATTAAATTATTAATTTTCATATCATATTTTTTGACTCTGCATTATGTGCACTCCTGTACGTGGAAAAAATATGACGCCCATGATGTATGCGTGGTAAATATGACGCAACATGGACAATATGTTGGACATCTCATGTACCTTATTAAGTTATTAATTTTCATATCATATTTTTTGACTCTGCATCATGTGCAATGTTATGCGTAAAAAAAAATGACGCATATTGTGTATGCGTGAAAATATGACACATAACGGGAAAATAAAAACGGCGGCCATTTTATGCAGGAAGTGATGTAATAGGATATCCTGTTTACTAAATCTGTACTGGGAGTTAACTTTCACTTTCACTTTGCAGTCTCAGATTTATCTAGACTGTGTGGTTGTGTGAAAGGTGTTGTCCTGTGTTTAACTGCTTTTGTGTCCTGTGTACCTTGTATTTTGTCTTTTTGTGATCCTAGTCTTGTTGCATAATATTGTCTCAGTCTGTTTAGTCTAGTTTTGTCTAATCCTGTTTTTGTTTGTATTGTCTGTGGGAGTCTGTTCTGGGTAGCATAATTTTGGGGTTAGTTGGGCTATTTTTCTCATTTTTCTTTTTCCTTCACAACTCTACCTTTCCCCATTTCCCACTTTTACTTTATTATTTCATTTGTCAATTTTTTTCTGTAAATATGTCAGGTAGGCCTCGCCTTTCCAGGATGGGTGAGGATGAATTGGGGGGATTCATTTGGCTAGTTTGCCATTTCCTCCCACTGATGCTGGAGGCTGGGGGCCGTGTGATACAGGGGTATCACACGGAGTCACGGAAAGTCCGGTGGGGGAAGGTGCGCCATCACCTGGTCCGGGTGTATGGGAGCATGCGGAATGACCATCAATTAAAGCACCACTGGGCAGATCTGATATCCAGGGAACAGGACCTGCTGGACCACCTTGGAATCAGGATTGGTGGCCATGTTGGTGAGTACAAATCAATTACATGGGAATAATAGAAATCTGTGTGGGGACATGTGATGATGGTTACCCAATCTGCTAGATAAGTAGCTGACTGTGTGTAATGCTAGGGAAACCTAGGCCCATGTTTATACATTTCTATCTCCGATTTTGCGCCACATTTTCACGCAAAAACTGCGCCATCTTACAAAATATATTTGTATTTTGCTAGTTTGCCCCATCTCTGCGTCAAAAAATGATGCAAATGCTGCGCTACAAAAGTATAAATATGTGCCCTAATGTGTATTTGTTGCACAATGTGTAGGAAGACCAATGCTAGCAGTCAGATGGCTCATGTTTTCAACACATACCAGATGCCAGTAGCTGTATGTAATGTAGTGTTGCATTTGTGTCAGACAAGCAACACGTTAATGCCTCTATTTGTACTCTACAGGTCATATTGGCCAGTGAGTAAGTCATGTAGAAACAACATACCTACATATGTTGACGCCATAGCTAGACAGAGAATTTGTAACCCATGATGATGCTATAAATGTGTGTTGCCTTCACGTCACATGAAGTTAGATATGTTGGCCACACATATGTCACATGTGTGTCTGGTTGCTGTGTGTTGAACATGTCCACCTAGCCTGTTTGATTGTGAGGGGTCATGCAGTCCTCAAGTAACCAGCTTTTGGATGTCTCTCTGGGATGCACATGCTGAGATGTATGGAAGACATTATTGTTGGGGCATACTAATGGAGGGGTATCTTTGACAACACCTGACTGTCCTGGCCACTGCATGTGTGTAGTAGGGTGTGTAACTGTAGCAGGAGACTCATCCAATGTTAATGTTGAATACAAGTTCATCCATGCAGTATGAGCATGTGGGAAAGTGTATCATTACCATGTCATATTCACACAGTGTCACTGTAACTGCAATTATTTGTCAGTGCACCCAGTCTGAGTATATTCTTCCTTTCATGCTTTACAGGTGGACCAGCCCCGTCCACCGTGGGAGAGGTGGCACATTTTGAGGACCCCGATACCTACAGTGAGTGTGGCCTGAGTGCTATTTTTATTGTTTGCTAGTGATGCATGATGGACTACTGTGTGTTCAACAGAATTCATGATTTGATGTGCTGGCCGTTCATTGGCATTATTGCTTTAGTGGGATATCAAATAGCACTTCTGTTTCTGTAAACCAATACCTAGCCATCTTTCAGATTTAGGGGCTGTAGGTCATTCCAGTTGGGCCGCAATGGGGAATGGGATGAGTCATTTGGAATACACTGGTCAATGTAAGACTTGGTCGGGGACTTGGCATGAACTGAGTCTGCATATCAGACTGACATTCTCCCATATAGCTTTGGCAAATGGCTTTGATGAAAAGTGCATCTTCCTAGTTGAGGATGGACTGTGTACACTGTAGGTTGGATCTTCCGGGGGCATGTACTGCCACAAGGTGAACTAGAAGTGTGTGTGACTTGAGTGCAATGGCCTAGGTGTTCTGTCGACTCATGATAATGGGTGTTCTTGCTCCTCTGTGTGTGTTGTAAAACATGCCTCACTGATAGTATGTGATGTTGGCCTAAGTCATGGCATTTTGACATGTGTGGACCTTGGATGTGACAATGTTTGGCTGACTCCAACGTGTTGCTAGCCCTTCATAGGTGTTGTGTGTGAAGGCACATACTTGTTGAACTTTCTATACACTCCTGGGTGTGCATTGAACATGGGATTATTGGTTGTTATTCCCACACCACCCTCAAAGACTGCCATGTTAATGTGAAACAGGGTACCTAGGACTGTAGCAACCAGTATGTTACACGTACTTGCGACCTTTTGCGACTTGATTTAGAACCTAGGGCCAGATGTAGCAAACTGTTTACAAGTTGCAAATGTCATAAATTGCTCTTTGTGATTTGCAAACGTCTGTTTGCTATTCAGAAATGTATTTTGTGATTCTGAACATACTTGCAAAATGCTTTTCCAAATCGCAAATAGGAAGGTGTTTTCCCCTCCTATTTGCGACTCGCAGTGGTATGCAATTCCATTTGCAACGGAGTACGTGGTCGCAAAGGGAGTCGCAGTTATCATCCACTTGAAGTGGATGGTAACCCACTTGCTAACTGGAAGGGGTCCCCATAGGAATCCTTCCCCTTTGTGAGTGGACCTAAATAATCATGTACAAAACAGCCAGTGGTCCAAGGGACCACTAACTGCCCTGAAATAATCCAAGATTGAAGATTTTGTATTTTTTTCTAAGTGCAGCTCGTTTTCCTTTCAGGTAAACGGCCTACACTTGGGAAAAAATAACCTGCTTTATTTAAAAGCAGTCACGGCCATGGAGGTCTGCTGTTCCCAGCAGGCCTCCATCCCCGTGAGTGCCCATAGTCGCTAAGGGGGCGCAACTTGGAACCCACCTCATTGATGTTAATGAGGTGGGTCTTAGCGACCCCATAGCGACTCGCAGACGGTGTCGGAGACACCGTTCTGCATTGCAAATTGCTAGTCGCAATTTTCCATCTTCCTACATCTGGCCCCTAGTGTACACATTCGGTTATGGCCCATGGGTTCAATATTAGCACACAACTAATTACAAATGGCATTGAGTGAGGATTGTGATAGTTATCACATAGAGTGACATATCTAGTGAAGTCAGCATGCAGAAGAGGTGCAGCCATAACGTCAGATGCCTTAGGTATAATTTGGATGAGTAGTTTAGGGTGATGTCATCCATCACGTAGAGACATGGATATGCTAGGTGTGATATGGCCTTATGTATGCATGCTTCACATGTACTTCCTCTGAGCCTTTCAGTGAACTATGTTGTGACAATTGCTGCAACCAATACATTTCTAGTAATGTACAAATAACCCATTGTGCTATTCCACCCAATGCAATTCCAAAGGTAAATATTTGCCTTTTCTCTTCACAGCTGCAAACATGAGTGCCGCAGATCGCAACTATTTTGAGAGGCGTGCCATGAGATACAGGCACATCCTGCAGGTGCAGTGTGGGTACCGGAGGATGGCCCGCAAATATCATTCGGATCGGGCCTCCGGGGCGTGGTGGGCCACACCACAGGCTCCCCCTACATTGCCACCAACAGCCACCAACACCCAATCCACCAGGTCTCCCCAAGTGGCCCCAGCAACGTCGGGAACAATAGACCCTGGCTCTTCCTCCAGACCTGGACCCAGCCGTGTTGTGATACCAGGACAGTCCAGTGGGCAACCAACTCCTGCCACAACCTCAACCTCCACCGGCACACAAACAACCTCAGCCCCTCCTGTGGACCCAGCTGCCTTCCTGGCATTAAGTAGAAAAATGGACAAGCTTGTCAAGAAGGTGGACAACCTGAGCCAGGATATGGGCTATATTTAAAAAAGGGTCCGCTCCATCAGGCGGACACTACGGAGGGCGAACCTGTAGGACTTTTGCCCTGTAGAACTTTTACCCCTCCCCTCTCTCCTCTTACCTATTTTCTACTGTTAGTTGGGTTTTGGGGATTAGTATTAGGTAAGTATAGGTAATTAGCTTAGTTAGTGTTAGGGAAGAGGGTGGGGGGTCCTTATTCTTTCTATCTGTATTTTTTGTGTGGGTGGGTGGGTGGGTGGGGGGCAATGTTGGGATTCCTGTTAAAAAATTAAAAAAAAAAAAAAAAAAAAAAAAAATATATATGTTTGTTTAGGATAGCATAGTATGTGTGTAGGTTAGTAAGTGTTGTCCTGCATGTGTCCTGTCTCATAATGGTGGGTGGGGGGTTGATGTTTAGATCGTTTCGTTACATGTGTAGAGTAAGTTTAGCTTAGGTTAGTTAGGGACAGTTGTGGGTTAGTAGTAGTCAGGTTAGATTAGTGTAGGTTTACCTTTCCCTTAGTTGCCTCTTGTGTTACTCAATAGAAATAAATATATAGTTAACCCTTTACATGATGCGTTAGGTGCTACTTTATCATGGCCTTGACATCAGTGTAGCTGAATGTTTTAGTATGATATTTGTGTCCTATGCTCGCCATCCCCAGGAAATTGAGGTTTAACATGCCAGCTACCCTTGTGCTAACTTGGTAAGTATCCACCATTTGGGAGACCCACCATTGGTAGTGTGCATTGATCACCAAGGTTTTGTGTTGGTATGTATCCTACTTCACAAAGAGTGCTTCCAGACTTGTTATTGTGGGTAAATTGATAGGTCGGACAGCAGTGTGAAGTTCAAGGAGATCTTTGTAGATGAGGAGTTGTTCACACTCTTGTCTTGTTGCTTTCATTGCTGACCTACATCATGTGTGTACTGATTCTGCATGACTTTCCTTCATGGAAGTATACTCCGTAAGGGTGAATGATGCAGTGTAATTTGTTAATGTTTCCTTACATTTTGCGGCATTATTTCTTATTTTAGTATTGCATGGTGCCTACATTTCTCAGCCACCATTTGTTGTCTAGAATAGCTATAGATGGTGCATCATTCTGTCCAACACAGCATGATTGTGTGGGGTTAGTCCCTTCATCAGTTATTTTCCTAAGAATGGTAAGGCTATGATGCAATCCTGGCCACTGCACAGATGTTTCAGAATACATGAAATCAGGACAGTAGTATTGAGAATCTACATGGTTGCCACACAGGCACTTTGGAGTTAGGTACTGCACAGTTGAAGTGTGAAATAACACAGAGACATAATAGTTGTGCAAGTGCTATTTATTTATAGGTGCTGTAGTGCAAAATGTCCATTCACCATGTTTGCTGAGTCCGTTCTGGTGCATTCTTACATGGTGATCCTACAGAAGGGGTGTGGATGATGCTCCTGACATGCTGGGGTGATGTCACAGACAGTGCAGAGGGACAGGAATTGGCAAATAGTAGGAGAGAGACATTCACTGGCAATGGGGACAAGTCATACAGTGGATTGCCGAACAGTCATTGAGTGTAGTTGTAGTGAGACTGGCATTTGACAAAACGTAGGACCTTGGTCAAAGTAGGCCATGGTGCAGGGACTAGTGCTTCCGGGTACTCTTCCGTGAGAATGTTATCTGTTCCATGTCTTCTTCTTCTGATGTGTGTGTTGCCTGGTTTGTCCTTGTTGTTGTTGGTTGTGAAGGGGCAACACACACCTCAGTGTTAGAAGACATGGAGGCAGACATCCCGGGGGCTGCTCCCTGTGGAGTTATGAAGGGCAGTACTGCAGCAAGGAGGGCCTGCTGGTTTTTGAGAATGGCAGCCACATTACGATGGTAGGCAGCCAGGTCGGCCCTGAGGGGTTCTATGTTGCATTCGTGCACACGTTGACTGGATTGCAGTTGTAGTTGTTGTGTCAACTGGATGACAGCTGTGCAGATTTCCTTCTGTGTTTTGACAAGTTCCTGCAAGAGAGATGTTCGGCCTTGCATAGCAGCTGCCTGATCAGCAGAAGACATCATGCACGAACGCACCCCCTCAAGGCTGGCTGCCATAGTTTGCATCCCCACCCGCACCTCCTTGGCCAGCTCCCGCTGTACCCCAACGACGGTTCTTTCGAAGCTAGTGCCAGTGTCGTCAGAGTCCTCAGCTGTGTTGGAGCTGGCAGGTCTTACAATTGGGGTGGCGGGTGGTTCTCCTGTGGTGGCGGCTTCTTCTGTGCTCCTCCTTGTGACTGAAGGTGGGGTTTGGAGGCTTTCAAGGACCATTTGGATGGTCTCCTGTGGAATGTTTATGGGCTCGTCATCCATGTCATCAGGGAAATCAGGGACAGGAATATCGGCAGGAGATCCATGTTCCTCTGCAATGAAACAGGGTACAATTAGTGTGTCTGTGTTGTGACAATTTTGCACTAAGATACAAGCCTTTGGATGCCTTAACTTTGTGCTCTGTTTTTGTCTTGGTATCTGCTGTCCTTCATATGGGCATTGTTGCAGGCCTATGGCCCACCTGTGTGTCACATGTATGATATGGAGCTATCAGACTTGTCTGCCTGATCGCCTCTAGGTGTTGCTTTGTCAAAATTTAGGAATAGGCATGTTTTTGTCCTACTCCTCCCTCCGTGTTTAACTATTCTTATGGAGGGACATTTTGTTGGGTGGGCTCTCATTATCCTACAGGAGATTACTGGCTTTCTAGGCAGCAGGATAGCTAATGGTGTGGGGGACTAAGTCTGACACACTTGTAATTAACTCTGTCACCCTGATTAATTATTTTTGCTCTGGCTAACTAGCAGTGCCTCTGGTCTCCCACAGCAAAGGAATGTTTAGACATCCGAGCGCATGACATCTTTGGAACTTCTCAGGGAAGTCGTGGTCACTCAGATCCTACACAATTCTCTCTTTTCCAGTATGTTCTCATACACAAATGACAAAGACAGTATTTGTTTAATATGATGATTTCATTGTACAACTGACTTGTACATATTTAGGTGTGAGCCACAATAACCCAAACAATACAAACTGTTAGAATTGAAATAGTCAGCAGGAGAGTAAAACATTTGTACAAAGCTATCATGCAGCCTAACTGTTTCTACTATCCCTCTGCTTGTTCTATTATAGCACAGCATGTTAAGCTTGGAGCTTGCCTGTCTGAATCACTGGGGAGACATCATCCCTCATATCAGAGCAATGGCCTGTGATCTGGTTCTGCATCTGCAGCAAGGCAGGCAGCGTCTAGTTGTGGTTCTCTGTTTGGAAACTCCCTCTTGCGTGTCTTGGGACAAGGAAGTGATTTTATAAGTCATATGTCATTGTGATGACAAAGTGTCCCTACGCAGGAATGCCAAATCTTAACCCCTACCACGTCTATCGGCAATGTACCAGACTGTATCCTTGACTGGGGCACAGAGTGAATATGTTCTGGCAAACTCCAGTGCAGAAGTAGGCAAAACAGTGTGATTTGACTAATTAACAACACCGTAGGACTGGCTATTTGCTAAATTAACTGATAGGAAGGCCAATAAAAAGCATTTAGTGCAAAGTGCTCTGAGGCTCTTAGATGTGAGCAAATGAGTAAAAGTACATTCAGGGCAAGGTGCACAAAGGCCTAAAGCCTGAAGCTAATGCGCAAAGTATACGTTACACTTACAACACTACACTTTGACTGACTGTGGGTGTTGTGAATCCCCTGGCAGCACACTTGCCTCTCAGGACCTGCCCCAAACACTTTTTATTCACATTGCCCGAAATGTACATGTGACGTGGCATATCCTATGCATGTCAATGTTAGGATGTGGTATGGATGTAAACATTGTTGATGTTTGAAGATGATGTTGGGTCATGCGTGTTTAATTGGATTGGCCTGTTTATCGTATGAAGGTTCGATTTGGTTGTCAGACTGTGCAGGTGTGTTTCAGTGACCAGTTGCCTGTGTCCCCTCCTCAATGTTGTTGTCTGAGCAGTATGACATTAGTGATGTAGCCTTGTTAGCCAGGCACGTGAGAGACCCTGACGTATGCAGCATGTGTGTGTCCTTAGTGCTGTGTGGCTCCTATTGCTGTTTACTTTGGCTTATGTATGTGTCAAGTATGGACATTCGGCATTTGAGTGTACTGGTGCCTTTGTCTTATTTCTATGAATAGTTGCAGATGTCATCCTCACCCCCTAATTTAGGTATGTATGTTCCATGGGGAGGTTCCTGCCATTTGGTACTATAGCTGCACAGAGATGAGAGGTGTTATTGTCAACTGTTGTGGCAGTTACATTGCAGTTGTTGTTTTGGCTACTGCATTACTGATAGGGACCTAGTTGATGTAGGATAGATTTTGCAAGACAAGTGCCTGGATGTGAGTTTGACGTAGTGGCCTTCCCACCTGTCGCTGCTCTCCCTTGGCTCTATTGTTGTACTTACAGGATGGCCCCATGGGACTGTTGTTGGTGCTGTATTTTGTCGTGCCCAAGATTCAGTCTGTGCTGGCCATGCCCCCCTGCCGTGCCCCTTTACCCATGCCACTTCATATATGTGCTGACTTACATGCATTGTGTAGTAGGTATCCCCCCCCCGCTTACAGTCCCCATTATTGCATTTTAATTCCCCATGCGACTTCCCCTGCATGTGCGTTGTGTCGTGGTAGTCTGCGCTGTCCTGTCCTTGAATCCCTGTGACGATCTCCTCCGGGATGACGGCTGTGACCATCTCCTCCATGTGGTCCAGGGCCTCCTGTTGTGCTGGACTCCCCCCTCCAGTCTGCATTGCTGCCTTCCTGTTCCTGGCCATTTTTTCTTTTGTCCTACGTTTGCAGTCATGCCAGCGTTTCTTACACTCGGTGACTGTGCGGCGTTCTTCAGCCACACTGTTGATCTTGTCCACAATTTGTTTCCATATGGCCTCTCTCCTACTGAGTGGCAATTTAGAGGTGATGAACAATTGGTGCTGGTGTTCCGTCACCTCTTTCACCAGGATTTCCTGCTCCTCTGCACTGAAGCAACACTTTATTTTTTTTCTAAAAATGTCCTGGTTTCGGTATGGATCCTCCTGGCTGGTTCCTGGTCTGCTGTCATCCTCCTGGGGTCTGTACTGGCATCTGGGATCCATTTTGGCTCTCCTCTGCTGAAAGGGCAGTTTTCGCGCTAAAATTTGACGCAATAGCGTCAAGAAAAACAACGCTTTCCGGTTTGCGCTGTCGTAAATCGACCCACAGTGATTTGCGTCGCGTTAACGTTGGTTTCCTTTACGACGTAACGCCGCTGTGTGCGTCACAAAATAATGACTCCCATCTGTTGGTTGCGCCGCCGTACGTCAAAGTATAAATTTGACGCCCGCACGGCGCATCGAAATGGCGTTAGCCGGCGCTAATTTTTTTGACGCAAAACTGCGTTAGCGCAGTTTTGCATCAAAAAGTATAAATATGGCCCCAAATATTTCACATTTACAAGGATATGCCATGTTGTCTACCTTAAGCAGAACGCTGGGTTATTATATTATATGTCAGAGCTGGTTTTTAATTGTAATTCCACAGAGAGTATTTAGAGCAGAGCTGGCCCGTAATGCAATTCTTTGCCTTTTATTTCTGATAATAAACTTGGCGATATGTCCCCCTCCTAGAGTAGTTGCTATTAAGGGTCTATGCTAGTTCCTCTTAATTGGAGGCATGGCTTTGAAGTGTCACCCAGTGTGGGTTAGATGTGGGCGGTTGAACATGAAAGTTGAAAGGCATGTGGCTGAACATAAGAGAAACTGAAAATGAATGAATCTACGATTCTTCCAATTAGCAGGTTTCTTCTGGATCGTAATAATGTTAAATATAAGTTTGACTCCTCGTTTATAAAATAGACGAAGTTTAGCATTAACAGAAACGCTCTATTCACGAATTTCAAAATTTGTGGTAGTGTGAAGAAATATCCTGTCTTCTGTAATATCCCAAGCTATAAATCCACAAGAATTCACCATTTGTTACTGGGGTTTAGCACAACCTGTGTTAGAGCCCTTTCCGAAAGATTGTAGTGTAGCTGCATGAACATACGTACTTCGGTTAGTAAAATAAACTTTTTTATGTTCTAGGGCCTTAAATATGTGTCTTGTGGCACAATAGTTAATTTTTATGGAACACAAGTATGGCAGCAGAAGTGATCGGTATTTGCTAACACCTACAAATTTAGATGGAAGACTATTGTCGTCACCGCTTGATGGCTGTAATTTTTTCATCCAACTTCGAGTGTATCGACTTACTCATGGTACAATTTAAACACACAAGGTTATCACTTGATATAGTGAGGTCTATAGCAATTCACAAAATATGTAAATAACACTTAATAATAACCTTATTAAAATGGGCAGAAACTGGGATTTAAAATAGGGGCTTAAAATAACAATGAATAAGAAATAATGTAAAAAATAGTATATATATATATATATATATATATATATATATTCATTGAAAAATTAAAGGTTACAGGGACGTTATAGTTAGGTTCTGAATTTACTCGTCCAAAACCCTGGCCCTGTGGCCAACCTCCTATAACCACCCAACCCTGGGAGAGCGAGAGAGAGAAAGTGAGAGATTGAGAGAGAGAGAGAGCGATTTATGCTTTGATGAATAATATACTTAGAATGAGATATTTCCAGACAAATTGAAAAGAAAAATGTTTTTGTCAATTAAAAGAGTGAGATCAACTTTCAGTATGTAACTTAAACGTTTATAGTTGAAAAGAAACTAAAGCAGGAAATGACCACAGACTCACCAAGTCTGAGACCTTAACCACTAGGCCAGAGGTGACTCATTACTGTGTAGTGTCCAGACTTAGCTATGACATTCAACCCACATATTTTGAGGGGAAAAGACTGCAATGTTCCATCACTAGGAATGTTTAACAGTGAAAACACTAGAAAATAAACAGAGAAACTGCCAATCGATACCAGGATTTTAACCTTCAGCCTACTGAGTGGTAGCGCAAGACCTTGACCATTAGGCCAGAAAGGACTCTGTTCTGCTCCAAATGTAACTATGACATTCTTACCAAACATCTTGCTAGTCTGACTCTTTGAAGTCATTGTACGGATAGACCATTGCAATAACAATCTCTCTCTCTCTCTCTCTCTCTCTCAGAGAGAGAGAGATTAGCATGACTGCAGGGGAGCCTGATGGCCCCAGCGGACCTAACCAACTCTCTGCATCCTGTGGGATCTGGCATTACTCCCAAAAGCAGGGAGCAGCTTTAAATTGCAGCTCCCTGCTTGTAGGGGCAATGTTTTCATCTGTTTCCCTGCATGCATGTTTGAGTGCAAAGAAACAGAAGAAAACGTCATTTTCTGCAACTGAGAGCTGTTTGACAGTTCTCACTTGCAGAAAGTGAAGTGTGTGTTCTGGCCTGGCAAAAGCTGTCAAATTGGCTCCACGAGTGGAGGCACGCGGCCCTCTTCCAATGTAAAATAGCCTCAGGAAGGTGCCTAATGGCCCCCCTGCATTGTATTTGATTGAAGCCCCCGGGAGGTGGTGGTGGCTGTGGGGGGGTACACATGGCACTCCACACTGTATTAAATTAAAGCCCCAGGGGTGTGGTGGACCCCGGTACTGCTGGGGGGGATGGCCAGCCCCCCTGCACTGTATTAGATTAAAGCCCTGGGGAGGTGGTGGGCTGCTGGGCTGCGTGGGGGGTCACATGCCCCCCCACATTGTATTAGACTAAAACACTGGGGCGGTGACAGTTCCTGGCCTGCGGAGGGCCTTACTCCCCGCATTTTTCATTCTGTTCGCCCAGGGGTGGTTGGGGGGGCTGGGGCTAGTGGAAGCCCTAGGAGGGGGGCCTGTGCACCCCCTCCTTTATGAAAGCCCCCAACGCCCCCAGGTCCTGGCCCTTCCTGGAGCTAATTAAAAGAAACCCCTTTTTTAAAAGGTCAGAAAAATCTATGGATCCAGATCCAGAATATTTCTGACATTTAAAAAAAAATGCTTTTTAGACCTGGTCAAGGTGTCATAACACTGACCCCTTTTTTAACTCTTTTCTTTGAATTCTGCTGAAGCCAAGTCCCAAGATGCCTGCAAACACTTCCTGCTTGAAGTGTCTGCAGCCAATCAGATATCAGCATGGAGACAGGTGGGTCTGTGGAGGATCAGCGTCCCTATATATGTCAGAAAATTACCCATTAAATCAAACTTCCACAGGAGCAGATGCCTTTTACCCAACTCTCTCCAACAAATGCATGCCCACACTTTAAATTATTATCTGAACCCTGCATCTGCTAGGGGAAAAGGGGAATGGGAATAGAAAAAGAGAGACCACCTCCAGATCCAGTTCCAGCCTGCGATTTCCAATCGAAGATAGGATATTCAGTGTGTGTCTCTGAAAAGCTGCACCTTTCTTCTTATTGGGAATTTATTTAAAGGAAGGCCCTGCATTTGGGTGATAAGAGCATAGATAAGTACATTCCTACTGTGCATTCAACTCTTCAGCCATTAACATTCACCCAATTTTATCATTCTACTAACCTGGATCTTTTGAGAGACTAGGCTCTCTCTAAGAGAACAATGTTAACTTAATATCTTCTTATCTCCAGGAGACAGAGGTTTCCAAGGTTTTCTGAAGAACAGTTCAAAAGCTCACAAAAAATACAAACTACTAATGTCTTTTACAGGAAATTGAAACTCCTTCTCAAGGTTCAGTTTTCTCAATAACAGTCTCTAGTAATTAGTCTGAGCACTGAAGTTTGTCTCTAAGACTGACAAGTCTGCAAAGCAGAGTTCTTTAATATATATGTACATATATATATTGGCAAGTCTGGAAATCTTAAAAAAAGATTCCTTACAGCAGTTGCTTGAAGTTCTGTTAAGCCAAAACAAATTCTCCTCAGAAAGCCGATAACCAGTTGTTGGAAGGAAAAAATTCAGCTTCTTCAAAAGGGAAAAAGTAGCTGGTGTGCACACCGTAACAAGAAAAAGAATTAATTATCCAAAACTGGAAGAATTCTCTATGAAACGAAGCACCTCAGGAACACTGCTCATTCTCCTCAGGATGACAATTGAAGTGCAGGGCTCCCATAGAGAAACAGCTGGAGGGAAGCTTCAGCACAAGACTAAGGTAAAAACACTAGAGCGCTGTCCTCACAAGGATTTGTGGCCACCATCTTGAGTGGCAGTTAAACCTGAAGAAGCTAGTTCTAAGAACAGCCTCTGCAAGAGCCACCGGGAGTGAGGACGCCGCTGCAACCAAGGTGGGTACAAGGAAAAGGAGAATCGTTTTTGCTAAGGGAAAAACTTAACATCACTGGCTAGTTTTCCTGATAATATATCTACATTTTATAAACTCTAATTTCCCCAAAACTATTGAAGAAATTTACATCAAACCACAAAAGCAAACTCTCTGGACCAAGACCTAGCTTTCTGCCAAATTTGGTATAATTCGGCTCAGCAGTTCGGCAGTAGTTGTGTTAAAAAAATAGAAAAATCCTGTTGACATAAAATGGGGGGAAAGTGTTTTAGGACCCCCCCGTTGTTCTTAGACCCCATTAAACAGATAACCCTGAAACTTTCAACACAGCAGCTGAACCAATCAAAGTATAGGTTTTGACAATTTCGTGAACATTTGTCAAGTGGTGCCAAAGTTATTGCACAGTTTTCCAAAATGTCACTTCAAATATTACATTGATATTATCAAAGATGTCATGAGTGTCGTAATTTGTGGGGTAATTAACAGTGCATGGAGAGGGCACAAGTTATAGCTACCTATATTCGTATAGGGTACGAATTATAGTTCCCTGAGATAACTGTAACTAAAACAAGTGAATTTCTATGCTTTTTAAAATTCTATTTCCTAACTATAATGTCCCTGTAACCTTTGTTTTTTTTCAGTGAATTTCTACGTTTTTTAAATGTAAAGTCACTTTCATTACTTTATATTAATCCAACAACAACTGCGCATAGCCTTTCGGCCGTGCAAGGTGCCAGTTGGCTGCATTGCCTGGCCTGTGGATGGACTCTGCAACCAACCCTTATATCCACCCAACCCTGTACCGCCCATGGCCTTTGACTGTGCACAACAGGGTTGGTCACACGGCCTGGTGCAGCCAGTATCTGGGGTGAACAGCCCTAACCACTCAACCCCACACTGCGCACAGCCATTGGCCATGTGTAGCAGTAGTTGGCCCCAGATCCACATGCCCCCCTCCTCCAGCTGATTCCAGCCCCTGGGACCACATCCCCCTGGGCCTGGCCTTCTGAAATTTATTTTTTGGGGCAAGAGGGGCTACATGCCCCCCTCCCCAGGCTGATCTCTCCCCAAGGACCCCATCCTCCTGGGACACAGTCTAAATATTTGTTTTTTTGGGGAATTACGATTTTACCCCCTCCCCAGGCTATCAGCCACAGGGACCCCACCCCGGGGCTTGGCCAAAATATTAATTTTTTTGGTGGGAGGGGAGCTACATGGCCCTGCCATGTGACGTGGGTGCCCCCCAGGGCACCTAGTCACACTGTTGGGGACCATTGTGGGAGCCTGATGGCCCCCGCAGTCCCAGCTGGCTCCCCACGTCCTGTGGGAGTCAGCATTGCTGTCACAGAGAGCGGCCCTCCTGCATACATTTACATATTGTGCCCTGGGGTGGTGGTGGTCTCTGGGGCTGCGGGGAGCTGGACGGCCCCCGCATGTCGAATCTGGACCACTCACCTGAAAAGCAGGATGTCTGCAGGGTCAATGGTATGCTCCGACCTCCTGGATCACCTCTCGGCCCTTCCTGGTGGACACAGAAACCCCAGCAGGTGTCCCAAAAGGAATGGGGGAGTGGAAGAGAAAGAGACAAAACACTGCCATGTCTTGCCGGTCCAGCCAGGTACCCTGCATCGTCGGGGGGCAGATCGTTGTTGACAGAGTGATAGTAGAGTTAGTGCACTCAACTTCCCTGAAACTGGATCTCTCTTTCTGATATGGGCACGGGAGCGGTAGAAGAACACTAGGATGCTCCAACACTTTCCTTGGATAATAATAACTGTTGGCACAATTACTAACACTGCATTACCAAAAAACCAAACTGAGTACCATAACAATAAGAACTGCGACACTAGGGCTGGCTTCACAGGGATTCACTACTGCACACTACAATTAAGAACTGTGGTTGCACTTATCATGCACACGAAAGACAATCAAGGGTATTAATTATATCACGTATAACTTTACTGCATGGATAGGGTTAAACTAAAAGGAACAAAAACAATCCAAGAAATACAAATGTCCACTCTGGGTTTAAACAGTTAGGATGGCACTGTTTGGTTTGGTTTCACTGTGTGTGTGAAAAACCCCTTAAAAGCAAATTCCTCAAATCTGAAACACAGGCATGAATGACACAATTTCAATCCAAGAGTTATGCTATTAGAGAAAGAAAGGTCACGTAAATGCTCTTCTAACCCCTTCGCTGCCAGGCCTTTTCCCCCTCCTGTGGCAGGCCTTTTTTTGGGCTATTTGGGGCAGTTCGCGCTTAGGCCCTCATAACTTTTTGTCCACATAAGCTAGCCAAGCCAAATTTGGGTCCTTTTTTTCCAACATCCTAGGGATTCTATAGGTACCCAGACTTTGCGGGTTCCCCTGAAGGAGGCCAAGAAATTAGCCAAAATACAGTGAAAATTTCATTTTTTTCAAAAAAATTGGAAAAAGGGGCTGCATAAGAAGGCTTGTGGTTTTTCCCTGAAAATGGCATCAACAAACGGTTTGCGGTGCTAAAATCACCAGCTTTCCAGCTTTCAGGAATGGGCATACTTGAATCAGAAAACCCAATTTTTCAACACAAAGTTGGCATTTTACTGGGACATACCCCATTAGTATGATTCTTTGTGCTTTCAGCCTCCTTCCAGTCATTGACAGAAATGGGTATGAAACCAATGCTGGATCCCAGTAACCTAAACATTTCTGAAAAGTAGACAAAATCCTGAATTCAGCAAGGGGTAATTTGTGTAGATCCTACAAGGGTTTCCTACAGAAAATAAAAACTGAAAAAAAAAATAATATTGAAATTGAGGTAAAAAAACAGCAATTTTTCTCTACGTTTTACTCTGTAACTTTTTCCTGCAATGTCAGATTTTTGAAAATAATATACTGTTACGTCTGCTGGACCCTTCTGGTTGCGGGGATATATAGGGCTTGTAGGTTCATCAGGAACCCAAGGTACCCAGAGCCAATAAATGAGCTGCACCCCGCAGTGGGTTTTCATTCTATACTGGGTATACAGCAATTCATTTGCTGAAATATAAAGAGTGAAAAATAGCTATCAAGAAAACCTTTGTATTTCCAAAATGGGCACAAGATAAGGTGTTGAGGAGCAGTGGTTATTTGCACATCTCTGAATTCCGGGGTGCCCATACTAGCATGTGAATTACAGGGCATTTCTCAAATAGACGCCTTTTTTATACACTCTCTTATATTTGGAAGCAAAAAATGTAGAGAAAGACAAGGGACAATAACACTTGTTTTGCTATTCTATATTCCCTCAAGTCTCCCGATAAAAATGATACCTCAATTGTGTGGGTAGGCCTAGCGCCCGTGACAGGAAATGCCCCAAAACACAACGTGGACACATCACATTTTTTTACAGAAAACAGAGGTTTTTTTGCAAAGTGCCTACCTGTAGATTTTGGCCTCTAGCTCAGCCGGCACCTAGGGAAACCTACCAAACCTGTGCATTTTTTTAAACTAGAGACCTAGGGGAATCCAAGATCGGGTGGCTTGTGGGGCTCTGACCAGGTTCTGTTACCCAGAATCCTTTGCAAACCTCAAAATTTGGCAAAAGAAACACTTTTTCCTCACATTTCGGTGACAGAAAGTTCTGGAATCTGAGAGGAGCCACAAATTTCCTTCCACCCAGCGTTCCCCCAAGTCTCTCGATAAAAATGATACCTCACTTGTGTGGGTGGGCCTAGCGCCCGCGACAGGAAATGCCCCAAAACACAACATGGACACATCACATTTTTTGACAGAAAACAGAGGTGTTTTTTGCAAAGTGCCTACCTGTAGATTTTGGCCTCTAGCTCAGCCGGCACCTAGGGAAACCTACCAAACCTGTGCATTTTTTTAAACTAGAGACCTAGGGGAATCCAAGATCGGGTGGCTTGTGGGGCTCTGACCAGGTTCTGTTACCCAGAATCCTTTGCAAACCTCAAAATTTGGCAAAAGAAACACTTTTTCCTCACATTTCGGTGACAGAAAGTTCTGGAATCTGAGAGGAGCCACAAATTTCCTTCCACCCAGCGTTCCCCCAAGTCTCTCGATAAAAATGATACCTCACTTGTGTGGGTGGGCCTAGCGCCCGCGACAGGAAATGCCCCAAAACACAACATGGACACATCACATTTTTTGACAGAAAACAGAGGTGTTTTTTGCAATGTGCCTACCTGTAGATTTTGGCCTCTAGCTCAGCCAGCACCTAGGGAAACCTACCAAACCTGTGCATTTTTGAAAACTAGAGACCTAGGGGAATCCAAGATGGGGTGACTTGTGGGGCTCTGACCAGGTTCTGTTACCCAGAATCCTTTGCAAACCTCAACATTTGGCTAAAAAAATACGTTTTCCTCATATTTCGGTGACAGAAAGTTCTTGAATCTGTGAGGAGCCACAAATTTCCTTCCACCCAGCGTTCCCTCAAGTCTCTCGATAAAAATCATACATCACTTGTGTGGGTAGGCCTAGCGCCCGCAACAGGAAATGCCCCAAAACACAACGTGGACACATCACATTTTTTGACAGAAAACAGAGGTGTTTTTTGCAAAGTGCCTACCTGTAGATTTTGCCTCTATCTCAGCCGGCACCTAGTGAAACCTACCAAACCTTTGCATTTTTTAAAACTAGAGACCTAGGGGAATCCAAGATGGGGTGACTTGTGTGGCTCTCACCAGGTTCTGTTACCCAGAATCCTTTGCAAACCTCAAAATTTGGGTAAAAAAACACGTTTTCCTCACAGTTCGGTGACAGAAAGTTCTGGAATCTGAGAGGAGCCACAAATTTCCTTCCACCCAGCGTTTCCCCAGGGTCTCCTGATAAAAATTATACCTCACTTGTGTGGGTGGGCCTAGCGCCCACAAAATGAAATGGCCCAAAACAAAACGTGGACACATCACATTTTTTCACAGAAAACAGAGGTGTTTTTTACAAAGTGCCTACCTGTGGATTTTGGCCTCTAGCTCAGCCGGCACTAGGGAAACCTACCAAACCTGTTCATTTTTTAAAACTAGAGACCTAGGGGAATCCAAGATGGGGTGACTTGTGGGGCTCTGACCAGTTTCTGTTGCCCAGAATCCTTTGCAAACCTCAACATTTGGCTAAAAAAACACAGGGGGCAGAAATGTCCTAAAATAAATATGTCCCCCAACCCCCCCGGGAGCGACCCTTGCCTACGGGATCGCTCCCCTTGCGTGCCATTGGCGCAATTTTTTTTTATCTCCGGTGTCTAGTGGTTTCTGCACCATTGGGGGCAGATTGACCTAAAATTGGCCGATCTGCCCCCAAGGGGGGCAGAAATGGTCTAAATACAATTACCCCTCCCCCCCCGGGGGCAACCCTTGCCTAATGGGTCGTTCCCCGTCTCTAAAAAAGCAAACAAACAAATAAAAAACACCCAAAAAAAATTACTCCTGGCGCGTAGAGGTTTCTGCCCCCCGAGGGCATATCGGCCTAATATCAATAGGCCGGGCAGAAATAGCCTAAAATAAATTTGCCCCCCCACCCCTCAAAGCCCCCCAGGAGCGACCCCTGCCTACGGTGTCGCTCCCCCTGCCTACGGTGTCGCTCCCCCTGCCTACGGTGTCGCTCCCCCTGCCTACGGTGTCGCTCCCCCTGCGTGACATTGGCGCAAAAAAAAATCCACGGTGCCTAGTGGTTTCTGCCCCCCCTTGGGGGCAGATTGACCTAAAATCGGCCGATTTGCCACCAAGGGGGGCAGAAATGGTCTAAATACAATTTGCCCCCCAGGGGAGCGACCCTTGCCTAATGGATCGCTCCCCATCTCTAAAAAAAACAAAACAAAAAAAAAAAAAACTCCCCCAAAAATTTAGCCCTGGCGCCTAGAGGTTTCTGCCCCCCCCGGGGGCAGATCAGCCTAATAAAAATAGGCCAATCTGCCCCCAAGGGGGGCAGAAATGGCCTAAAATAAATTTGCCCCCCCCACTCGCCAACCCCCACGAGCAACTCTTGCTTACGGGGTCGCTCCCCCTGCGTGACATTGGCGCAAAAAAAACTCCCCGGTGCCTAGTGGTTTCTGCTACCTTGGGGGCAGATTGACCTAAAATCGGCCGATTTGCCACCAAGGGGGGCAGAAATGGTCTAAATACAATTTGCCCCCCAGGGGAGCGACCCTTGCCTAATGGGTCGCTCCCCACCTCTAAAAAAACAAACAAACAAAAAAAAAACTCCCCAAAAAATTTAGCACTGGCGCCTAGAGGTTTCAGCCCCCCCGGGGGCAGATCGGCCTAATAACAATAGACCGATCTGCCCCAATGGCCTAAAATAAATGTGCCCCCCCACCCCCCAACTCCCCCGGGAGCGACCCTTGCCTACGGGGTCGCTCCCCTTGCGTGACATTGGCTCAAAAAAAAAAATCTCCGGTGCCTTTGGCCGATCTGCCCCCTAGGGGGGCAGAAATGGTCTAAATACAATTTGCCCCCGCGGGGAGCGACCCTTGCCTAATGGGTCGCTCCCCGTCTCTAAAAAAACAAACAAACAAATAAAAAACACCCAAAAAAATTACTCCTGGCGCCTAGAGGTTTCTGCCCCCCGGGGGCAGATCGGCCTAATAACAATACGGCGGGCAGAAATGGCCTAAAATGAATTTCCCCCCCTACCTCCCCCGGGAGCGACCCTTGCCTACGGGGTCGCTCCCCTTGCGTGACATTGGTGCAAAAAAAAAGTACCCGGTGCCTAGTGGTTTCTGCCCCCTTGGGGCAGATTGACCTAAAATCGGCCGATCTGCCACCAAGGGGGGCAGAAATGGTCTAAATACAATTTGCCCCCCAGGGGAGCGACCCTTGCCTAATGGGTCGCTCCCCATCTCTAAAAAAACAAACAAACAAAAAATAAATGTTCCCTAGCGCCTAGAGGTTTCGGCCCCCCCTGGGGGCTGATCGGCCTAATAACAATAGGCCGATCTGCCCCCAATGACCTAAAATAAATGTGCCCCCACCCACCGGGAGCGACCCTTGCCTATGGGGTCGCTCCCCTTGCGTGACATTGGCGCAAAAAAAAAATCTCCGGTGCCTAGTGGTTTCTGCACCCCTTGGGGGCAGATTGACCTAAAATCGGCAGATCTGCCCCCAAGGGGGGTAGAAATGGTCTAAATACAATTTGCCCCCCAGGGGAGCAACCCTTGCCTAATGGGTCGCTCCCCATCTCTAAAAAAAACAAACAAAAAAACCCACAAAATAATTCGCTCTGGCGCCTGGAGGTTTCTGCCCCCCCGGGGGCAGATCGGCCTAATAACAATAGGCTGATCTGCCCCCGGGGGGGCAGAAATGGCCTAAAATAAATGTTCCCCCCAGGGAAGCGACACTTGCCTAAGGGGTCGCTCCCCTTGCGTGTAATACATGTAAAAAAAAAAAAACTCCCTGGTGTCTAGTGGTTTCTGTCCCCCTTAGGGGCAGATTGGCCTCATAAAAATAGGCCAATGGCCTAAATATAATTTGCCCCCTAGGGGAGCGACCCTTGCCTTAGGGGTCGCTCCCCACCTGTAAAAAGAAAGAAAAAAAAGAGAAATATAATGATCCCTGGTGCCTAGAGGTTTCTGCCCTCCTGGGGTCAGAAAAGGCCTAATAATAGGCCGATCTGCCCCAAGGGGGGGCAGAAAAGGCCTTCCAAAAAAATGCCCCCCCCGGGAGCGACCCTTGCCCAAGGGGTCGCTTCCTAATGCCAATTTCTAAAAAAAAATAAAAAATCCCTGTTGTCTAGTGGGCGTTTCAAAAGCCGGGTTGCTTGCAATCCGGCTTTTGAAATGCTCAGAGAGACTTCAAAGGGAAGGAAATTCCTTTCCTTCCCTTTGAAGCCTCTCTGGCCTCCTCCACGTGATCGAAACTTTCTATCTTCCAGCGCGATGGAGGAGGCCCTCTGTGATTGTCAGCGCGTGATGACGTCACGGGGTGTCGGGGTGGAAGGGGAAGGGCTTCCCCTTCCATCCACGACCATGAGCCCATGGGGGGAGCGCTAGTGCTCCCCCCATTCCCGGGTGCAGGACGAGGTGACCTCGTCCAAGGCATCGTAGGGGTTAAAATTGCACTGTCACTTTTTGTAGTACTTGAGCTCAAGCAGATTTCCTGAAGCACATTTAGGCAAGTAACTACAATAATAATGTAGAATGTTCTGAAATGCATTTGTCTATTCAAGATAAGCACTCTGCCAAAACACAAGGTCTGAAATACACCACCTGTTCTAGGAAAGCACTGCACTCAAAGAACAAACTCCCTGGAGAATACTAGTCAGTTAGCTGCAGTCTTTTCCAGAGTGCTGGAGGAATGCCTGGTGTCAGCTGGTACAGGACCGAACAAGAGAATTGCCTCAAAAGTCCTGAATATGAGGATGACAGCAGGGGCTGGACTGCCAAATCAGATATTGAGATCAGGAAGCAAAACAAAGCCAAACAGGGAGGCATGCTTCACTCTCTCTGCTATTTATAGCCAATCAGGAAAGCAGTTGAGTTTCCACATGTGGATGAGTCACCACACCCAATTAGAAGTACATGTCTACACCACACCCAATTGGAAGCACATGTTCACACCTGCTCACATTAGCAAACAAGCATTGGTAAAACAAGCATTGATAAAAACCAATTGTGTAACACAGCACATTATGTTTACTTAGAAACATGAAGGTTTAACCAAGAACAGAGATATGATTTAACCCTAATCCCTGGGGATGCTGACAGATAACGCAGGAGGCACCTTGGAGATTCCTGACACCGCATCAGTTTACATATTATGCCCTGGGGAGATGGCAGTCCCTGGGGCTGCGGGGGCCAGGCAATCCCCCCTGCATCAATTTACATATTGTGCCCTGGGGAGGGGAGGCGATACGTTCAATGCCCCTGGAACCTGACTCACCTGATGGCTTCAGAGAAACAAGCGCAGGTGTATCCACGGATCTGCATCGACGTCCGCCAAAAATGAAAAGAAATTAAATGCTTTTTGCTCTGGGGGATCCCTCTGGGACCCCATCACCAGAGCTAATGGGTCAAGGTGTCCTTACTCTGGCCATATTTTTTTTAACTTTTTTTCTGGGACTGAAGCCGAGTCCAAACATGACTGCCAACAACTTCCTTGTTGAAGTGTTGCCAGCCAATCACATCTCAGAATGAGATTGGAAGGGTTTGTAGAGCCTTCAAATCCCTATTTATAAAAAAAAAAAAAATTCTCTTTGATTACTAAAAAACTACTGAACGGATTTACACCAAATAATAAATAACAAAAAGGTCGCTTTCTGGAGCAAGAACTACTTTTCTGCCAAATTTGGTGTAATTCTGTCCAGTGGTTCAGGCACTAACGCTGTGCAAATCCCTGTGAAAAAATGAATGGGGAAACCCCCCTTTTTCTCAGCCCTGTTTGACGGATCACCGCGAAAATTCCCAGACAGCAGTTCACATGGGCGGCAACATTTTTGGGAATTTTTTTTTAAGATTCACCAACTGGTGCCAATCATATAGGCAAGTAAAGAAATGCTTTTTCTATAGAAATTAGGCCCTAACCATAACTACCTTGTAGCGACCGCCACTAAGTGTATGTATGTATACATATATATATATATATATATATATGTGTATATATATATCACACAGAACCACACTCAAGAAAGGAGCCTGCACCTGAGGGGGTTGGAGCGATTTGCCGGCTGAGCTATTCAGCCCAGTTATCGATGTCTTTGTAAAAGCGATCTTGAAGAAAGTGCTCACTAAACGACCAAGTAAACAAGGTTTATTCCTCATTATGCGTTTCTGCTGGAAAACAGCCTTGCTCACACACAGGAAGTATCAACAGAGTGGTGTATATCAGTGTGGTGTTGAAAACAACATAAACAGCAGACTCTATCCCCGTGAGCACCCCCCGTGATCAGAAGCGCCACATTGGAAGGGAGTCTAAAGCAAAGATTAACACATCAGAAATCGACTGTGCATGCCACAACGCAGATTGTAAAAAATATTGCATCAAGGATACTTCACATTTATAAGTAAAATATAAGATGACAAAGGAAAATATTCACTGTTCCATAAGAGGGTAGAAAAAACATTGTCATAATTAACAATGTTATACAAATCATCATAGCTTATATATAAAGTCCATGGGCTACATGTCCTGAGACATTGCGTCTGAAAAAAAAATATAACAACTCCAATTAAATTTATTTTTGTGTTGTAATTTTTTATTGAGTGAGCATTATATCACAATACAGTTACATAGTGGCACCCAGTAGAAGACAATGACAATAGGAATACAAATATTACGTTGCACAAAAGGAGATTTAGAAAAAGGAAGAAAATGAGTGGTGGGGGTTGGGTAAGGGAAGTCAGCAGTGGGAAGTGTGAGACAGACCTCGAGACCCAAATTTGTGGTTACAGGGTGTCTGCAGCTGAGTCCGTGGCTTCAGACTCAGAACACAAATCCCCCTCCGTAGACAACAGGCAGCTCTTGATAGGGCATGAGGAGGAGGGAAAGTGAGTGTTCTAATCATAGGATGTAACCTAGGTTTGGGTAATTTGCTATTGAGACATAGAATCGTTATACTGGGATCATATCTAATGGGACCCATGGACAGGCACTAGGGGCCATATGTACGAACACAGATTCCCATTGACACAGAATGGGAAAAACTCTTTGCTACATCTGGCCCTAGGTGTGTAAGCGATGATGAAGCCTGCTGAGGCAAGAGGTGAGAAGAATGCCTTGTTAGTCAGTGAGTACATGGGGACCACTGTTTCCAAGGGAAACTTGTAACTGCAGCAGGTCCTGTGTACATTCAAGGGCGGCTAACTCTATAGCAGTCAGTGGTCTGTAGCGGGTAGGGGTAAGGTGGGGTAGATAGGATAATGATAGAGGTAGAGGCCAGAGTTGAATCTGGATAACCGCTGCCTCCATCATCTAACAGGTAGCAGGGAGTAGGGTAACTGGCCGTCCCTGCTTTAAGAGCTGTCTGATGAAAGGCGACCAGGTCTGTGTGAAAAGTGTCACCTGATCCTGAAGAGCATATAGGACCCTCTTGTGGGCTGCAGTGTGTATCATTGCTACAGTCCATTCCTCTGGGGTCAGAGGAGTGGGAGACCTTCAGTGTCTTAGAATGCAAGTTTTGGCTGTCCCAAGGGATGTATGTAGAATGCAGCATTGGGACTGTGGCAGCTCTGGAGTGTCTCCGGAGTCATGGTGTAGAATGAGCGGGTGCCAAGGTTGTCTGGACGTGCAGGGTTGTACTCAGTATGGTTCCAACTTCCACCCAGAAGGACTGAACAGAGGGACATTCACAGATGATGTGCTTTATATCACAGCTGTTAGCTGCACATCTCCACCAATTCACATGCAGCAGCAGTCCTTCCCTGTGCAACTTCACTGGCGTCCAGTTCCGATCGTGTAGTCTTAAATAGGCAACATTTCAGCCTTGCTTCTCTTACTTCTCTGTCCAGTGACTCTAGGAGGTCCATCCATTACTCTTCCTCTGTGTCTATGTGCTGGTGGGTAAGCCACTTAGTATGTAGGCTGTCTAGGAGGGGTTTCGGCAAAGCATGGTTAGGAAGGACTCCATAAAGACCCAACATCACCCATTTGAATTGTCCCCAAGTTGTGAGATAGGACGCCACTGGTGAGGATGTCAGAGACCCGGGAGCCGCCAGAGGCAGTGCATTAGCTGCATGTATCTCATTGTTGATGGAGAGGTACACCATCTTCCTCCAGAAGAGGCTCAAAGGTTATGAATCCGTCGTCTGTAATTAATTGGTCAAGGGTCGATATACCAACCACATCCCACAGTGGCCATTTGCGGGCAGAACCACTGATGCGGAGACAGACGTTGCACTTGTGTAGGTGAGAATGTGTCTCCAGTAGTTTGTGTGCCCTGTGCCAGGCTGTCTGCATGGCTTGAATCATGAGTTTGGCTGGTCGAGTGTGGGGTGGTTGTTCCTTGTACAACAGGGTAAGGCCTATACCCATTGGATGGGACATCAGATATTTTTTGGTAGTGACCCACTGTGGTGGGTCTGGTATTGCAGGGAGCAGAAATGCCAGTTGAGATAAATCTAAGGCTAGAGCACAGTGTTCCACTGACGGGAGTCCTCGGCCTCCATTGGCCCAACGGGCCATAAGCTTAGCGGGGGCCAATTGAGGACGGGAAGTGCCCCACACAAAGTTGCGGATCTCTTTATCTACAAGGCGGAGTGTCGATAAAGGCACCAGTATTGGTAGCATGCCCAGAACATAGGTATAGCGTGGGAGTGTCACCATACGCACTGCCAGCACTCTGCCTCAGAGGGAAAGGTGTAATTGCGCCCATTTGGCAAACTCTAGTTACATACTTGTGAGAAGTGGATCCAGGTTGTCCACTACCATCCTGTTGAGTCCTCTGTTAATAAGAACACCTACGTATTTCAGGTGCAAGGTTGTCGATTGAAAGGCGTACCTGTGGACCACCCTTGTGGTGATATTGGGGAGGGCTAGTGCCTCATTATTGTCCTAGTTCACCCGATAACCTGGGAGGAGCGCAAATCCATCTATGATCTCCAGCAGGGTTCGGAGGGAGTGATTCAGGTCTGTTATTGTTAGCAGAATATCACCTGCATATAGGTAGATTCTAGACTCCCCCCGAGACATGGATTCCCATAAGGAGGTGTGACTGTCGGAGCATGGCTGCAAGTGGTTCTAGAGCCAATAGAAATAGAAGGGGAGAAAGACAGCAACCTTGCCTTGTTCCCTGGCATATCAAAAAGGGATCAGATAGGTAGCCACCACAGTTTACTTGCGCAGTCAGCTTCTCATACAAAAGATGGACCTTGGCTATGAATTGTCACCCAGCCCAAATGTCTGCAGGGTGGTAAACCAGTAATTCCATTCAATGTGATCTAATGCTTTTTCTGCATCGAAGGAGAGGGCAATGCCTTCCTCTGGCATGTCCTTGGCTTCCCAAATCACATGGGTCGGATTCTATAGATGTTTCCTGGAGGTTCGCCCCAGAACGAACCCCACTTGTGTATGGTGTCTCAGGAAGGGTATAACTTTGAGGAGGCGGGTCACTAGAACACTGCCTAAAATTTTACCATCACTATTCAAGAGAGATATCGGCCTGTAGCTACCACAGTGGAGAGGATCTCTCCCAGGTTTGGGTATCACCACTATCACGGCTCTATTAGAGATTGATCCCAGGGATCCCTCACAGCAAGCCTCTAGAAGAGCCCTGTAGAGGGAGTCGATTGCCCCCTCCCCCACCCACTTGTAGAATTCTGACAGGAATCCATCTTCCCCAGGGGATTTGTGGTAGGGGAGGGTGGGCATTGGCTTTATTATCTCATCGTTGCTAATCTCCACTTCCAGTAGAACACCCCCTGTCAGCTGATAGCTTCTGTAGCTGCACTCCTTCCAAAAAAGTTGCTATTTGTTGTATACTGACCACTGACTCTGGGGTGTATAATAGTTTGTATTCAGCGAATTAATTAACTATTTCTTGAGGTTTCGTGAGAATCTCACTGTGAGAGGAGGTAATGGCAGGTATTGTGTGTGCTTCCTCCATCTGTCAGAGCTGGGCCGCCAGTAGGGATCCAGCTTTTTCACCCTGTTCATAGTGACGGGTCTTGAACCGTTGTAGCGCATATTCTGACATTGTCTTATATAAGTCATTAAGTGCTTGTTCTAGTCGTAGGCATGGGGGCAATGAGGGGCTCGTTGTGTAGAGATGGATGAGAGACGAGATCTGATCCTCAAGTTCACATTGGTGTCTCACTGCTTGTTTGTTCACCTGGGCTGAGTCCTGCATCATTCACTCCCTTATAGTGGCCTTTGCTGCTGCCCAGAGAACTCTCTGGGAGGACATGGAGCCTTTGTTATCTTGCAAATAGGAGGAGACGTGATTGGAGATGCGTCTTACCCTGCGGAGTTTGGTAGCTATGTATAGCTGGATGCCAGGGTTTTCGGCCCAGAGAGGTGAGACCAAGGTTCAATGTCAGCAGGACTGGGGCATGGTCCGAGAGCACTGTCTCCAGTATCCGCAATTCTAATACTGAGGATACTAAAGTCTGCGAGGCCAGGAAGTAATCCAGGTGCGACTGGGTACCATGGACAGGGGAGAAGAAGGTGTATTCCTTGTCTGCAGGGTGGGTAAGCCTCCAGTGGTCAACAAGGCCATGGTCCGAGATTATGTTCTTCAACAGTTCTCTGTCTGAGTTAATGCTAGTGTCAATGGGCCCTGTCTTGTCTAGAATAACATCATGGGCTAGGTTTCAGTCACCCCAATGACATAGCATAATGCTCCGATCTCTATAAGAAGCCGGATAAGGTGGAGTAGGAACAGACGTTTGAGGCCTGTTGGGGCATAGTCAGACCCCAGGCACAGCAAGTTATCCCCTATTTTCAGCTTTGCAAAGGTGTACCGTCCCTCAGGGTTTGACTATGTCCTGGCTACAGTAATTGGCAGAGTTTTGCGTATCAGAAGCACCACTCCACACTTTCTGACAGTCTTGGATTTCGATAGTGAGGGGTTCGGATAGCTACTGTGGATAACCTTCCCCACCCAGTCATGCCACAAGTTTTGGGATTCAAAGTCATCCAGGAGTGTCTTCTGTAGAAGCACTACATCAAAACATTTCAACTGAAGATAGGAGAGCACTTTTTTACGCTCCACGTAATGGGTGAGCCCATGTACATTCCATGTCATAACTTTGAGTGGGTGGGTAGTGTGGGGTGTAGAGAGGACAGTCACATCTGGGCTGCGGCCGGAGGATGGCGGGTGGTGGAGGCCCATAATTTTCAAAAGTAGGGAAGTGTTAGGCATATGAAGAGGAAGCGAAGAGCATGGATGGGGGTTTATGGTGGGGTAGGGGTGTTAGGGAGAATTCCTACAGACCTCGGTCGAGGTAGTAACTGTAAGACCGATGGCTGTAGAAGCACAGAAGAGTTGAATGGATGTCGGCTTTGAAAGGCGGCTGGGAGTATAAGAGGACAGAGCTGGACAAAAGGGGGGTTTGCTACTAAAATGGGATGGAAGCAAGGGTAGGGAGTTCAACACTAGTCAAAGTCAAGCCCCTAGGGCTCAAAACGGCAGTACGCGGGTCCAAACTTTGGGGAGTCATCACCCCCTGCTGGCTCAGCCCAGCAAGAGAGGCACCCCAAAAGTATACGTTGGCTGGATTTGGTGTTTCAGGAGAGGTGGATGGTGAGGGAGTGATGTGAGCCCAATTGATAAGGATAGGGAGGGGAGAACGAGTTAAGAGTAACATAGGAGTAAGCACAACAGTAAACATTGTAAAACCTTATAAAACTTTATTCATCGCAGTGGCAAACACTGGTTTGATCAACAAGCAAGCTGCCCGCAGCAGGGTACCTCTAAATATCAACCATGTGTGCCATTTCCTCGCAAACGTCTATAATTCCAAGTGGGGTATGTAATGTTGAGTTTGCCTCAAATGTTTAGCTATAGCTCTTAAAGAGATTACCTACAGTGATAGATATGGGTGCCCTCTGATTCTAGAGCAGTACCCACAGAGGTCTTGATTAGGTGGGCCTATCTAGTAGATAAATACTTTGGCCACAGCAGCTTAGGTACTGAGAACGTCTTGTATGCATATAGGTGTTTTATGGCCATGCTTATATTTACACACCCCCAAGCAAAATGTCTATATGGATGAACTTAGCATGCCAGCAGCGAAAAAGCAGTACAGGTTTCAAGCATCTCTGCAGATTCGGAATGTCAGACATCAAATGTAAAATATATAAAATATAGAAAGCGGTGTCTATGGCCCTTAGAAGATGCATCTTAGTACTTATCCGTTTTCTGGGATGTTGTACCAGGGTACAGGCCGACTTCCTTGATGTGGAGGGGAAATTCAGGGGGGAAGTCTGTAGTGGAGAGTTTCTGCCTCAGTCGGAGGGGGGGGCCAGGTTTCAGTGGCAAATGGGATTTGTCACTATCTAGGGACTGGGTGACATTACCCACTGCCAATAGAGCCTGATCCTTGTCGTCTTTAGGTTGTGAGGATTTTCCATGATCACTTCCCTTGTGATAAGAGTCATGTGTGTTGTGTCTGTGGATCTCCCGGGGAAGTTGCAGTAGGAGGTGTTGGGCTTGCCAACGATTCTGTGTCCATATGTTGAGTCAGTAGATTGTCCAAAAAAAGATGTAGGTCTTCCTGGTCAAAAAAGTCTCTTGATTTGCCCTGACTGCTAATCCACTTCCGTGCGGGTTCAAATAGGTCGTATTTTATGTCTAGCTGGCAGAGCTGAGGACAAAGAGAAAGGAATGCTTAGCACCGATCATTAGTCTCTTTGAAGAAGTCTGCCATAATGTGTATCTCATGCCTTTCATAATGGTATGGACCTTGGGAGCGGGCTGTAGTAAGGAGCTGATGCAACTGTTTGTGTCGCAAGAACCAGGCAATGATAGGATGGGGCCTTGTCGCTGATTCGGGACGCTTTGGGCCCATGCGGTGTGCTCGTTGTAACTTCAATTGGGAGTCCTGTAATCTGGGTAAGGGCCTGGTGAAGAAATGTTGCGACACTCGTGTCCCACAATTGCTCCGGAAATCTGAAAAAAATGGGCATTGTTTCTTCGACTTCTATCCCCTAAGTCTGTCACTTTACTACACAAGAAGAGAAGTTTCTGCCCGCTATCTGGCAACACTTTGAGGCAGTCTTCCACTCATGTGACTCGCTGTTCTAGCCCCTGAACTCTGTTCTGGAATCCCGCAATGTCCTGGTGTATGGATTTGGTCTCAGCCTCTAGGGCAGACATGTTAGTGTCCAGTCCCTTTAGTCTGCGGCCCACAGCTATTTCCTGCAGGATTCACTCCCTAGTTTGATCCTGTGTCGTGCCAGAGGAGGCTACGGTGTGGCCTGGTAGTGGCAGTCCTCCTGCCGCAGCCATGGCACAAGGCTGCTGTAGCGCTTCAGAAAATAGAAGTTGTTGCGTGTGTAGGAAGGTAGCCTCTTTCTAGCCTTGTTACCCCCACTTTTGGCCTGTTTGTGAGTATATGTAGGGTGTTTTTACTGTCTCACTGGGATCCTGCTAGCCAGGACCCCAGTGCTCATAGTGGAAACCCTATTTTGTCAGTGTGTTTGATATGTGTCACTGGGACCCTGCTAGCCAGGACCCCAGTGCTCATAGTGTGTGGCCTATACTGTATGTGTTCCCTGTGTGGTTCCTAACTGTATCACTGAGGCTCTGCTAACCAGAACCTCAGTGTTTATGCTCTCTCTGCTTTTAAAATTGTCACTGCAGGCTAGTGACCATTTTCACCAATTCTGATTGGCACACTGGAAAACCCTTAGAATTCACTAGTATATGGTACCTAGGTACCCAGGATATTGGGGTTCCAGGAGGTCCCAATGGGCTGCAGCATTTCTGTTGCCACCCATAGGGAGCTCAGACAATTCTTACACAGGACTGCCACTGCAGTCTGAGTGAAATAACGTCCACGTTATTTCACAGCCATTTTACACTGCACTTAAGTAACTTATAAGTCACCTATATGTCTAACCATCACTTAGTGAAGGTTAGGTGCAAAGTTACTAAGTGTGAGGGCACCCTTGCACTAGCCAAGGTGCCCCCACATTGTTCAGGGCAATTTCCCCGAACTTTGTGAGTGCGGGGTCACCATTACATGCATGAACTACATATAGGTCAATACCTATGTGTAGCTTCACAATGGTAACTCCGAACATGGCCATGTAACATGTCTAAGATCATGGAATTGGCCCCCCAAGCCAAATCTGGTATTGGGGTGCCAATCCCATGCATCCACGGGGCTCCAGCATGGACCCTGATACTGCCAAACTAACTCTCTGGGGTTTTCTCTGCCGCTACCGCTGCTGCCAACCTTGAGACAGGTTTATGCCCCCCTGGGGCCTGGGCAGCCCAGTCCCAGGAAGGCAGAACAAAGGATTTCCTCTGAGAGAGGGTATTACACCCTCTCCCTTTGGAAATAGGTGTTAAGGGCCTGAGAGGAGTAGCCTCTCCTGGCCTCTGGGAATGCTTTCAAGGGCACAGATGGTGCCCTCCTTGCATAAACCAGTCTACACCGGTTCAGGGAGCCCCCAGCCCCTGCTCTGGCATGAAACTGGACAAAGGAAAGGGGAGTGACCACTCCCCTGTCCATCACCACCCCAGGGGTGGTGCCCAGAGCTCCACCAGTGTGTCCCAGACCTCTGCCATCTTTAATGCAGAGGTGTGAGGGCACAATGGAGACCTCTGAGTGGCCAGTGCCAGCAGGTGACGTCAGAGACCCCGCCTGATAGGCTCTTACCTGGTTAGATAGTCAATCCTCCTCTGAGGGCTATTTAGGGTCTCTCCTGTGGGTCCCTCTTCAGATAACGAATGTAAGAGCTCAGCAGAGTTCCTCTGCACTTCTCTCTTTGACTTCTGCCAAGGATCGACCGCTGACTGCTCCAGGATGCCTGCAAAACCACAACAAAGTAGCAAGAAGACTACCAGCAACAATGTAGCGCCTAATCCTGCCGGCTTTCTCAACTGTTTCCTGGTCGTGCATGTTCTGAGGGCTGTCTGCCTTCACCTTGCACTGGAAGCCAAGAAGAAATCTCCTGTGGGTCGACGTTCCCCCTGATAATGCAGGCACCAAACTTCTGCATCACCGGTCCTCTGGGTCCCCTCTCATCTTGACGAGCGTGGTCCCTGGAAAACAGGAGCTGGATGCAAGTGACCTCGACAGTCCAGTGGTCCTTCTGTCCAAATTTGGTGGAGGTAAGTCCTTGCCTCCCCACGCCAGACAGTAATCCTGTGTACTGCATGAACTGCAGCTGCTCGGGCTTCTGTACACTTTTGCAAGACTTCCTTGGTGCACTGCCTAGCTCCGACGTCGTGGGACCCTCTTTTGTTGTGCTGAGATGACCGCCGTGCTCAGATTCCTTGAATGCCTGTTCAGGTACTTCTGCGGGTGCTGCCTGCTTCTGCGTGGGCTCTCTCTATTGCTGAGTGCCCCCTCTGTCTCCTCCTCTAAGGTGCAGCCTCCTGGTCCTTCCTGGGCCCTGGCAGCACCCAAAACCTTCAATTGCAACTCTTGCAGCTAGCAAGGCTTGTTTGCGGTCTTTCTGTGTTGAAAGAACTCTGCATCCTCCAGCACGCTGTGGGACATCTTCTGACCAAAGGAGAAGTTCCTGGCACCTTCCATTGTTGAAGAATCTTTGGCTTCTTCCACCCAGAGGCAGCCCTTTTGCACCTAAAATCTGGGGTTTAGTGGGCTCCTGCCCCCCTGGACACTTGCGTGACTCTTGGACTTGGTCCCCTTCCTTTGCAGGTCCTCAGGTCCAGGAATCCGTGCTCAGTGCTTTGCAGTCAGTTGTAGTCTTTGCAGAATCCCCTATCTCGACTTTACTGTCTTTCTGGCGTAGTGGGGTAACTTTACTCCTACTTTTTAGGGTCTTGGGTTGGGGTATCTTGGAAACCCTTAGGCCCTCATTCCGACCCTGGCGGTTTCAAACCGCCAGGGTGGAGGGCAGAGGAAGCACCGCCAACAGGCTGGCGGTGCATCCCGGGCCATTCTGACCGCAGCGGTAAAGCCGCGGTCAGAAAAGGGGAACCGGCGGTTTCCCGCCGGTTTTCCCCTGGCCCAGGGAATCCTCCATGGCGGCGCTGCTTGCAGCGCCGCTTGGGGATTCCGACCCCCTTCCCGCCAGCCTGTTCCTGGCGGTTTACAACGCCAGGAAGAGGCTGGCGGGAACGGGTGTCGTGGGGCCCCTGGGGGCCCCTGCACTGCCCATGCCACTGGCATGGGCAGTACAGGGGCCCCCT
Source organism: Pleurodeles waltl (assembly GCF_031143425.1). Lineage (NCBI taxonomy): Eukaryota > Metazoa > Chordata > Amphibia > Caudata > Salamandridae > Pleurodeles > Pleurodeles waltl. Next base: position 536,960,823 of record NC_090449.1, on the reverse strand, counting down.
AACAGGGCCCCACAAAGATTTTCAGTGTCTGCTTTGCAGACACTGAAAATCGCGACAGGTGCCACTGCACCCGTCGCACCCCTGCAAATCCGCCGGCTCCATTCGGAGCCGGCTTCCTCTTTGCAGGGGCTTTCCCGCTGGGCCGGCGGGCGATCTTTTGGAGATCGCCCGCCGGCCCAGCGGGAAGGTTGTAATGACCCCCGCGGTCATTTGACCGCAGTGCGGTCTTTTGGAGGTTTCCGCCCGCCGCCCGCCGGGGTCGGAATGACCCCCTTAGTGTCTTCTTACACTCCCCGACCCTCTACACACTACACTAGGCCTGGGGTCCATTCGTGGTTCGCATTCCACTTTTGTGTATATGGTTTGTGTTGCCCCTAGACCTATTTTCTCCTATTGCATTCTATTGTGTTCTACAGTGTTTGCACTACTTTTCTAAGTGTTTTACTTACCTGATTTTGGTTTGTGTGTATATTTTGTGAATTTTACCTACCTCCTAAGGGAGTATATCCTCTGAGATATTTTTGGCATATTGTCACTAAAATAAAGTACCTTTATTTTTAGTAACTCTGAGTATTGTGTTTCTTGTGATATGGTGCTATATGGTATAAGTGGTATAGTGGGAGCTTTGTATGTCTTCTAGTTCAGTCTAAGCTGCTCTTCTATAGCTACCTCTATCAGCCTAAGCTGCTAGAACACTACTAATCTACTAATAAGGGATAACTGGACCTGGCACAAGGAGTAAGTACCATCAGGTACCCACTATAAGCCAGGCCAGTCTCCCACAGCGTGGGTCTACAGGCAGATTTGCTGTGAGGTTTTTCTGAGGGCATCTCTCAACTGGTCACCAATAACCCAACCGCACCTCCCACATTTTTGTAATTGCTGTTGAAACGTCTGTAGGTGGTTGTGAGGCCTGGGGTAGGTTTCGTCGTCCCCCACCTACCAGAATGTGGTCCATGTCTCGCAGGGGCTTGTTGCTGCCATTCTATGGTGTCACAATCAACCCCCCACGTCTGTGGCTTTCAGCAACGAAGATGCCTGATTTCAGGAACCTGGAGCTGTGGTGGTGCCTTGGTGGAACGTGCTCCTGACTTCTAATCACTTTGCTTCCTGGCTCTCATCTAAACCTCAGGTTTCTTCCAATGGCAGGGGAAGTGGCAGTGGTAGGGGCTTAGGACCTTGGGTGAGGCTAAAGTCCGTTGCCAGGCCCATCACATGATCGTCCTGTGTTTTGGGCATTCAGACAGGTGTCAGTGAAGGGCTACAATCGCTGAGGGGGGGGCGCAAAGCATCAATGTTGTGGCAGCTCTTCCCCAGGTCCGAGGTCAACCTCGCCGGCTATGAGCCATTTGAGCCCCGTAGGCTGAGTAAGGGCGGGCAAGTGTGGCCCGTAGGGAGTGGTGTCACTGTACCCAGCCCTCTAGGCCTCGCTCCCTTGCGAGCGTCAGTAGGGCAGGATCCGCTGCTTTAGGGCTTTCCCTGTGATGTCATCCTCCGGTCTGGAGGTCCTGAACGGCTCCAGTTGCTAGTGCGCAGCCCCCCGTCACTCTCAAGTGACACTCTCTGCCTTTCGGGCCAGCCGTCCCGCAGAGCTCCAGTTTCAAGCGGCCATCTTGAGGAGCGGCCAGATCACCCCCCCCAACTCCAATTAACTTTCAAATTAGGGCTAAACAATGGATAACAAAATATAATAAATACCCAGGATTTGGGCAAAATACAATTAAAAAGTACTCATGTTCTTTAATTACACTAAGCTCCTTATTATTAGATCACTGATAATAATTACATGCTCCTTCTACTGGGAACAAATATGTTCATGTCATAAACCAAAATCGAATTCCAGTTGACTTCCACTTAGGCAATATGTGATCAATCCAAAGTAATTCCCAGAAACTATGTTTAGATGCAAATAGGCTGAATACTGATAACTGGGTAATATGTCATTTATAGATCATAATCCTCAGGGTGCATGAGACTTATGTTGATATATTTATGTGAAATCAAGACATGTCATCCTTTTACTCATTAAAGTCATGTGCCATATCTAAATAATGAATTAACAGCTTATAAATAAATCAGACTCAAATATTCATGTGAACTAAAGATATGTCTTGGTATTAATCATTGAATTCCAATTGGTATATTGTAAAGACAACACCCAGAAAATGTTCTAAAATGCCTGATTTCCAGTGTAATAATTATATGAAAAAACTCCCTTTCACTCTCCTGACATAAAATAAAATAAATCCTCACACTGAGACAAATTGTATAGAGTGTAAACTCTTACCTGGGTGAATCCCCACAAAATAAATAAAAATGTGAATTCACACCTAGGCGCAGAAGTAGATCTACACACAAGTAAATCAGCACATGCATATTTACCTTTCTGAATCAGGCCCATTTTTTCACAGGAAGTGGTGAATGCCCACCATCTAGTTAATTCATGGTGAAATGGCACAAGGGAAAACATTGATAGCAAAGTATTTTTGTTGTATACATTTATTTTTAGAAATGCTATCCTATGTTAGCAAGGCCATAGACTTACTTTGAGTGACTTGCAGGTTGATTTAGTTCGTTGTGGGCGGTCTAAGAAGCTTTGGGTAATATTTTTTTACATGTTCTGTTGGGTGTTTTAATAGATATAAGATATGTTACCGTGGGCCACGAAGCTTGCAGATTTAAATGCAACTAGTTCAAGACAATGAGAAAATGGCAATCAAACACCCTAAGAGGAGGGAGGGAAGAAGAGTAAAAGTGCACGTACTCTGTAGAGAACACCTCATCACAGAGAATTCTAGTTTTCCAGTTTCATGCATGCCTAGACTATTCTGTGAAATCTGGTAGTTTTTATTCTGTTTATACCTTAATCCATTTAATCCACTGTATATTTAGTACTGCGCGAAACAGCAATCAGAAACAAAAAAAAGAACAAAAAAATGGACCGGATGAGTTATCCATAAATGTAATAATAGAGCAACATGAGAGCTGTGCAACATCGATTTTTGATTTCCAATTGCACAACAAACCAACCCCTAACCCCCATTTAGTGCTGCTCATCGGAAGCCCAACCAAAAGTCCAAAACAATGGCCCCTACTCTGAACACAACCTCACAACCACATGCTGCACACTTTGAGGGCTCTCCTGCGGACCACTGGCACTTATCCTTCTGCCTGAAGCATTTACTGCGGGCGAAGGAAAAGAAAAACTGAAAAGCATCACAAAGGGAGAAAGCAGAAAACTGTCAGAGTGAGCTGAAGGGGAAGGAAGTGGCTGTAAATGGATTAAAGAGGCCCGAGATGGCTTCAGAACTACGCTGCCTCGGTATTCCGTGGTCGCACATTTAAAAACAGCAGCCACGTGTTTAAGGAGAGGGCTTTGGGCACCAGCACGTTTTTATTTACAAATTAACCACCGGAGCGATCAAGTCCCTAGATCTAATTTGTAAAAACTTTCCAGAGTGCAATGTAGTGTCGTCACAGGAACTGGACGGCACCACTACGCAATGGTGGAAGTGGTGGACAGACGAATACCCCCGCTGTCGGTGCGAGATGGATCGCACCAAGACAGGAGGGGGTAGGGTATAAAAGGGAGGTGAAAAGGCACGAACGGGGAGTTGTAAATGAACGGAGTAATAAAGTACTTGACACGGATGCAGCGGCTCTTGGTGTCTTTATTTGCAGCCGCGCGATCCGACATGCAATTCATGTGTTAAAAAATTAGGACTACATATACCACAGTCAATGCAAAATAAGCAGGACTTACTCTTGAAATTGTACCACGTGAGTGCTATTTGAAGCATGTTGACTTTCCATATGGTTCCACATTTATCATTGTAGATCAGCATCAGATTTATCATGTAATATTCAATATTGATTTTGTGCTTTGCCTTCCCTCGACATTTCTTCCATGCTTACCAGTACATGGTAGGGAAAGCACAAAACACTCCGTACAACATCGCATCGCACTTTTAAATCAGATTATATACTCCGAATTTAAATATGGAACCATATGGGATGAAAGCCGTATTTGGAAAGCACTAAGAGACCATACCACTACCAGAATGTCCGCTGTGTTAGTGGTCAATGGCATAATAATTGCACAGGGTTATTTAAACAAAGGTGAACGCAGTATGGTGAACAATAGTGATGGAAATAGGCCACCAGCTATTCCACACATTAAACATATGTGGTTTCAGACACATACACAGAAGTGTACCTAAATATTTGGGGTGTATTGTTAGGGTTGGATGGGCGCTCAGGATCCTATATCGAGCAAATTAGAATAAGAAATGAAAGGTGCCTGCACAGGGGAAACACCCAACCCCTTAAGGTTTGAAAAAAACAAACAGACAGGAAAAGCAATGTGTGGCACCTCTCTTATCAAATGAAAAACTTCAGAGTAGTTGTTAGAAAAACACACAATCAATTTTAATATAAGTTTAAATTGTCCAAACTAAACCAAATATACAATTCAAGTTTTACAGCACTTAGAAATCCATCCGTAGTAATAAAATTGTGATCTGATGAAACAATTTCAGCCCGTAGTAATACAATTGTGGTCTGATGATACAATTTCAGCCATACAATTGTGGTCTGATGATACAATTTCAGCCAAAAAGTGTTTCGTCATGGGAAATTTCCTTTTTTAACATTCCCGAACGACTTCTTCAGGGCTACAGATTATAAACAAATAACAAAAATTAGGAACCAAAATGCTCCAATTTATATAAAAATATATGTAGCAAAGGAACCCAATTTAAAACAAAAGTGAAGGTCTCATGAAGGAGACCAATGTGCTGATTCCTTTAGTATTGGTGCAAACACAACATGCAAAATCCAGATAAAGTTCTACCAAAGTGCTCCCCACACAAAATACCAAACTAATCTCATGCTAACTTTCATCAAAATAATCAAACCAGTGACATCATGCATCTGCAATTTAAATGCTCCAACACCCTAGTGTCAACTCTTTTCTTTAGAACCCCTAAAGAGTCTCCTTAAATACCTTATTATTTAAGCACGTCTCCAAAAATTCATATTTTATATTGTTGTTGGATCAAAAAGCATAAGCGTGTTCTCATTATATGGTAAATTGACTTGATCTAATGTGTAAACTCAAAAAAAGCCAAAGAGCCTGATGTATTTAAATTATTTCCAATAACAGAAGTGCACTATAAGGTGACATCAACACTGGATAAAAAGTTCTGTGCACCCCCATAATAACACACCCCAACATATTGCTAGAAAAGGGTTTTAACTCCTCACCCACAACCGTCACGGCACCGCTCCCTGGTTCAAAGGGAAGAAACAGCCTCAACATCATAGCACATATCTGACATTTTTTCAAAACATAAACAAGTGTGACGTTTAAGCGGCCCACCACAAGGAATGTCGGTTGGTAGGGTTGAGGGGCTGAAGATGCCGTCCTAATGTACAATGTAAATACTGTCAGAAAAATATAATTAGACACAACTCCTGTGTCAAACATATTATGATGTCAAAAATATAGTGGGTCAGAATAACGCAGATACGTCTATAATGTTTACATTATTTTAAATAGCTGTATATAATATTGTTTTTAATGTATTTATGTTTTATTTCTTTTAATGGTATAAGCTATTAGCGTTTTTAGTTATGTGTCGTTACTATTTGTGCTACTTTTAGTTTACTATTTGTTTCTGTGATATTATAATTCAAGATATTTTTCTGCTATATAAATGATATGTTTATTATCAGGTTTGTAGGGAAGTATGGTGTTTTTTTTTTAAATATATATTTTATATATTTTTTGTAAATCATAGATTTTTTAAATTTGCTAACTTCATTATTTATTATGTTTTTTAATAAATAATAAATAGATCAAATTAGTAAATCATCGTTTTAACTATTAACCGGATAATTAGATTGTTATTATTTTTTTAATTAATCTTTTTATTGACATGTCCGGCACAATGTGTAGAAACAAGATCATATTAAACATTGACAATTTTAGTAGATACAACCGTTCTTCAATGCACACTAACATCCAATTCTCCCCTGCTCTTGCCCCCAGTACATTCTATCATGTATACCGCACTGAATGGTCTGTTTCCTAGTCCTTGATTCTGGTGGGGTTGGGCTGATCACAGATAGTACCCCTCGGTTCATTCCAGTTTCCCCAAACTTTTGTCCAGTTCTGGGGACAGCTGAGGCCCTCATATACCACCTTCTCAGACAACATGCACCAGTCCATATCTTTCTTCCATATTTCCAGTTTCCGCACCTTTTCCGCTCCTCCTTGTAATTTTTTTCTTGGCACCTCCCAGTACCACTGTTATCCATGTGAGTTCCAGATGGCTGAGATCAGTTTCCACTGATATATTCAGAAGACGCCATTTTGCAGAGGTAACAGTAGTGTTACTGCAGAGGGTATCCATGCATCTAACCACCTCTGACCAAAAACCAAAATGTTTTTAGTATCGGGCAGTCCTAAATTATATGGCAAAATGTGCGGACAAGCCCACAACCCCATCTGTATCTCTCGTCACCTGCTCTACTCATCTTAAGAATTGTGCTTTGAGCATAAGAGATACTGTGCAATATTTTAAGTTTTACCAATTGAAACCCTGTTCTGATTGCTATTTCTCTGGGGGATGCCAGGGCCTCAGTCCCTTCTTCATCCTCAAGGTCATCCAAGTCCCAGTCCCATCATTCCCTTAAAGCCAGGATGGCATTGAATATGTTGTTGCTCAGCTTTTCATATGTTAGGGATGTAGCTTTTCTGGGCATATATTCATACAGCAGTATGCCTTCCAGGGATGTGGATTCCAGGATCTTTGTCACCCTTTGACAGTACAACTTTTAGCGCATGTCGGACCTGTATCGGTATTCCACCAAGATGTCAAAGCCTTGATCTCAAGGGTGCCATATCGAAACTTTAAGTACAAGGATTTAGCTAGCTGTGGTTGGGGGATATCTAGGAAAGTCTCATAATAAGGCCTGTCTTTGATAAACAGGAAATGAGCTGACCTTCTCCCTAGGGTACAGCTTTAATGAAGATTAGCTAGAATGTACTCCCAGTATAAAGATTTCAGTTACTGTTTAGTTTATGGGTTTCAGGATCTCGGATCGGACCAAAAACCTCCCAAGACCCAGCCTCAGAAACCAGGTATGGACATGTCTAAACCATGGAAAGGTGATGTTCCTATCTATTGTCAGCAATTCTTCTACAGCATTTCTAAAAGGCATAAACTCCACTGTGGTCCAAATCTTCACCCAATAAAGAAGAGGCCTTAACCGAGCGATATGCTCCACTCACCTCCCCCAGAGTACTCCTCTAGTTTCCATGTTCCTTGATGTCGCTTTAATAATTGTCACATCCTCCCAACTTCCAGTGAGGCCCACATATCTCCCATGTGTATATGTTCAAACATGCTGGATGATATGTGGGAGCACCTTTCGCATCAGGATACCCACCCCTGTTGAGACTGTAGTGTACCCAGCATGAGCAACCATTTTATAACCCATTCTATGTAGGGTGAAATAAGTGGTGCTCCTCATGTCAATCTCCTGCAGGAGGACTATGTCAGTAGTCAGGCACTTAATATGTTGCAGAACAACCTCTGTTTTAATTTTGTCCCCAAGGCCATTCACATTCCAGGAGAGTATTTTTTATAGACAATATGTCAGGTGTGTCTTTCATCAGTAAGAATCGGCTTGAAGTATTCTCAATCTTCGGATCCCCTTCTCTCTCTCCCCCTGGTCAAGTACCAGGAGATTTGGGGGGTCATTACAACCCTGGCGGAAGGCGGAGAACCGGCGGTAAGACCGCCAACAGGCTGGCGGTCTTACCCCAGCGTATTATGACCATGGCGGTTACCGCCATGGTCATCCGCCGGTTCTCCGTTCCGCCCGCCAGGCTGGAGACCTGTATCTCCAGCCCGGCACCCATCACTATACCGCCGGTGGTATTTTGACCCGGCTTATCGCCGTGGTTTTCCAGCGGTCTGAACCGCCATGAAAACCATGGCGGTAAGCACTATCAGTGCCAGGGAATTCCTTCCCTGGCACTGATAGGGGTCTCCTCCACCCCTCACCCCCACCCCTACTCCCTCCCCTACACCCCCCACTACCCCTGCCACTCCTCAAAGGTGGCAGGGCCCCCCTCCCCACCCCGACCCCCAACATCACATCACTCACACACGACACGCATGCACGCAGGCACCACCTACATACTTACATGCACACACACCGACATGCATGCCTGCATCCACACACACAGTCATACACGCACACCCACATTCAAACATACACGCACACATCCATACAGACATACCCACAGACATACACGCACTCACACACCCCCGCTACATACACACACACACACACCCATGCACGCACACAACACACAATGCCCCCCCAACTCCCTCCCCTCACGGACGATCGACTTACCTGGTCCGACGATCATCCGGGAGGGGACGGGAGCCATGGGGGGAGCTCCACCGACACCACACCGCCAACAGAACACCGCCACAGTGAAGCACAGGACATGATTCGCTGGGCGGTGTTCTGTTGGCGTGGCGGTGGAGGTGGAGTAAAACCTCAGCTTCCCCGCCTCCCGCCAGTATGGCTGTTGGCGGCTCTCTGTCGGAACAAGGACGGCAGGCTGCCAACGGTCATAATACGCTGAGCGGAAGACCGCCACCACTGGCGGTCTTCAGCACGGCGGTACCTCGGCGGTCTTGCGAAAAGACCGCTGAGGTTGTAATGACCCCCTTGGTGTGTACGTAAAATAGTTTCAATGTCAATGTTGCACACAGTGCCTGTATGGTTAAAGTGAACAAAAACAACAAAACACAACATGGAAAAAGGCAAACTGTGCCCTTAAATCCCCCCTTCCCTCCTCCCTGCACAGCGGTCTCAGAACTGCCTTACCCTTGAACATTGCCGAATGCCTGTTACCCCAAATTAATAGTTTAAACAATAGGAGACTGTGATGACCAAGAAAAATCCCTCTAACCACCCACCCACCCCCATTACAAAGCTTATGTGTTGCTTCATGCCATCAATAAAGAATGGTGTCCGTAGCCTTTTGAGCCTTTCCAAAAGGTAGATCTCCAAGGGCGAAACTGCAGAGTTTAGCTGGAGTGGTTGATGAGTTTTTGTAAAAGTCTGGGTCTTCAAGTTCACCCAGTTCCATCGAGCCAGTCCCCACTTTGAGCCAGATGTGTTCTCCTTTGCGAGGTCTGTGGGAGCAGTGATCCCTGCACCTGTCTCCCTCTGGCGGAGTCTTTGCTGCATTCTGAGGGTTTGTGCTCACACCTTTGGAGATGGGACTGATTGTGTGGTCTTGTCCCCCAGCTGGTCTTGTAGGAAAGTACCATCTTGCCTGGCATGTTACCCCCATATTTCACTGTATATATGTTGTTTTAGTCTATGTGTCACTTGGACCCTGCCAGCAGGGCCCCAGTGCTCATAAGAATGTGCCCTGTAAGTATTCCCTGTGTGATGCCTAACTGTCTCACTGAGGCTCTGCTAACCAGAACCTCAGTGGTTATGCCCTCTCTGCTTTCCAAATTTGTCACTAACAGGCTAGTGACTAAATTTACCAATTCGTATGGCATACTGGTACACCCATATAATCCCCTAGTATATGGTACTGAGGTACCCAGGGTATTGGGGTTCCAGGAGATCACTATGGGCTGCAGCATTTCTTTTTGCCACCCATAGTGAGTTCTGACAATTCTTACACAGGCCTGCCATTGCAGCCTGAGTGAAATAAAGTCCACGTTATTTCACAGCCATTTACCACTGCACATAAGTAACTCATAAGTCACATATATGTCTAACCTCCACCTGGTGAAGGTTGGGTGCAAAGTTACTTAGGGTGTGGGCACCCTGGCACTAGCCAAGGTGCCCCCACATCGTTCAGGGCAAATTCCCCAGACTTTGTGAGTGTGGGGACACCATTACGCATGTGCACTATACATAGGTCACTACCTATGTATAGCGCCACAATGGTAACTCCGGACATGGCCATGTAACATGTCTAAGATCATGGAATTGTCACCCAAATACCATTCTGGTATCCTGGGGGACAATTCCATGATCCCCCAGGTCTCTAGCACAGAACCCGGGTACTGCCAAACTGCTTTTCCGGGGTCTCCACTGCAGCTGCTGCTGCCAACCCCTCAGACAGGTTTCTGCCCTCCTGGGGTCCAGGCAGCGCTGGCCCAGGAAGGCAGAACAAAGGATTTCCTCTGAGAGAGGGTGTTACACCCTCTCCCTTTGGAAATAGGTGTGAAGGTCTAGGGAAGAGATGGTGCCCATCTCTGCATAAGCCAGTCTACACCGGTTCAGGGATCCCCCAGCCCTGCTCTGGCGCGAAACTGGACTAAGGAAAGGGGAGTGACCACTCCCCTGACCAGTACCTCCCAGGGGAGGTGCCCAGAGCTCCTCCAGTGTGTCCCAGACCTCTGCCATCTTGGAACCAGAGGTGTTGGGGGCACACTGGAATGCTCTGAGTGGCCAGTGCCAGCAGGTGACGTCAGAGGCTCCTTCTGATAGGCTCTTACCTCTCTTGGTAGCCAATCCTCCTAACTTGGTAGCCAAACCTTCTTTTCTGGCTATTTAGGGTCTTTGTGTTGGGGAATTCTTCAGATAACGAATGCAAGAGCTCACCAGAGTTCCTCTGCATCTCCATCTACCAAAGGATCGACCGCTGACTGCTCCAGGACGCCTGCAAAACCACAACAAAGTAGCAAGATGACTACCAGCAACATTGTAGCGCCTAATCCTGCCGGCTTTCTCAACAGTTTCCAGGTGGTGCATGCTCTGGGGGTAGCCTGCCTTCACCTTGCATCAGAAGCTCCTTAAGAAATCTCCTGTGGGTCGACGGAATCTTCCCCCTGCTAACGCAGGCACCAACAGACTGCAACACTGGTCCTCTGGGTCCCCTCTCATCCTGATGAGTGTGGTCCCTGGAACACAGCAACTCTGTCCAAGTGACTCCCGCAGTCCAGTTACTTTTCAGTCTAAGTTTGGTGGAGGTAAGTCCTTGCCTCCCCACGCTACACTGCAAAGCTGTGTACCTCGTGATTTGCAGCTGCTCCGGCTCCTGTGCACTCTTCTAGGATTTCCTTTGTGTGCAGCCAAGCCTGGGTCCCCAGCACTCCGTCCTGCAGTGCACAACCTTCTGAGTTGTCCTCTGGCGTCATGGGACTCCCTTTTGTGGAATATGTGACAGAACAACTAGGTCCTAAACAACTATAGCCTAAACCACTACTTCTAAACAACTAAAAAGTCTCTACAACTAAGTACTGAACAACTACTGTCTAAACAACTATTGTGCCTGAATAACAATTGCCTGAACAACTAATATATATATATATATATATATATATATATATATATATATATTCTAAACAACTAATAGACCATAAAAACCAAAAGGAAAACCTTACCTTAAAATTAGTTGTTCAGGCAATTGTTATTCAGGCACAATTGTTGTTTAGACAGTAGTTGTTCAGTACTTAGTTGTAGAGACTGTTTAGTTGTTTAGCAGTAGAGGTTCAGGCATGCAGTGGTTTAGACCCAGTTGTTCAGGATGTTTTCCCGTCCATGCACTCTTTACCGTATGACCAGCTCACAAAAGGCTACCGCTCAGTATGTTGCAGCAGGCCACTTCTTAAAGGTGGCTCCTGGGTCTTACAAAGGCACCTGCGGCATCTCTGCTGTCTTCGACATGAGATGGAGTTGCCAGAGGGACACGGGGAACGGATAAATAGACGGATGATAGAGCATTAGGTGGATGGGAGTCGAGAGCTGCAATAACAAGCGGCTATCTTGTTTGGCGATTGGCCACACCTCCCTGGTTTATTAGATTCTTGATTACGAAAGTTAATTAGTTGTTTTTTTAACAGAAATTGCAGGTGCAAATGCAAGAAGAACATATATAGTTCTAATGAAAATATTTCCAGTCCAGAGGGGTTAATTATCATGAATTAATCTTGGCTGGTAAAAGCATAACAAAGTATGCTCTTTAGCATGTGCAACTAGAACGCAAGGTCACCCCCTGAAAGTAACATCTCTGTGCGGAGTACTTCCTTTAATCTGCACTGGGAGACTTCTATCGCAGAAATAGACTTGTTAAAGAAACCTACTAGTGCCATATTTGAAGTCTCGGGAATCTGTAGATAAACTAACAATGTCAGTTGATATCTTTGGCATCTCTTTAATTGCCTTTTCCTGAAACCCTTACACTGACTCACAATGTCAAGCAGCATGGACGACACCGAGCACAGTACTTATCAGCAGGTCATGGAGTATAGGGTTAGAAAGAAAATATTTCTCACTGTCAGACATATAAATCATATCAGCCTCAGAGTTCTTTATTTCAGGAAGATGTAAAACAGATTATTGAGTGAAATGCTTTAGTATCGTGAGGAGTGATAAATGGGCTGATCTTGAAACTATTGTCTGGTTCACAAGTGGGTGCAAAGTCTGTGTCATCAGGGTTAGCAAGAAGCACAGGTAGAGAAACAAGTGGAGTTGACGCTGCGGCTTCTTTCCGTTTGCAGATCAGCCGCAAATCTTTATGCTGTAAGGCAGAACTGACTAAAATACTTTCTTTCTGATAATGCTGGGCTGGCTTTGAAACAGTTGTAAGGACAAAGGCAACAGCAGCAGTTGAAGTGGACTCAGTAATGGCATTTGACATTCCTCTTTCATTATAATTCTGTTTTAGCCTTACTGCAGAGATTGTGTCAGACTTTAAAACTCTGTGATCCCTTAGTTAGGAAGTCCCTGGAGATTGTTCCAAGGATAGATTATTCCATCTCAAGTACAGGAAAGAAAGAGTTTTTCAAGTTTATCTGTTATCTACTAAGTCAGTTATTTCTCAAGCTCCTCTTTCTGTCTTGTGAATTCTTGCTTACACTTATGTGCCTCAACTTAAGGATTCACGGCACTGACATTCAATCATAGCATCGCTAGTTCAGAAGAACAGGGACTAGTCTGAGAGGAAATGCACCTTTTGTTTGAGCTACCAGGAACCACGAGTGGTAAAGCCAGATTTGGATGTGCGTGAGATATTCTCTCCGAAGTGAAACGTTGAATATTGTGAATGTGGCACGTAATTAGAGATGGGCCCTGTTGTGAACACATTTATATCCTATTTTCTGGTATAGCTGGGATATCTCATATGTGTGTTCAGTGTTTCACCTAACCCCATTTTTAGTCTTGGACAGTCCCGTGGGATCACTGAGACAAGTAAAAACAATGCAAGCATTGGAGTGGTTACAGACGTAGATCAGAGAGTAATTAATGAAAGGCAGAGGGGACTACTGGGACGTTGGTGGAGCCTGAAAACCGCATTAAGAGTTGAGAAAGCCCTGAAATCCCATAGTTTAATCTTTAGGATGTAGGGAGGAGACAAGGGCAAAGAAATACTTACTTGAACGGCCAGTGCGGAGTTCGAGAAACATAAGTTGAGGAAGCCAAAGAGGCAGTGAGATGAGGAAGGGAAAGGCATGACTACTGAGGGTAAGGCATAATTGCCAAAGAGAGATTTAACTGATTTGTTTCATTATTTTTCACCATCAAATTGTGAAAAATGATTTATATTTTCACATTACCTACTACAGAAGGTGAAGATTTTTACCACAGGCTCTGTTATTTTCCAGCAAAAAATACAGAAATATCACTCTTCATCATCCAGGCTAGCTTGAATCTGTCCATCATCTGTTCTTTTTGCATTTGTCCCTGAAGTGGGAAGGGGGTTGTGCAGACATGGGTCTCATTCTTTCTATGCCACTGGATTCAAGCTAGCCTGGCTGATGAGGGGTGACACCCTGAAACCGGTACCAGGATGCTTGTTTGTGGTCCAAAGAGGACCTGGCCTAGCAGTTCAGGCTGAACTGTTGCCATGGGGAGCAGGATCAAGTCTGATTTGCTAATGGCTGGGTCCAAACTAAAATGGCATGGCAAGCAAAAAAAAAATGATGGATTAAACCCAGATCTGACTGGAGGTAAATGTTTGATTTGTTCTGCATTCCGTCCATCATCTGTCTTTTTGCATTTGTCGCCGTAAGTTGGAAGGGTGTGCCCAGATATAGGTCCTGTGCTCACTATGCCATAGGATTCAAGCTAGTCTGGTTGATGAGGGGTGATACCCCGAAACTGGTCCCAGGATGCTTGGTTCCTATCCAGGGAGGACCTGGCCTGGCAATTCGGGCTGGACTGTTCCTATTGGGAGCAGGGTCAAGAATGATTTGCATATGGCTGGATCCAAACTGGAATAGCATGGCAAGCAACAAAAATGGTGGATTAAACCCAGATCTGTGACTGGGGATTATCGCCATAAGTGGGAAGGGTATGCCCAGACTTGGGCCCAGTGGCAATAGGCCACTGGATTCAAGCTAGCCTGGCGGATGAGGGGTGATATCCTGAAACTAGTCCCAGGGTACTTGTTTCTGGTCCAGAGAGGATCCAGCCTGGCAAATCGGGCTGGACTGTTCCCATGGGGAACAAGGTCAAGACTGATTTTCATACCGCTAGGTCCAAACTGGGCTAGTGTGGTGAGCAAAAAAGAAAACAAAATGAGATTAAACCCAGATCTGCGACTGGGGATGAATGTTTGATTTGTTCAGCATTCCATCCATTATCTGTTCTTTTTGCTTTTTTCATTGTAAGTGCGAAGAGTATGCACAGACGTGGGTCCTGTGCTCACTGTGCCACTGGATTTAAGCTAGCCTAGATGATGAGGGGTGAAACCCTGAAACTTGTGCCAGAATTCTTGATTCTGGTCCAAGAAGGACCTGGTTTGACAATTCGGGCTGGACTGTTCCAAGGGGAGCAGCATCAAGAATGATTTGCATATGGATGGGTCCAAACTGGGGTGGTGTGGTGAGAATGAAAATGATGTATTAAACCCAGATCTGTGACTGGGGGTGAATGTTTGATTTGTTCAGCATTCCGTACATCATATGTTTGTTTTACATGAAACAAGAAACCTTTTGAAGAAACTTGTTCTTTTCTACAGAATTGGATTAAGATGATTATTCACATATAAACAACAATTGGAATTTGGATAATTGAGGATATCCTGGTCACAGGCCAATACATACAGCGGAGTGCAGAATGTGACATGCCTTATGATTAGGATGTGCTTGTTGGTTCCCTCATGTAGGAGACTGGATATGTCAGCAATTGTTCATCCTTGTCTGAAGGTAGTTATGGCCTTTGCCAAGGAGCACATTTAGGGCAATGCTCAGTGATATAACTTTAAAGGAAGCCCAGGTATTTCTCCAGGGGAAGGTTTGGCATTATTGTAAGCATAATTGTGAGGGTCGTATGCTCAAAAAGAGTTTAGAGGATTTGTTTTGGATGCTCTGGAGATTGAAGGCTGAGCACAGAGCTGGCATATTGTGCCCTACCCAAATTATGCTTTCGTTCAAGGAGGTTCCCATATTCAGTAGAGCGAAAAAGCGTCATGTCAATTGTCATGGCCAAATCATGGCCTTAGATTTGTTGAGCTTATTAGTCTAATTCTGAAGGACAGGTTGTTATTGAATTTGCAGAAATTGGTGTAGTGTATTAGATCATTGTACTGGGGAATGGGAAGAGTGTTTGTTAGATTGGTTGGGAAAGGCTAAATTGTCCTGTCAGGACATTCCATTTCAGCTGTCTGGTTCTGATCTGACTTGCCCGAGCCACCAATTAGCTGAATATCATCTTTGTACATTTGACATGCTTTCTTACATCAGCCAGTTATCATCTATAGCCTCTGTAGAGCAGAAGAGATATGGAGATGTCCTGTCAAAGCTTACATTTGGTAGAGGATAGCAATGAACATGCTTGAATCTCTCAGAAAGCAACATGTTATATCTTGTGATTTGTGTTCCTTTTCCTAGGTCTATTTGCATGCTCTTGGTTCCCTTTGTCTATGATCTATGAGCGTATGATGTGGTTGGTGTTCTTTTGGTCTGGCACAGCCAAATAATTTTTCTTTTGGAAAAATTCACAAAGAGTATGCTTTGAGTTAGCCTGATTCTGGTTTAGGTTGCTTTAGGTCTGTCTGCTTCTGCCATTCCTTTGAGACAGGAGCGCATTTTTAGAGGGCTCATTCCCTTTTTGACCAGACAGAGGAGGAAATATATGAGAAGTACAGGTTAAGCTCAGCCATGATACTTGACCTGATAGCTGATCTACAACCCATACTGCACCGCACCACACACAGGACCAATAGTATACCCACCCATGTGCAGGTATTATGCTCCCTGCACCTATTACCCTCAGGAAGCTATCAAAGGGTTATAGCAGCAGCTGGAGGGGTCTCACACAGTGTTCTCTCAAGATTTTTCAATGCATTTCTCAATGCCATGCTGAGCAAAATTCAGCAGCACATTAGATTCCCCAACACCCCACAGGAATTACTACAGACAAAATTCGATTTCTACCAGATTGCCCGATTACCACATGTAATAGGCACCATCGATGGGAGAGATGCCATCAGTCCGCCATCGCCCACAGAATATGTTTATCGGAACCGTAAAAATTCACATTCCATGAACATTTAAGTAATTAGCAATGCCTCCAACATTATAACCGATCTTGTGGCCAGATATCCAGGTAGCAAACATGACTCCTACATCTTTTGGCACAGTGGAATTTACACGAGACTACTAGCTGGGGAGTTTGGCGAAGGATATCTACAGGGTAGTGTAATAGTTGACAATGTCGCATTGATGTAAATGTGACATCACATATAACAACTCTCCTGTCATTCCAGGAGACAGTGCCTACGCAGTGCGGTCATTCATACTGACGCCCTATCTGAGCAAGCCGAAAGGAGGTATAATGCTGCTCACAGGACAACCCGCAGCGCTGTAGAGAGGACCTTTGGCCTGCTGAAGAGCCGCTTCAGATGCATACACAAGAGTGGTGGTGCACCACAATACATCCCTGAAACAACATGCAAAATCGTGGCTACATGTGCTATGTTGCACAACATTGCTACAACGAGGGGCATACCTGTGGAACCAACCGAGCTGGATTCAGATGAGGATGTGATCCCTTGCCACCCTTTCACCCAGTAGACAGAAGCAATGCAGCAGAGGGCAGACAAAGACGTGCTGACATCACGCACAACCATTTCTGATGTAAGTAATGACAATACCACGTCTATTATATATATTGCTGTAGGTAGCATATTTATTGCCTTGACTTCAGTTAATATATGTGTGATTAGGACATAGCTATGCACCATACACAAAAAGGTGCGAGTAACAGTGTCACACTATTAGCATCATAGTATAACTGTTTTGCTACATGTTAAGCTAGTCCCCTGTACCCCTCATCATTACTTCCTACGTCCACACACTCCACTTGTGTGCTCAGTGGCCTGGGTGGCACCTCTTGTAGCAGGTTCAAAGACAGTACTGTGTCTGGTACTGTGATGCCTAGGATCCATCACAGGGGCTGTGAGACTGCTGAGGCTAGAGAGCTCCTCACTATCCCCACCAGCCAGTTCGCTGTTTGTAGCACTCCTTGCTGTCCGCATTGTCTCCAAAGCATTGGTTATTTGCTCCAATCCTTGTGCAACGTCCCGAATACAATGTGCCATCTACACATGTATGCCCACAGCACGTCGTGATATCAAGGGCAGTTGAGGTAGAGAGCCGTTTGACAGATCTGCAGAACCCATCCAACCTGCCACCAATTGGTGATGGCACCTACGATGGCTGACAGGCTCCTGCGGAATCACAGTGCAGAGTTCCCTAATGGCATTTGTCATCTCCTTTGTGTTTTCTGCTGCTGTTTGCTGTCCCTCATGCAGCTTGCACATGTTTTCATTAAGAGACTCTAACTGCTTGTGCATTACTCCCATGTTGTCATTGTGAGACTCAAACTGCCTGTTCATTGCGCCCATGTTATGATTGATTGACACCAACTGCCTGTGCATTGACCTCATGTGTTTACATTGCAGGCGCTGCACTTTCAGCATGGAAGCTTCAAGGCCACCAAAGAGTGATGGGCCCTCACCTTCCTCAGTGCACTGTCAGCCTGCTTCGTGACACCTCCTGAGGGGAGTGGACTGACACTGGAGAAGGGACTGCAGTCTTACTGCGATTCTAGCCTCTGGGTGTAGTGTGGCTTCTTCATCCGGCATTTCATCAGAGTCCAGGTTATACTCTGGGAGAGGGAGCACCTTTGCATTGCATCTAGTTGGTGCATTAAAACCGGTGGTAGATCATTCTCGTCGCCAAAACGTGGAACACTCTTCCCAGCCACCTGCTCCAGACCAGAGACCTCCTTACCTTCAGGAAACTTCTCAAGACCTGGCTGTTCGAGCAGTAGCATCACCCCTCCATTTCCCCCCTCTTTGAGACCCTCACAGGTGAGAAGTGCATTTTACAAATTCCTGATTGATTGATTAATGAAGGACTCACTGGTGTTTGAGTCGAACTGTGGCTGTGTTTCGCTATCCTCCACATTTCCACCTTCTGCTGCGTCACGGCCCGGAACACATACAACGACAATGTGCTGCATGTCATTTTTGATTATTACAAAAATAGTTGAACAATAGTATTATATGTACACTGGCATAGTATCACTAAGAGTCTTTTGTGTTGTTTCTGTATTTTGCTTACCACTATCTTGCTATTTATGTGGTATTTGCACTTTAGGGGTGTGGACTACCACTTCCATAAGTCATTGTTGTGTTGTATGTAAGATGTGGCATGGACTACTTATCACACTGTATAGTGCCAATAGCTATTTTCTAAGGGGCATTTGTACATGCACATATGGGGAGACACATCATTACTGCCCTTACCTTTCCTGGTGCTGGGTGTGTCTGAGGTGTCAATGTCAGTGACTCCACTGACAGTTCAGGAAGCAGTGTCAACTCCACCATGTCTTCCATTGGTGTGGATGGTGTGTGGGTGGGTAGTCCTCCTCCAGTGCTCCTTGCCTCCATTAGCGCTATCCTCTCTTTGGCATGAGAATGCAAGTCATACCATCGCTTGCGTATTTCCTCAACGGAGCGCTGCGCAACAGCCACTGCGCATATTTTGGGCCAGAAGCCTGACCACAGTTTCCTCTTCTCACTTTCAGGTACCTGGAGTGAGTTCTTACCAAAAAAGTTTGTTGTGGTTCTGGACCACCTCTTCAGTGAGCACCTCCAATTCCTGCTCACTGAATTTGAGCTTACGCTTCCTGTCACCTTTCTCCTTCACATTCTCATCAGTGGCCATGTTCCTGTTTGGTCCTGCCCTGCTCACAAGGCTGCCTCCCTGGTGCTGAGCTGTGTCTCTCTGCCTGTTCCTGTGGGTGTGGCTTCAGGTAACAACATGGCCTGACTCACTTCCTGGTTGTAATGTCATCAGGCTGTTCCGGTTTGCCGTTTTCGCAATTTGCGATTTGCAAATACTGATTTGCTATTCTTTGCAATTCAGTATTTGCAACTTCCAAATTACGTTTGTGAATTTTAAGAAATCGCTATTACCGACTTGCAGTTTTCATACATCCCATTATGCATTACTAAAATGGTGATTTCTTAAAATTCGCCATTTTAGAAATGCATCCCGGTCAGCTTGATACAACCAGCCCTAAAAGTGCAAATTTTGGGTATTAAATGGTTACTTAAGATTTGATGTAAAAATTATGCAAGTGACCTATAATATTCATCAAGTGCTCTTTTTCCATGAATTTAATCATGCACAAAAGTCTGCTAAATCAAAAAAACAAAGCACACAAACTTATTGTAAAATAACAGCATTATAGTGCATTTACATATACATCCCTATCATAATTTGAGTATGTAGTTCTTTCTTACATATTGTTTTGTATTTATATAGCACTTACTACCCCTGATGAAGTGTTGAAGTGCTTTACCAATGAGCCGAAAGCTACTCTGGAACCAAGTAATTATTGCAATTAGTTATGTGTACTCCTGAAAAGATTGCATGGATCTATTCCAGTTACTTTGTGATAGATTATATTAATATCAGTTAGGTGTGATCATTAGTGGGAGCTATGTGGTTTCAGGTGACTTCAGATGAATGACTAGTGAAATAGTCTGATCGAGATTAGGTAATGTTAGGGTAGAGGTATAGAATTTTAAAGAAGAGACGATGTGATCTATGAAATGAGGTATCAGCCAATTACAGAATTACAATAAGAGAGCTTAAGGCACACAGGCATGAAACTAAGAGGATAATATAGTCAGAAATAGAAGGCATGCAGAGGATAGATTGTAAGAAGATAGTCACTCTGAAACAAATAAACAGAGGAATCAAGAGGGAGTAAGGCACGGTCAATTTTTCATGCAGTATTTTAGGAGTATAGTGGGAGAAGGCTTTCTGAAATTGCAAGCAATTCAGGATGTAAGCTGTAGAAAGAAACAACATTATACATAGTGCTCCATATCTTGGGCAGACAGCTTAAATGTGATTCTGAGTATACTCATCATTTCAAATTGAAAGCCCAGTCCCATTGTACCAAAAGGCTAGGGTAGCCCTTTTAAACACAGCATGAAGTATCTCAACTTTTGTACAGGGCCTGTATGCCAAACAAAGGAGTTGGAGCTGAAAACGAAGAGGTCTCATTTAAAGATCTTCCCTCTCTATGCTGTATTTAAAGGTTTTTCACTTGCTCATAAAAATTAGTAATTTGGCTCTTGCTGAGATTGTCTCGCCAATGTGCAGTCAGTTTTATACCCTGTCATCTAATCCCACCCAAGTGTATACTGTGTGTGTTTGTGTATTTGGCCACTGTAGTATAAGCATTGTACATTTAAGCGAAGCAGAGTGATGTACGTTAGTGGGTTCCTTTTTGAAAGCCTCTTGCCAGTTCCCATGCACAAGATGGCAGTAATGCTGTTTTCCTAGACAATGAAAGTGTATCATCATTCAAGATGTAATAGACCTAGACTGTGGGGTTAGAGCATAGGAGACAAGGCTCCTAGAGTAAATATATGAGGTCTTTGTGTTAAGAGTGGGTCCTGATTAGTGTTCCTGTGTGCCTCTTGGTTAATGGTGGAGGTCTCTGGGGCTGTTGTCTCTGTTGTTTGGACTGAGAAGGGTATTTTAGGTAAAACCAGACTTTTGTTTCTTTCCTAATCGCTGTGTTTGTGGCAGTTGTTAGCCAGGTCCGTGTAAGTAGTTCACACCTCTTTGTGTCTCAGTTGTGGATGCTCCAGGCTGGAAACTACCTCGCTGTGAGGAGCATCACCCCACACAAAGGATGTGTCTACAGAACACACAAGCGGCAATTGAAACAAAACCCACCCAAACAAATTCTCCTTCCTGTGGATTTCTGAAAAATAGCACATTCAACAATCCAGAGCTACGAAAACAAATCTTTGACTCAGGGACTTCAGTCATGCCTATGAAAAACTTCATTTGTGTTGAATGCCCAAAACATTTCTTGTCTGCTTTATATGTTGATGTGTGTTCAAGTGTTTAATCCCTCTTTACATTTTATGTCTAAGCTCATGGATTCCCTATACAGATACTCCCAGCGGAAGCAAGATCGAGTTGGCTGTACTACTCCTTCATGTCTCTGTATTGAAATTATGCTATTTGTTAGGAACTGTGCAGACAATATTCTCTTACATAGCAGTTGGAGCAGTTTGGAAAGAAAAGTATCAGAAAATGTCGGTATAGTGCTTTTTGGTAGGGCCCAAGCTTGTTTTGAACTTTTCATGGAGGGTGCAAATGATTCGGACTTCTTTTGGTCACACATGGGCTTGTTTTATCCTTATATTCCTGGAAGATTGTTTTACTTTGGCCTTCTTTTAGCATGGTTTGAGCATTTTCGGAGCAGTGATTGGGTTTGTTTTTCTTTGGAACCTAAATGTGTTACACCGTTTCTGCTGACTTTACACTAAGGCTGATTTGCACCTAAATCTGTTTGTGCACCTAAAAGTTATTTTTCCAACCAAAATTGTCTTTAAGCTCTTGTTGGTATTTTACCAAGGGTAATTCAGCACCTAAATGTGTTTTCACAGCTAGGTACATGTTTTTGTCCACCTAAATATTTCTCTGCTGCTACTGATGTTGTATCAAGGTGAATTTGTGCCTAAAGGTGCTGCTACATCTAAATGTAATAGTTGCTCATAGAGGTGTATATTGTAGGACTTTATATCATGCCATGTAGGGGATCCAGCTTTATATGGGAACTGATAACTAGTCATGTGGAGTGGATTTCCCATATGAAATTCTGTTTGACCTGATTACAAGTGAGCCAGCGCTCACACACCTGGATTTCCTGGGTGCAGGAACACTAGACCAGATTTTGACTGCTACACTGACAAGCCTATGTCCCAACCCTGCATTGTTCCAGCAGGGGTGAGCATCTCCCTGCTAAGGACCATTTTTTAACTTCCATCCCCACTAGACCACTACCTATTCTTCAACAATTTTTTTATTACTGAGAGGAAGGGGTCCCAAGGGGAATGTGTACAGCATCCATTTTAGGACATCCTCATTCCTCACACCTCATCCCTACTTCTCATCCATCAAACATCATCCCTACTTCTCATCCATCATCCCTGCTTCTATTCCATCTTCCCTAATTCTCATACATCATCCATACTTCTCATCCATCATCCCTACTTCTCTTTCATCATCCCTACTTCTCATCCCTTCGTCTCATCCCTGCTTCTCCTCCTCAACCCTACTTCTCATCCATCATACATCATCCCTACTTCTCCTTCGTCATCCCTGCTTCTCATCCATCATACATCATCGCTACTTCTCATCCATCATCCCTGCTTCTCTTCCATCATCCCTACTTCTCACCCACCATCCCTGCTTCTCATCCATCATCCCTACTTCTTCTCCATCATCCCTGCTTCTCATCATCATACATCGTCCCTACTTCTCATTCATCATCCCTACTCCTCATCCATCTTCCCTACTTCTCTTTCACCATCCCTACTTCTCATCCATCATCCCTGCTTTTCATCCATCATACATCATCCCTACTTCTCATCCTTCATCCCTGCTTCTCTTCCATCATCCCTATTTCTCAACCATCATACATCATCCCTACTTCTCATCTATCATCCCTTCCATCATCCCTACTCCTCATCCTTCATCCCTGATTATCATCCCTACTTCTCTTCCATCATCCCCTCTTCTCTTCCATCATTCCTACTTCTCATCCATCTTCCCTCATTCCTACTTCTCATGCCTCAGCCATCATCCCCACTCCTCATCCATCATTCCTACTCCTCATCCCTCAGTCATACAAACACATTTTCAGTTTTGGGAAACACACCTTCACACTGATTGGTTGGGAACATCAAATCAGAGTTATGCCAAAGAGCTGCATTCTATTTCATTGAAAAACAGCATTCTCATTACACTTGGTGGGTGAAGAGGGAGGAGAGGAAATGCATCTGTGTGTTTGTTTCCAGTGAATTCAAGGCTGCACAATATTTTATTTTATTTAACTAAGTATTTTTTGTTTCCTCAGGCCTCTGCAGAAAGCTGTGCTTGTTTGGGAAATACAAGGAGCCCACAGCTTGGGCCATAAATCAGCTCTTGGAGAAAGGGTTATACAGGTCATCTACAGTTCAACCAGAAACCTTTCTGGTTTCAGTTCCCTATGTAGAAATAAAATGTTTAAAATCAACTCTGGTGACAGTGCAATCCAATTCATCCAAACCTTTTCTGGTTTCATTTGTATTTGTAACTAATAAAATGTTGAAATCTAAGGCTCTTTTATCTCTGACAGTTGGGATTTTGTTTCTTTTCTGAAACCAGAAAGAGTTTCAATAAACTGTAGATTAACTTTATAACCCTTTCTCCAAGAGCTGATTTATGGCCCAAGCTATGGACTCCTTGTATTTCCCAAACCAGCAGAGCTTTTTGCAGAGGCCTGTGTAAACAGAAAACTACTTAGTTAAATAAAAAGAAATGTTGTACAGCATTGAATTCACTGGAAACAAACCCACAGTTGCATTTCCACTCCTCTGTCTTCACCCAGCACATGCAATGAGAGGGATGTTGTTCAGTGAAATAGAATGCAGGCCTCTCTCATAATTCTGATTGGCTGTTGCTAGCCAGTCAGCGTGAAGTTGTGTTTCACAAAACTGAAAATGTGTTGGTAGGACTGAGGGATGAGGAATGAGGAGTAGGGATGATGGATGAGTAGTAGGGATGATGGCTGAGGCATGAGAAGTAGGAATGATGGATGAGAAGTAGAGATGAGAATCAGGGATGAGGGATGAGAAGTAGGGATGGAAGAGAAGC
The DNA here is from genome assembly GCF_031143425.1 of Pleurodeles waltl. Taxonomy (NCBI): domain Eukaryota; kingdom Metazoa; phylum Chordata; class Amphibia; order Caudata; family Salamandridae; genus Pleurodeles; species Pleurodeles waltl. The sequence continues at coordinate 536,936,581 of NC_090449.1, read as the reverse complement.
AAGGATGATGGATGAGAAGAAGGGATGATGTATGATGGATGGGTAGCAGGGATGCAGGATGAGATGCAGGGATGATGGATGAGGAATAGGGATAATGGAAGAGAAGAAGGGATGATGGATGAGAAGAAGGGATGATGGATGAGAAGAAGGGATGATGTATGATGGACGAGAAGCAGGGATGACGGATGAGAAGTACGGATGCTGTATTATGGATGAGAAGTAGGGATGATGGATGAGAAGTAGGGATGATGGAAGAGAAGCAGGGATGATGGATGAGAAGTAGGGCTGATGTAAAATGGATGAGAAGCAGGGATGATGGAGGAGACGTAAGGGGTGATGTGTGATGGATGAGAAGTAGGGATGATGGATGAGTAGCAGGGATGAGATGCAGGGATGAGAAGTAGGGATGATGAAATAGAAGTAGGGATGATAGATGAGAAGTAGGGATGAGGTATGATGGATGAGAAGTAGGGGTGATGGATGAGAAGTAGGGACAATAGATGAGAAGTAAGGATGATGTATGATGGATGAGAAGTAGGGATGATGAATGAGAAGCACAGATGAGAAGTAGTAATGAGAAGTAAGGATGAGGAGTGAGGAATGAGGATGCCCTATCTGTGAATGCTTTACCTCCTCATTTGAGGCATCAGTAAAATATTTTTTTGCAAACGGATTTCACTCAGAAGCAATTGGTACATGAGATACATATGTGGTATTTGGAAGGGATGTCTACTACAGGCACCTTCCAGATAATGAATTAATATCCATTCAGAATCCCTTCTTAGGAGTCGCACATTTCTAAAAATGCGATTTGTACATAAGAAAAGGCACTTCAAATTATGAAACCACCAAATTGAAGCTCTTGCAACTATTCAGACTCTTAGGCCCGTATATATAAGAAATTGACGGAGTCAGACGCTGCGCCAATAGTGCCAGCGCAGTGCTCAAGTCATTTTCACAATGCCAGGATGCACCATATTTAATTGAATATGGCACACCCCTGTGTTGTCCCCTGCGCTGACACTAAATTTAGCTGTCAGCACCAACACAGGCATGCTTGCACCATCGTGCAAAGATGTCTGCGTTGACGGGTGTGATTGTTTATGTGCGGGAAGGTGTTCCTTCCTGCACGTAAAGAATCGCTAATGACGATTTGGCACTTCTGTGTGTGCTGCAATGTGGCACTTCTGTGTGTGCTGCAGAATGCAGCACACACAGAAGTGCCAAAGTGCCATATTGAAAGGATTGTTTATGTGCAGGAAGGGACACCTTCCCGCACATGAATAATCATTTCTGGCATTTTGCTCTTTCTATGCATGCTGCAGAATGCAGCATGCATAAAAAAAGCAAAAAACAAGGAGGAATAAAAGTATTTCTCCTTGTTGTGCCTTGCCAACGCCATGCCTGGGATGGCGTTAGATTTTGGTGCTGCCTCAGGTTTACGAAATCAGCGTCAAAATGCAATAGGTGTTGCTGTGGCACGCTTACAGCAACACCCTTCTGACACAGAAAACTTCGTTGGAGTGGCTCATATTGAGAATGAAGCGTAATGCCACAAAAAGTGGTGTTACTCCTCCTTGCAAATATGGACCAGAGTTTAGCACCACTGGAGTGTCATGTAAAATGACGCTCCAGTGGCACTAGGGGCTCTTAAATATGCCCGTTAGAGTATCTGGTCCTAGGTCTTTTGAGATTTTGGAATCTGTATATGAATACCCCAAAGACTTCCAAAGATCTGCAGGTTTCTGTAACATTCTATGTGAAGAACCAGTAACCCCATCCATCTCAAAATCTTTAAATTTTTCAACAATGGATCGAACATCTGGTTTTGGAGAATTCTTACTTCTCAAAGTTTTTCCAAGTGTTGCAGTCCCCTACATCATCAGTGCAACAAGTTTGTAAATATACCGTAGTCGAATTAATAATCACTTCTTATGTATTTTCTTCCACCATATGGTTGCTTTTGCTTTCGTAGAGTATCAAAATATATCTTCTGTTAAGTTTCAGTTTCATGCTTCACCTATGTGGGTTGCCTTTTCATGTTGCCATAAATAAAGAAATGAAAGTGATCACTAAGACAAATGTTTTATACTATGGGTAAATCTGGAGATGTACATTATCAAGTGTGGCAAATTCCTGGTGTAAATTGAATTGATTCAAAACAAAGAATGCTCGGATCAAGTACGTGGAGAAAATATACAATTGTGATATTTTACACTTCCATATAGCACTGCAGCTTTAATCATCACTAACTTTCTTTGACCTAAATTATATTTTCGACATGTACAGTTATAGCAGTGCAGCTACATGACGTGAAACAAATTGTTTGCTTAAGCACAGATATCATATAATGCCATATTAACCATGGAAGAGGAACTATCAAGTTTAAAAATATCCATTCCACATTCTGTTATTGTAACTCGAGAGCTGCGTCATTTGCCATTCAGGTGCTGATATATTCTTTATTTGATTAGTATCTACATAACAGATAATATTCATTTGAATGGTAAGACACACTCTTCTATATTCAAAGAGCAGACAGACTTACCCTTTCAATTAGAAATGTTCAGCCATAGCGAAGGAGCCGCCCCTGGTTAATATACATGGACCACTAATAATGTATTCCTTTAAAGGCTGAAGACATATGGGGTTTAACATTAAACAACAGTACAGACAAGTTTCCTCCAGGAAATTCAACCAATTTTAATGACATTATTTAAGCATTATTGTCTAATGCTCAGGACCATAGCAATGGTTAATGCCCTCTGAAGACAGTGGTGGGGAAGTTTACATAGTTCTGTGTGAAGAAAATAGATGCCCAGTGGTCATTTGCATAAGTGGGTAATGAGGACTTACTCAAGGCAACCGAGGGACTGTCACAGCAGGGCAATCATCTCCCGGCTCATGCCATGGGTCGCTCCCACTGCCAAAAACTGTCCCTGTCTGACTCAGAGCCCCACCCCACTAACACCAGTACTTGCCCCTGTAATGTCTACACTGCCCTAAATCCCTGTACCTGCCTGCCTGCCCTAACCCTACATCAACCTGCCATGCCTCACTCCACCGCCACTTGACAGTACACTCTTCATCACCTATTAGACCTCCATTAGGAGTTTCGAGGGGCAAAATTACTACATGGTTTTATGTGTCGATTCTGCTCAATTCAGTTAAAAATTTGTACATATTCATTTTTTCTCATGTAATATTATAAATGTTTTCAGACGTGCAGATTTACTGCATGAAATATTTAGGTTAAATTCTGCATATGGGATTATCACATGCAGAAAACTGTTCTCCTTTGTTACTGGAGCATGGAAGCAAGAAGGACAGGAGTGAATACCACCAGAAAATTCATTCCTCTCAGAGTGGGCCGTGAACACTGTAAAACACAAACCCAAAGACATCAAGACACCACACTCTAAGTAACTCAACTTCAAAACAAACCAAATAAATATTACGTGCAACAGATCTAATTCAGGGCCATATGTACAAAAGCTTTTTCCCATAGACACAGACTGGGTAAAATCCTTTCGTACATCTGGCCCTAAATGCCTAACATTGTACTTAACTTAATATCACATATAAAAGACATGTATTTCTACCAGTCCCAGACAAACTAAATGAGTCCAACTACTGCCTGAACTCAGATGCATATTAAAAATATTATATAAAAGCATTCCATCCATCACTTAGTGTATACGTTTACCCTCTGCAGGCAACTTATTTTTCTCCTGGTCAAGGATCGCCAGTTGCAACTTCAGAGCCCTCTCTGTTTGTCTATCCTGTATCCCTGTAGGGATTTCACCCTCTTCCTCTATCATTCTCTTTTCATTCTGTTGCTCCTCTGTGGTTGACTCTAGCAGGAGGGCTTCTTCCCATGCTCTAAGGGCTATCTGGCACTCCAACTTCTTAGACCTCTTTGCCAGTTTCAGACCTCTCTCCTTACACAGATTCCTCAGATCTCCCATGCTGATGCGCTCAATGCTGCTCAGATCCACTTCCATTCTTTCAAAAATCACAGATGCAAAATAGATAGGTACGTATAACATGCTAAAAAAAAAAAAAAAATGTTCAATTAAAAATCTGAAGTCAATTTAAAAATAAAACATTTATTTTATTGTTTGGTTACAAAACAGATTCTTGATTTTAACCTAATTCACTGAGTGGTACTTAAAAACACAAGTCCTGGATAGTACTGCTGCCACCAATGTAAGAAATTGTTTTATTAGCTGAGGAGCATAAGTACACACCTCAAGTAATAATCACAATCCTTGCCAAGGTAAAGGGCCTCATTACGAGTTTGGCGGAGGGGACTGCTCCATCACAAACGTGATGGATGTACGGTCCGCCATTTGACAAGTTCCATTATATCCTATGGAACTTGTAATACAGAGGATATTTGTCACGTTTGTGATGGAGTAATCCCCTCTGCAAAACTCATAATGAGGCCCAAAGTCTCTAAATTAACCTGAGCTCAATTACCCTGGTACCTATGCAACAGAATAGACAGGCTTAACTTACAGGCAAGTATTTATGCAGTACAAAACAGTAATAAAGTTGAAATGCAAAACAATAAAAATTGCAAAATAAATTAGAAAAATTTAGTAAAATTTAATACACAAAATCATATAAAAATGAAGTAATCCAATAAAGTGAACCAGAGATATGAAATTTTAAAATTGTAAGTAGAAATAGTGACAAGAAGCACAAAGGGTCAATAATAGTCAACGGTTGCATTAGAACAGGACGTAGACACAATTTGATATTGACCATTGTTGAATGTGGGTCAGACACAATGACCAGATTTGGCCAAATCAAAGATTCTACCTTCCGACTTTAGATCTCTAAGTCCCAATCCCAAAAGAGTCACAGGGTGGCAGCCAAAGGCCAACACGATGGTCTAGCTCTGATCCAGCTGCCACCAGTGAGCTGGGCAGATGCAAGAAAATACCTCTTAAACCTTGTTGTGAGCCTGTAGCTTTATTTAACACTTTTGTTTATTGGTATTTTAACAAATATATTACAATGAAGTACAGAATAAACTCCCAGTCAGATTTCTTGGATTACAGCTATTAGTAATACAGTTCAAAATATGCACTGAATCAGTTTTTTAAACCACAATTATATGCTCACACTCTACCAGCAGAGATAAATACACTCATGCCAGGGATTGGGTTATTTCAGGAGCTCTAAATGCCATATAATAATATTAATACACATTTAAAATATGCATAACATACTATAAATATTAACTGTGTCCATGCTTCTCTAATGCTTATTATGGGATGTCAGTCAGTCTTTGGACTCTTTGGAGTCCATTTCTTTGTTCTGGGTACAAGAGGGAGACTGGATTCTGTCTCGTAGGCTCCTTTGAGGTCTCAGACAGGTTTTGTGGGGAGTGTACTATGTTAATCCTAGTGTTCTCTGACATCTAAAACTAAAATCCAGTTTTCAGCGGTCCCTCTTCTCCAGCAAACTCAGAGACAGACATCTGATAAAACAAAGCTGAACTTTCAACAACCAGGCAGTGCACACACACACACACACACACAGACACATATACACACACACACACAAACACACACACACACACTTTTTGGCATTCTGTTTTCCTCCATCAAAATGCACCTCAAATGTTATATATTTACCCAGCAGACCTGTCAAACAGTTCTTGACACTCCAGCAGGATCTAACACGGAAGTCAACAATCAACAAGACACTGACTGTGATGGAGCCCAGTCTGACTGAGTGTACAAAAGAAGGATGTAGGCAGTGTGTTAGCTACGTCTGCTTATGACATGTTAGGGCTCGTAGGAGCGTATCAAGTCCTTAGGCCCAGCTCAGAATCTGTCCTATAAAGGAAACAACAACACTTCCTCACACTCAAGTCTTTTGACTTTGTTCTAGGAGAAAGTTTATACCTTAGTCACACCTATTCAAATGCTAATTTCTGGCTGTCAGAAGTAGGAGAATAAAATGTAGATTTATCCTCAGGGACCTCAGGCAGCGGAAAGGTAACTTTTTAAAAACAACTTTCTAAAATGTTTATTATAAATCTGACTTCACTGGTGCACTGGGCTTGTAATACATACTTGAAAAAGTCCAAATATTAAATTTATAGTTGTTTCCTAGGTGGAGATTACAATTATGAAACTTAAATGTATCTCAATGCTTTCTTGTTGAACAGACAACCCTGCTATAGTGAAAATAGATATACCTTTTAGGGATGTTTAACTGTAAAGATATGTCTCATATTAAACTTTAACATGTTCTGCCATTAAATACCAAGCACCCTGTCTTAGGGTAACAACGCCTACTTAGAAGTGACTTATAAATATTTAAAAGGGAGGCGTGGACCTGTCAAAATGAGTTATTTCTGAACCTGAACAGCCAGTCTACTAGTTGCAGGTCTGCAGTCATGTTTACATTGTCACCTTAGTGGGCGGCATAATGAGTGCTGAAAACACTTGTGACATTTAATTTACAGACTCAGAGTACAACTGGTACCATATGCTAGGGACATATGAGTTAACTAAATGTGCCAATCAGAAGTATACCAATTAAACCATGCTGAAACGAGGATGACAAGAACGTTACCACTGTTAAGCAAAGATAAAGTACACAGAGTTCTATAGCCAGCAAAGTTAGGGTTTGGCATAATGCAAAAAAGGTTTGGGGTGACCTTGCATAAAGGGCACATTTCCAACACAGTTGTATTGTTTTTAGTATATAAAATACAAGGATAGTGGTATGAGATTTGGCCCCTTGCTCCTTATTGGATGTTTTTTATTTTATTTTCCAGTTGTCTCTGTTTGCTTCCATGGTTTTCTTCACTATTCATGTGTTTGTCCTGCCCAGGGCCAGTTTAGTCTCACAGTGTTCTGATGTGTTGACTTGTAGCCTATTTACTGCTGAAGTTGCTTGTATTCAGGAAACTACCCTTTTCTTCTTTCAGCACCACATGGAGGTTCATATGTTTTCTTGCGTTCTTTCCTGAGTGGTGCTTCCCCTTCATTTCCCCTGCCACTCTCTCACTCTCTTTATTGCTTCCACCATCTCATCCATTGCTCCCTCACACTTTCCTGTCTTGCTAAATTTTTTACATTTTTGCCTGCCACTCTGCTGCTTTTCTGCTCCCACCCCTTACCATTGCAGCACACTTGCCTTCATCTTTCCCTTCCCTGCCACCTATATCCAACTCCATTCTGGCTTTGTCAATACTGGATTCATTCGAAATATGCCTTCATTTATAAATCCCATATCAAAGACCAGCCATTCTAAAAGAATAGACCTTTTAGTTGGTTGTCAACATGAAGACACTATGCCATGAGGCAATGTGGCAGCCATCCTGAAAGTACAGAAAGCAATGTGTTCTGTGGTTTTGGAATGGCCACTCACTTAAGCAGGACTATAGGCTGGCAGCCGGCTAAGCAAAAACAGGAGCCTTGACCAGGCACTGTCCGAGACAGGTGGCAATGACCAGCTGATTAAACTCCACACTGTCAGACCACACCACCTTTCACAACTTGTGCACTGCAAATTAGGCTGGTTTGCATAGGTTACTGCTCCAAGTAAATAGGATCCAATCATGTGCACCACTAGCTCTGATATCTGAAAGTGCCTAGACTTTGATGATCTGATTATAACTATTTTTGTGTGAAGCTCCACTACAACGTCAGGCAGAAACAACCTTGTTGAAAATCGAATGGAACGCTCAACTGTTGTTTTTTCTAGTCTACTGTCTCATGATTGTATTTGTGCTTTGAGATTTACGTTTAGAAGCTAAAAATCTTTCATGATGTTTTATGTAATAATGATCTAAAAATTGGTAAGAGGAGAGGATCTTTCTCCAGTCATCTTTTTATTACACGTTTAGATCTGAGTCACAGATCCCTCTTCGAAAAGGATCACATTTACTCCCACAGTTATTGTCAGACCTGACAGCCTTAGGGTGGTCATTCACCAACTTTTTGCCTGCCTCCCTCCCTCCATTTTTCTGACCGTGTTTTGCTGGATTTAGGACTCTACGCACTTTACCACTGCTGACCAGTGCTAAAGTACATGTGCTCTCTCCTCTAAACACTACAACATTGGTTCCTACCCAATTGGCATATTTAATTTACCTATAAGTCCCTAGTAAATTGCACTACATGTGCCAGGGGACTGTAAATTAAACGCTACTAGTGGGTCTGCAGCACTGATTGTGCCTCCCACATAAGTAGCCCCTTAACCACGTCTCAGGCCTGCAATTGCAATGCCTGTATGTGCGATTTCACTGACACGTGGCATTTAAAACTACTTGCCAACCCGTATTCTTCCCTTTTCCTACGTATAAGTCTCCCCTATGGTAGGCCCTAGGTAATCCATAGGGCAGGGTGCTATGTAAGTAAAAGGCAGGACGTGTACTTATCTTTCTTACGTGTCCTGGTAGTGAAAAACTCAACAATTTGTGTTCCACTACTGTTAGGCCTACTCCTCTCATAGACTGGCATTAGAACTGCCCTCATATACTTTTAAGTGATAGATTCTGATCTGAAAGGAGTAGCCATGTCATGTTTAGGATGGCCAGAATGACAATATAAAATCATGCTTACCGGTGAAGTTGAATTTAATATTACTATTTTAGAAATATAACTTTTAGAAAGTGGGCATTTCTCTGCACTTACTGCCACTGTGACTTACAGCCTGACTCCAATCCACGTCTGGTAGACAGCACCCCTTGTGCATTCCACCCAGACAGCCATAAACACAGGATACTTAGTCACATATGCATTCATCTGCATACCGAATGGGTCTCATTGGGCAGAAAGGGTGGAGGGGCTCTCTCTTACACTTCAAAGGCCAGTGGTCTGCCCTCACACAAAGGACTGATAACACCCCCACAGAAATCCTGGCAGACAGGACTAGGCTGACCTTGTGCACTTCAAAACCACTCTTTGAAGTTTCCCTCCCTTCAAAGCATTTTTTGGTGTATATATACTGGGTCTCTGATACCACCAAATCAGACACTTCTGGATCTACACCTGGACTGACTGGCTACCCAAAGGACTCAGCTGGACTGCTTTGCTGAGAAGAACTGCTGCCCTGCTTGTTGTCCTGCTGCCTGCTGGCCTCTGACTTTGCTGAAAGGACTCTGCATTCCCCACAAGTGTTCTCCAAGGACTTGGATTGAGCTTGCCTCCTGTTTTGAAGTCTCAGGACCACAAAGACTTCACCCAAGAAAAAGAAAATCCCCAAATGTCAGAAAATCGACGAAGTGCCCGCAGAAATAGACGCAGAGCCCGGCTCATGGCTGAAAATTTGCTGCATCGCTTAAAGGATCGATGCAGCACCTGCTCCTTCCTACCAGCGCTTCAAGGATTTTCAACGCATCATCCCTGGGTGTCAAAATATCCCCGCATCTCAGTGAGGAGCCAAGGCTGCGCTCCCAGAAAACGATGCATCACCTTGCAGCGTGGAAAGAAACGACACACTGTCCGTGCCACGCCAGAAATCTGACACATCGCCTTATTTTTCAACACATCTCCTCCTCTGTGGCCCCCATGTGTTGTTTTTTTATGCATCTCAGGTACTTTGTGTTACAAGGATACAACCACTGATTCTTAAGGATTGGAAATCTTTTAAACTTTTAAAAAGTGATATCTCAACTTGTGCATATTTAATTTTTGTTGTTTTTATCTTATCTTTTTTCAGATAAATATTATCTATTTGTCTAAACCTGTGTGGGGTATTTTTGTGGTGTTTTCACTGTGTTACTGTATGCGTTATTGCAGAAATACTTTACACATTGCCTTCTAAGTTAAGCCTGCCTGCTCTGTGCCAAGCTACGAGAGGGTGAGCACAGGATAATGTTGTGATTTACTCTGACTGGGATTGTGGTCCCTACTTGGACAGGATGCATACCACTGCCAACTAGAGACCCAATTTCTAACAGTTATCCTTACATGAAGGGAATAAATGTATTGCTTTTAGGCATTACCAAGGCCAATAGGTTTTATCGTAGAGATCTTCTGACTTTGCCTGTGCTTGTTATTGCTATGGGGATGCTGAATATAACAATGTATCAAAAGATTCCCAAACTTATGGCCAAGAAGTGTTCAAGACTCCTCTCAAATTGCCCCATACATTTTCTCCAGCACTGTTTTCTAACCGTCCCCAAGTCTTGAACAGGAACCTCTGGGTGCAGAACATTTTTTGTTGCCACTGACAAAACATGAAATTTGCTACACTTGGCTTTCCAAATGAAATCTGTTGTACATTAAAAAAGTAAAAATAAATATTGTTATGTTTCAGTGTTGGAGGTACATGTTTTAGACTCATTTGTGTAATTTTCACCAATTACTGCCTAGAAGCTTAATCGAACGCATTTTCAATAAACTACTTGCCATAGAAAGCATAATCGGGACAAAACCGAATAATTTGGAAGAAACATGGATGTTCAGTTGTGCATCCTATAGTGTTACATGGTTGACAATGGTGTGGCATGAGCCCCTAGACTGGTCACGTGTTTTAGTTTGCTCACAAGCATGAAGTCGGTGTATTTGAGGAATGCATTCATTCAAGGAGCCTAGGGGGATAGGCTTTTGCTTTAGTCAAAAGTTGGTGGATAATGGATAAACAGTCACATAGGTCCCTTGATTTAAGAGTGTGGAATAGGGAACCACCATGCTGTCAGTATGTGCCACACCCCATTGCAGCATAGTATGTTATTCCGCTGCTTGCCAGTTGTAGTGTCCTGCTGGACACGTTCTAGTGGTCCACCAGCCACTCAGCTGAGGGCTAGCTTTACACACACACCCCACATCCATCCAAAACAGGCATCACCGGTCAGGTGACCCTGCCAATAAAAAGGGCCGGGCGCACGTGCCCCAGGCCAGTTACCAGAACAATAAAAATATGTCTGTGCCACTTCATTTAGTAGCATGAGGGCCTAGGGCTGCCAACCCTACAATGGCGATGAGGAGGTCTATCCAAAGGATATGCAGGCTTCATCTCGGTCATGCCTCATGGAGAAAATGACCACAGCGCCCACGCCTGTCAGCCCCCTGTACATTGCCCCTGCAGCAGCTGCCTGCCATGAGCCTGTCCACAGACAGAAAAAGGGATGATGAGGCATAGCCAACAGAAACGACCTATACCATTTGCAGCGGATCTGAGGTGGAGCCCGTGCCGTGCCTGCTCGCTAGAGGACGGTGTGGTGCCCGGGTTGCAAGCCCTGCCATCCAAGCAAAAAGAAAAATGGCAGCCCCTGCCTGCCGTTACCCCTGAAAGGCAGGACGCAGCTGAAAACACTGCCCAACACCCCACCAGGGATGAGGTGAGCTTACAGGCAGCATGAGCATCGCAAGGTTTGGATGTAAAAGGGAGCGAATGAGAGAAAAGCGTGGCGGTCCCAACCAGGGCTTAAGTAAAAAGGTCCAGCATCCCCTTTAATAATGTGTACCCTGACCCCCTCACAACAAGTAGACGACCGCCAGTGAAGGCTAGCACCGTCCGCAGCACTGCCAGGATGGCTTCGGGCGCATGTAAGGTGGTGCAACTGTGCTGCCAAACACAGAGGAACAAGCGAAGTACCCAGGGCCGCCCCCGCCTCAAAGCAATACTCCTGGAACAGCCTCGGAAGGATGTGACACGGCCCACAGCGCAAGGGAAGGCTGCTGCGTCCGCAATGAGGGAGCTGCAATGGTGCTGCCACGCACCAGAAGTAAAGGCAAAGTGCCCAGGGCTGCCCCCCTCACCAAAGGCCACAAGAGATGCCAAGCAGGCCTCCAACGGCCTACACTGAGTGTGCCTCTTCACAACAAGCCTATATCTTGAAAAAAAAAGAGAAGAAAACTGCAATTACCTGCAGCGCCAGACACCGGCACTTAAAGGCCCCCACCAGCCTGACGAACTGCTCCCAGGCAGCATGGCTCCTCACTGGCATCTCTTTTGACAATTGAGGTCCTGTAAGAGGAAATACTTTTTCCTCAAAGAAAGGTACTGCACCCTTTTCCTATTTTAAAAAGGGGAAACAAGCATTTGCAAAGACAAGTTAACAGCAGCACCCCTAGAGAATGACTGTGCAAGACAAGCAGTGCGCCCACAGACAAAAAAGGTGCAGAAGAGGAAGCAACATGTGCAACCACTGCACAGCGGAGAAGACTGCAGCTGCCCCAGCCAAGCTGCAAAAGTAGTAAATGGACGCAAGTGTAACGTGAGGTACTAGGAGAGCGTACATAGCCTGTGCAGCCTCTAGTGGGCGTCTGCCACTGCCAACACGGAAAGAGCGCCACATGCCGCAGCAGTGATGGACATCACTGCAACATAGGAGAGGGACATGCCAGGTGTCAACAAAGGATGCCCAGAAAGAAAAGAGGCAGTGTCAGAGATGCACAGAGGATTGCACCACCACATCTGACAACACTGGCAGGAGCACGAGAAGATGGACAGAGCCCCCGTGAGCGTGACCAAACACCTGGGAGATGAGGCCGTGCCAGCTGGCCTTTCCGCAACACAAGATGGCCACCGTTGGCTCATCATACAGCAGGTCGAGAGAAACAAACAACCCTGCAAAGCACGCCCAGGCTCAAGCAGGACCAAGTGCCAAGACGGCTCTGCCTTGAGGCGCAAGCACTGCACCCTCAAGTGAAGAGAAGGCGCGAAAGGAAGTGACTCGCCATCACTGCCCTTCAATGGGCCAGAGACTGATCAAGGAGTGTCCACCCACACACTGCCTCAAGACGGAGTCGGCAGTGACTCATAACAGGCAAGAGGAGAGTCGCACACCCTGAGTGGCACAATGCCACCACTGCAACACTGAAAAGACCCTTGGACAGGACAGGACCTTAGAAAGGTCCACACAAAAGGAAGATAAGTGGCCAGATGCCACAGCAAAGGAGAAGAGAGCATGGCACGACACCAGGCCGTGAAGAAGGAAGAGAAGAAAGGAGATTGTTTGACAACACCTGTCACTGCAACACCTGACGACCACAGAAGTACAAGAGCGGAAGATCAACAGGGTGGAGAGATGGAGGACTCATGCCACAAGGGAAGAGTGCACCCACAGACAAGACAGCCACCGGGGTACAGTGACACCACTGGAGACAACTCAGCGGGAGTACCAAATGTAAGGTGCCCACGTGCTTGAACTGCATACTTGCCCCACGCTGCACAGTGCGACCGCCCAAGACACCTGTCACCGGCTGCTTGAAGCAGAGGGCATCACTGCTAGCATGTGCACATGAGGAAAAGAAAGACTGCACTAGCTGTGGCAAAGTCCCTCAAGTCACCCTCACTCTTGCATCAATCACTTGTCGTCCAGGTCTCCGAATGGCAAGCACCATCATTGCCATGTGCATCACGGTATCCATCAAAGGAGCAATTAAACAACCAGACTGGAGTCCTACACCGTTGCTATGATGCTCTGAGGAACCAGTCAACCAATGACCACCTGCTCACCCTGCCTGTATCCTGCTCTCAGTGGCAAAAGTGAGTTGTGTCCTGGACACATCTACCCCTGTGATTGCACAAGTGGCTCCTCCGAGGTCTTGCAGCTGCCCTGACGTGGCACACATGCAGCCCCAGTGTAGACCACAAGCAGTTCTGTGGCAGCCTAATCAAGGGGCCTCCCCAAGAGCTAGAGAGGGACTTGACATTGCCCTACTGATGAAGTTGAGGAGAGAGCAAGGCTGTGCAACAGAGACTCCAACTGTCTTCAGTGAATTAATACGACAACAACTAGACACCCTACTGGTAACGTGAGAGACAATGGCACTGAGACCGTCTGAGAGCCCACCTGCACCTGGTCCATGTTGGCAAGTGCATCGACTACAAAACATCCACCCTTGGGGTTGCACGAGACTTGGCCCTGTTGGGAGTTCAGTGAGACTCCTTTGACACGGCCTACGTTGGTCCGCACTGCCCACGCAGTCCCGTTGCAATCCAGGGGCAATGGCCTCTAGGAAGTTCCAGAGTGAAGAATCCACAAATGAGAGGCGGTCTGGAAGCTCCTCTGCCGACAAGGTATCAGGATGTGCCAAGGCTTCGGAGGAGGACTTCACACCATCACAGATGTTGTCAGTCTTTGAGGGATTGGCTGTCATGAAGCCAGGATGTCTCAAGAAGTATATTTGCAGCAAACTCCACCAACGCTCCTGATGCACCCAATTCGAATAAAGTGAACTGTATACACCAACGGCCTTGCCATGAATGCCAAAGGACTGACTCACAGTGCATGAGTGGACACTGAACCAACCATGTGACTATCACAGAGTTCAGATTTCTTCCACACAGTGTTCATGCCCAGCTGTACCTGGTTAAATCATGGACTCGGGCGGAGGTGTCCGGGTGCTCCCAGCTGCACCTGTCCACTCCAATACTGAGGCCTGCCTTTTCGAGACCAAGAGACTGATGGTGGTGTTTAGTTATTGTGTTTTCTTTTACAGGTTGGACTTTGTTTTGTTCCTCAATAAAGTTTGGTAGAAACGTAGGGGGTGATTCTGACCGCGGCGGACGGCGGTCGCCGCCCGCCATACGGTTCCCGCCGAAAGACCGCTCCGCGGTCAAAAGACCGCGGCGGTCATTCTGGCTGTCCCACTGGGCCGGCGGGCGACCGCCGAAAGTCCGCCCGCCAGCCCAGCGGGAAACACCCTTCCCATGAGGACGCCGGCTCAGAATGGAGCCGGCGGAGTGGGAAGGTGCGACAGGTGCAGTTGCACCCGTCGCGAATTTCAGTGTCTGCAAAGCAGACACTGAAATTCTCCGTGGGGCCCTCTTACGGGGGCCCCTGCAGTTCCCATGCCATTGGCATGGGCACTGCAGGGGCCCCCAGGGGCCCCGCGGCACCCCCTACCGCCATCCTGTTCCTGGCGGGAGAACCGCCAGGAACCGGATGGCGGTAGGGGGTGTCAGAATCCCCATGGCGGCGGAGCGCGCTCCGCCGCCATGGAGGATTCTCAAGGGCAGCGGGAAGTCGGCGGTACACCGCCGACTTTCCGTTTCTGGCCGCGGCTGAACCGCCGCGGTCAGAATGCCCAGCGGTGCACCGCCAGCCTGTTGGCGGTGCTACCGCCGACCTCCGCCATGGCGGTAATTACCGCCAGGGTCAGAATGACCCCCGTAGTGTCCTGTTCGACAGGTTCTAGTGTTCCACCAGACACCCGGCTGAGGGCTGCTTTTACACACTCACCCCACACCCATCCAACACAGGCGTCACTGATCAGGTGACCCTGCCAATAAAAAGGGTCGGGCGCACGAGGCCCGTTACCAGAACAGTAACCATGTGTCTGTGTCACTTCTTCTAGTAGCATGAGAGCCTAGGGCCCCTAACACTACACCCGTTTTGCTCTTGTTGCGTTGAGGTTTGGGCAGCTCTGTACACACATCCTATGTTAATGTCCTACATGCTTGCCAGACTCAGGCCACCAGCCACTACCAAGGCGATTTTATGATTGTAGTGAAGAGATGTTTATCAACTCCTGTTTAAATGCCTAAGTTTCCGCTGAGAAGACTGTAAATACTTCAGGCAAGCGTTTTTAACATAGTCTTTCTCACAAATGCGGACAATAACAACTTCTCTGCACCTAAAATAATAGTCTGCAGTCTTGAAAAATGATTCATGTGTGCAAGATGCCACAAGGAGGAGTTGACTGCGGCTCGGGATTACTGATTAAGTAGGTTTGAAATAAAACAAAAAAGAGAAGCTGACTGAGTGTTGTGATGCATGACAAACAGTACCGAAGATGAAATGTTGTTGATGTCGAATAATTCAGAGGCTGGTTGTTAGAATAGGAAAATTACTTTAAAAAATAGTACCACACATTTGAAATGTGCGTGGATTGTTAAAAGCAAAGACAATCTCATCGTTTGTTCGACAGATTCATTAAATAATTTTCAGAAAAAAATAACCAGAATGAAATGGCTTCAAGACGTAAGATTTTAGCTACCAATGTGGTCGCGGAGATAAGGACTGTGGGACCTGCAACCAACAAAGCTGTTCATCAATTCTTCTGGTGCCTGCAATTTGCAGGGGTCAGAATCAATCAATCCATTTTGAATGGTCTTAGCAGACCTGATATTGCAGTACTGAAAATGAGATAATTTAACTATATAATATGAAAGTGAAAATAAATGTATCTTATTTCATCACATGATAACATTAAGTGTTTCATTTACTCGGTTCATTTCTTGTAAAAAAAAAGTTGCAGTAAGCGCCCCCCTTGGTCTATCCATGTTCTTTTCTCAATCCGAATACACAAAACATATAAACAGAGCCTTTAAATCTATAATAAAGAATATTTATTTTCAGGGTGGGTGTTCGGATTCATTTGGTTGAAGCTCTTACGAGATACAAATATGCAGAAAGATCCAGTATTCTGGGGAAATATAATCAGTTTTTCGAACAGGTCGGGTGTTTAGCATTTTGGTACATTGTCCAAAGTCGTGCTACTGAAACAGGTTGCAGACAGTACATCAATAAGACGGCCATTAGGCACAGGCAGTCTTGCATGAAGGTGGCACTGGAGGCATTTTCTGATCCATGCTGCAGTCTTAAGCCATCTGCGGTGAGCCTCAATTCTGCTACAACGCTCAGTAAAATTATCCTCACTGCATAAAACGTGAACTCCAAGTCTGAGCTCTGAGCTTGAACGTAAAGAAAGAAATCAAACTACACAAGAGATTTTTAGGTGCCTAAAATCCTTGCCATTTTTAGCCTATTTTTTTTGGCCCGGCTAAAGAGAACTTAAGCACTCTCTCTTTCTTCCTTATTAAGACGTGTGGTAAAAAGGGTCTTATTCAAATGACTGGAAAAGGTTTGAATAAGTCGTCATTAGGGACGTGAACCTGTAGTATGACTAAATGTTGAACTTTTAGAATATACCTTCTCAATATTTTAGTCACGCACAGAATTTACTTTGAGTGTCATCTGTAATATTGCCCTGTGGGGCAAACTAGTGACCACTGTCTGCATCTTGGGAGAAACGTTCCCTTCACGAGCCACTGCATCCAAGGAGATGTAACCCAACGCGCAGCACTGAACCCATGTGACTGTAAGCAATTAAAATCACTGGATGTTGCAGTGCATTGCACCTTGGGGACACTGGCTCATTACGCTGCATCCTAGGAACACCACTGCATCAGCCTGCACTGCATCCTATGAACTCGAACCCAGCACATTGCACTTACTACTAACTGTAGCCCAACTCACCATTGTAGGGATGCTCGTTCAGAATGTAACAATGTACCGTAGATGCACTAATCAACTTCACTACAGTGCATCCTAATGACACTAACCTTCCCCTATGCAGTGAATAATTGTGACACTATCCAATTGCAATACAGAGAGATAAAAACAAATAGGGCCTAAATTAAGCCGCAGCACTTTGTAAACCCTTGCGCTGCATTATGCCTGCACCAGACATGATGTATGCAGGTGTGGCGATTCCCTGTTTTTTTCGGGGGGGAGGGCTAAAAAATGGTGGAAGGAAATCTTTTGGTTTTCCTTGTGCCGTTTTTTTCGGCACTTTGAACACTTGCTCAGAGCAGGCCATTGAATACAGTGGGCCACTATGTACTCTGCAGGAGTAGCGCCAACATTTTTATGCTACTCCTGCACAGTACATCAGTATCGTCAGGTATTCTGATGCTACTGCCCTCTACCCTGTGCCATGGTGCGCCTTATTTTAAATACGGCACACACATGTTGGTGGTAGGGGGGCAATAAGGCGTGCAAGAAAAGTGACGCCACAGTGGGTGCAGCACCACTTTTATTAAATCAGCCCCGTAGTATCTTAAGGACCCTAATCCACTGCACTACACTGCATTATAGCAACACTAACTCACCAAATTATGGCCCATATTTATGGGCTTTTGACGAGGGGCAGTGCAGCAAGTCACCTTGCTGTGCGTCAAAAGGAAAGGGCAGGAATGCGCTGTATCTACAGCATATATTGCATCCCTGTCCTTTCCCACTGTGCTGGCACCATTTGGGCAAACTAGCACCAATGCAGGAACCTTTGCACCATGGTGCAAGGGTGTCTGTGTTGAATGCAGGATTGCTTAATGCAGAAAGGGTCACCTCACTGCACAAAAACAATCCTGAGAGGCCTTTTCCTCTTTCTATGACTGCTGCAAAATAAAGATATTTCTTCTTGTTATGCCTCCCCTTGAAGGGTGTAAGGTTTTGGCTCATCCTGAGGTTTACAAGGTATTGTAAATCTGGGAATGCATCAAAATAAATGGGATTACATGGGAATACCCACTGTAACGCCCATGGAACACCTCCCTTGCGTAGGGTAAGGCAACGCAGCGATTTGCGCTGCCTTGCCTTACTCCATATCTATGAGTCCATTCAAAACCATGCAAAGTGGCTTTGCGTGGCCTCATAGATATGATTTCAAGGTTTGTACCATCGTTGTGGTGCAAGGGGCTCATAAATATGCCCCTACATTTGTTCTAGGGACATTATACCACAGCACATTATGAATTCTATGACTGCTGTCATAATGCGTCATTGAAAAGGATTTCTTCTAAGGTATGAAGCTATTACTAGATTATGGACTGATAACTTCAGAGCAACACGTGTGCCGGATCTGGGACACTAAATCCTAGCTCCCAGGAAATGTTTGGCCCCAATGGTATTGATGAAATAGACAAAAACATATTAACCTGTGCATCATGTGAAAAGCAAGAGGACAACATGGCAGAAATGTACTAATAAATTCATTAAAAACAAAATATCACCCTAGTTGAAGGACTGTATCACTTTCTATACTTTTCCTGGTGTTGCTTACAAATGGGCAGTAGCAAATGAGCGATCTAAATATCCAGCTGTATGAACAGCTCAGTAGTGGTTATTTCCATATTGGGTAAAATATCAGCCACACAGAGGAGCTCCAAGGAGTAAGTCTCATAATTACTAGGTTTGTCAAAATTTAATTTATGCCAGTGTGATCTGGTAATTTCCATAGTATGCTTTATGCTTGCTCCATGAAATACCTAATATTACGTCATTATGCAAGGTCGCACAATTGAGATATCGTTCGGGTACAAAAAATATTAATTGCAGGAGCATTGGAATAAACCACACAGACCACAAGTGGCTGTTGTTCATGCAGTGTGTAATTTTGTGCTATTTTTTTAACCGCAAAACGTGCCCTCCCATCCAAAATGAACAGGAGGATATATTTAGCAAAAAAATAGCGCAACCTCCTGAATTGTCATTTCATGTAATTTTCCATCATTTTATGGGAGCTTTGCATAATTTCCACAAAGAAAACTACATAAAATCTTCACTGGCCTAATAAATACTCTAATTTCAGGGCAGAGAATCTCAAGACTTTGTCATGAATCTTGAAATCCTTTCGCGCAAAATCAATTAGTGACCATTGCAAGCTAATTGTGAAGAGGATATGGTTATGTTTACACTGGCTAAAGTCCTAGAGATAATAAAGCAACAGCAAAGATATTAATTTATTACCTATATTAGGCTTTAGGGATATATATAGGATGTCAACTTTATCTCAGAATCTGCGAATCTCAAAAAGACAATGAACACATAAGACTTGGATAACACGAGGAAATTATTACTCTAGAGTTGATACCTAATGGAAGGTAGGAAATGAAGACGTAAGCAATAGAAGAGGGACCTGACATATATTCTGATGTAAGCGTGACAGTGTATTGGAAAACAACCAACCCCCCACTCGCCCCCCAACAAGCAAATTGATCCTCTTTTCTGGTTTATGATTCCTAAGACAGTGCTAGTCTGGACAATGTACCTGTTAGGAGCATTCAAAAGGGAACGCCAAGTGACTAGATATTCATCAGTCTTCAAAAATATTGAATTTGAAGGTAGCAATCAACTACTGAATCTATACCAAGAAACTCAGAATTGATACCTACCCTCCCACTGGGCCATACCAACTAAAAAGACAACAAGACATAACACCCTACTCCACACCAGTGCTTGGTTTGTAAAAGAATAAGTGCCAAAGTTTTACTTAGAAAGTTGCAGCCACTGCCATCGAAGGTTGTGGTGCTGAATACCAAATTCTATTCATTCTTGACTCCACCTCATGACCCTTTAATCTAACACCAAACAATCGATGGCTCTTTATCTTGCCTTTATAGGTCAATTTTCATCCCTTTGTCACTGTTTTTCCATCGTTCTTTTTCTGTTTTCCTCTCACTTACTCTGGATCAAAGTCTGTGGAGGGAAAATAAGTGCTGGTCCCCACAAATTAGTGCTGGTGGGCCCCTGCTTCAACCATGGGCTCAAATTAAGCATTGATCCACATGCTCACCTCTACACATCACACTGTTTGCCCAAAAAGCTGTCATATGGTAGCCTGGTTGTACATACAATGGATGGTGAGAAACTGTGCTAGAAAACGGACAGCCTCTGGCTGCACTCTGGTGCCCTGACCCTTGAAGGCCTGCCACGCACACACACCCATATGTTCATAGGGGCACATAGAATGATTCAGATGACGTTACCAAAGTAATATATCTGAATAGGTCCTGCATTTACAGTATATTGGAAGTTAGTGAGAGCAAATTGATTGCGTGAAGTGTGTTTATAGGTTTCTTTCTGGGCCCTGTGGGCCTTTTTACGAGTCAGACAGAGTTGCGTCCTGGGGTTGGACTCCACCCTGCCTTGTCATATCTAACACAGTGTTCCTGCACCCAATGTTCTGAGGCATTGCTGTCATGCTCAGTATGGGAATGGAGAATGCAGAGGCCAGTGAGTAAGAGGACCTATCACTGCAAGGTGTATGCTAAACACTCTAGATCACTGATGATGAACTAGATAAAAAATATAGCATGACTCTATACAGTATATAGAGCTAACACAGCAGTGTATAATAATGTGGGAGTTTGATAACTCACTGTGAGTAAAAACAGATTCAAAATCTCCCAAAAATAGAAAGATGCAACAACATAAGATAACCCAGCAGATTACATTGAGGAAAGTAATACCAAGTTATATCTCTTAACCAGAATGGGAAAAAATGAGGAAGCATTTGAAGAGCAGGGCATTTTAACTCAGGTTTCAAGGTACTTTGAAGAATAATGGTTGCTAAAAATAAACCAGGGTGTGATTTACACGTTCAGAACAATACGCCAAGAAGATTAAAAACACACAAAAAAACATAAATATTATCACACCTGCAGTCCTTTCCTTCTCCTTTGCCACTCCTATTCTCATCCCAGTTCAATAGCACTACCACTAATCAATATGGTTTTAATAGACCTGTTCACAAAAGTGAAACATGTACCAAGCTTCTTATTCTTTCTTTCCCTTTGCCTTGATTGTATGACAACTAAACCCCATTTTCTCAGAACCAACTGTTTTACTGATTGTATATTCCCTTTCTTATAGTACATATGGTATTCTGCCTCAGAGAGTCAGACAAGTAAGATTAAGTCAGGACACTCCCAGATCTGAGTTGGTGGCTTCTCTTTTTGCCTCCAGCCCCATTTTCCAAAAAAGACTAATACAACAGACTGGCCAGTGGCTTCTCCCAAACCATAGTTCTTCTTTTCCCATCCATCCTAACAAACAGTCGTTACCTAGTGGAACATCTGTAATGCAGTGAAAATGTTCCTCATTATCTAGACTAACACCCTCCTTCACTTGATCAAAGATTTTAACCTGACCTTATTGGAAGATATATCTCAGGACTATGTGCCCGCCTTCTTTTAAACTCTACAAGACCCATCTCCTCAGGCCTAGGGAATTATCACATTCTCCAAGGGACAAAAATGGAGAGGTTCTTGAACAGCACAAACATTTGAAGAACCAGTATTAAATAGGCATTCCCTGACCACATTCTGGAGAAGCCTTGAGTTAGCCACTTCAGTGCTCTCCCAAATAGGTACCAAGATCGTGGCTAAAAATGTAATGCAATCTGCAGACCACTGGAACGAGGTGGGCCCCGAGAGGAATTACTGCTGCATTACCCAGTGTGATATTAAGGCTGACCAACTAGCTCAAGTTGACTTTAAAGCCAAACACCTCTGGTAGGTGGGAAATTCGGAGCCCTCCTGGGCTCTTCTGAAGTGATTTCTTGACTTCCAAGAGGTGCCTCCACAGGTCCAGGGCCCTTGGCTGACATCAGCTGCTCTCCTCTTGGGGAGAAAAGGATGAAGCTTGTAGTTTTGACTTCTTCGCCAATAGCTAGTACTTGGTCTGGTAGGCCTGCCTCTTAGCACTACAGTGACTGCCAGCGACGACTGACAAAGCAAGATCTGCACTTCACACCACAGTATCGACAACCTGCAGTAACTGCCAATACGAAGCTCCAGCAACAGCTGACAGGATCTTTGCAACCTCCGACAGGATCTTTGTGCTTCAGTGACAACTGTCTGTGGCACTCAACATACTCTTCTTGCTACTGCAACAACCATCTGCAATGATCTTGCTGCTACTCATAGACAAACTGGACCACTCATGCTGGACTTTCATAAGGCAACCTTTTCAGGAGGGCTAACCTGGTTCCTGTATCCGTCCTGCACTCCATTGTAGTCAGCGTGAACTTGTGACTTTGTCTCG
Source organism: Pleurodeles waltl (assembly GCF_031143425.1). Taxonomy (NCBI): domain Eukaryota; kingdom Metazoa; phylum Chordata; class Amphibia; order Caudata; family Salamandridae; genus Pleurodeles; species Pleurodeles waltl. Next base: position 536,914,044 of record NC_090449.1, on the reverse strand, counting down.
GTCAGGGGTAATCAGATAACCACAGTTGGCACTTTCTGTTTTTAGGCACTATTTTCACCCAAATCTTTAAAACTGCATACTTTGGTTCTACTGATTGGATTTGTGTTGTTTTGGTGTCAAGTAATTTATTAAATTTGACTCATAAAAAAAAAAAAAGTGTGGGATTTTTCTTGTGTTGTGTTTTCACTTTACTCTTGTTTGTGAGTTGCATAAATATTTTACATATTGCCTCTAGGATAAGCCTGAATGCTTTTGTGCCAATCTACCAGAGGGTTAGGCACAGGAATCGGTGACTCACGTGGTTCACTCTGACAAGGATTGTGGTTGTTGTTTGAGAAGGGTATTCAACCTCCTCTATCAGCAAGCCAATTTCTGACAGCCCGCCTACTGATCTTGACCAATCTGAGAAGATGCTATTTACTCTGACCTGGGAGTTAGGAGCTTGATACTTGGCCAAATCACAATTCATCCACTGGTTACCAAACACCATTGACGAAATAGCTACTCTCAAGAAGGCTCAGTCCACTTGACTGAGGACTTTCTTGGTATCAAGGGAAAAGAACAACATTCTTCACACAGTCCAACGTCCCACATCCAAGGGGCCGAAGGCTCTTTTCATGTTATTGCTGGGTTATTTGTCAGTTTTGAAGTCTGCCTGGTCTGGGTGTATTAATAGGGAATTAACTTTTACAGTCTAGTAATTAATATTGTAGTCAATATCTTGGTGCAAATAATAAGGATATCTACCCACACAATGCTCAGTGGGTTGCGGGTCTACCCATCTTCGGGATGAGGGAGATGGCAGCCTCCTTCATAGCTGAAGTACAATTTTGACTTGGTGCACCTATTTAACACCTTCAGTACAATCAGAAGAAATTGTGGATCAAAGGTTCTGGCCTGTTTCAGACCCTCATTTACCCTCAATATTTCCTCTTTAGTTATAGGTGTATTCATGTTCGCTTACATATTTCCTGTATGTCATAGGAGAGACGAACTATAATGGCATGTAGGTATTTTTTGTTATCATTATGGTCCCTCTTGAAGAGTTTAGTGTAGAAAACCCTGAATCTATCAGTTTTCACCTTTTCCCTGCCATGAACCATCCTATCTACATACTTTAGTTTAGTAATTACGTTGTGCACCTGTTTCCTTCTAAGTACATTAGCAAGGAACTTAGCCACTTCATTATCAGCATCATATGACATGTATATTTGTGCTAGTAGGTACTTATCTGTCTGTCTCTGGCTCATATCTGTCCCTTCAGTATCACCACCCTTGGCAATATATTTGTTACAGTATGTTTTTATGCTGCTTCTCATGCTCAAACAATTCACAGTTTAGTTTCTCTAACATCGCTTCTCTCATTTTCTTAAGGTGAGCTGCTTCAACTATAAATTGCTCTCATACCACTTTCAGCACCTCCCACATCACAACCATGTTCCATTCTACCATATCATTAGAGGCAATTTAGTTCTGGAAACACTGCCATATATTTCCCAGAACACTGGAATCTTTCCGTATGGTGGTTTTACCATGCCACAATCCACCCCAGGCCTCTTAGGGTCTGGAAGCCAGTCAGTGTTACCTCAGGGATTTACATTTCATCCATTAAAGTATTTAGTAGAAGAAATTATGGGCCAGATGTATCAAAAAAGTGATATGCGATTTCCTAATAGCTAATTCTTGTGATGCGCTATTAGGCAATTCTAAACGGAGATGTAAAACAGTGTGTTTAACACTGTTTGCGATTCCAAAATTGGTCACAATAGACCTGCCTTAGTAATATTCATGAGGCAGGTCGCTGGAGGCCGATAGGACATTTGCATCCGGATAAATGCTTCATACATCTGGCCCCAGATCTCTTAACTAACATATAACTACTGTATATGTAAAAGATCATAAAACTCTAAAACTATGCATTTTACACTTTTCCATGATGTACTTAATATACTACGCAAAGCAGAGAGAACATGAAATATCACATGGTATTTTTAGATGTTATTAAATTTACCAGACATAATCCAGGTGGCTCAAATATAAGGGGAAACCGCATGATAGAACTCTGGCAGGTCTGTCTTATACCTCGTTCTCAAGGCATTCTCATTTCATTTGGTCCGGTTTGTGAGGGCATGCCTGTGTCATGTCTTCTCGTTGTCTTTGGCTTTTCCCTGGATCATGGACCTAGTACTTGTGTCCATCCATTGCTCCCATTTTTGTAGCTACATTTTTATTTGTGTAAAACCATTCTATGTGAGTGTTTGTGTTTTCAGTCTGTCTCACATACACCAATGCCAACGCTGCAGACCCAATTTTATAGATGTAGGGCTAGATGTATCAAGCAATTTTGCTTTTGCAAACGTTGCGAATTTCAAAATTCGGCCGTTTGGGAATGTAAAAATGCCTTTCCAGATGTATGAACGGCATTCGCTGTGCAATTTTAAGGAATCGCAAAAATAGCGATTCCTTCAAATTGCAACCCCAAATAGAGTATCGCAAATTGTGATTCTCTAAATAGGAAATCGCAAATAGGGAATTCCTATTTGCGATTTCCAAAGCACATGTATCAAGCATTTCCTAAATGCGATTTGGGCATTTAGGAAATGCAATTACCACCAAATCTAATTTGGTGGTAAGCATGTGCATTATAGATGCATTTTGAAAAATGAAATGTAGCGCACACATGCCCCTAGGACATGTGTGCTTCACATGTCCGCAAATATTTTTTTGGGGTGCATCAGTACCCTGGGGTTTGCATTACCTAATTTGCAAATTCCTAACTGGAATTCGCAAATTGGGAAATGCAAAACCATTCGCATCTATGGGCCTGCAGGCCCATAGGGATAAATGGAGTCCCATTCTCTGATTGCGATTCGGTAATAGCGATTGCGAATTTTAAGAAATCGCTATTACCGAATCGCAAATTTCACACATCCCTTTTTGCATTTCTTAAATAGTGATTTCTTAAAATTCGCTAATTAAGAAATGCAAACCGGGAGCTTGATACATCTGGCCCTTAGCCTCAAGCTGTTCCCTTTGCAGATCAAGAATAATTTCCACAGTCATCCTAGCTCACCAGCTTTCCAAGCTACACCCTCCTTCACAAGCATTCCAGCTCTACAACACCTAGACCATTTCCCTTACTTTCCTCAGAAGCACAGGTTTGTCCCAATTGAAACCTGCTCTGTTTCCCCTTTTCACTGTAGAGTGTTAGTGCTTTACACATGGACCTGCCACCCACTTCTAACACCACACTCCGCAGGTGTTGCTCTCCTCCTTGTCAGTCCGCTGTAGTCTGGGAAATGTAGCCATGCAGAGCCCGGAAGCTGAACAGCTCCAAACCCTGCACACCATCCAGCTGAAACTACATCTCTCAGAAGCTCACCGGGACAAGACTTCTAACTGCAGCAGAGCATCTATGGGTGGGACGCACAAGAGGGACCAGGCTGCTAATTGGAAAATAATTGTCTGCGCTTATGTTAGTGTATCGTCATCGCGGATGCTCCACTTCTGCAGAGTGGTCTCTTCTCCACTAGGGGAGAGGGGCAGATCCTTTTATTGTGAAGTAAAAAAAAAGCATTTAGGCTCCTTCTCCTTTTGTACTCTCCAGTGTCTGATTCTTTTCACTTCACAATCATTAAAGCTGTACATTGCCACCAATTTAGCAGTTTTCTTTTCTATAGGAGGTGGATACTTTGGGACTTCACTGAGTCCCCTTTGCCATGTTCCATCTGCTCTTCTTAGCACTGCATTGTAACAAGGACAGGGGCAGGATCCCAATACAAGTAGCAACAACATGTGCACCTATCCCCTGCTTTAGCAGTGAAAACACCTATAATTGAGATGGAATGTATCCCTCGGGCTTCTGGCCTTTGGTGCCACTGGGCTTGTTTGATTTTTGCTGTTTTACATAGTAAAAACTCGGCCCAAAGGTAACTGAGCTCTTAACATGAGCACCACTGCATTACACAAGGATATATTCATTTTTAAGTCCATCAACTTTAGTCTCTGCTAGACAGCACATATGCTCTCTTTTCGAGACATTTTATTTACACCCAGGGAGCTTACAACCCGCCTATAGCTTTCTCATTGGTTTGTTTCACGATTGCACTCATTTCCTTTGTTCCGGTGTGTGAAGGCATGCCTATGATGCTGCTATACAACATTGCTAAAAGACACTGACAAAGCTGATAGCTATCACACTGCCTAGAGTTATTTGGATTTGCAAATGCTTGTTAATCCTGGCCTATTTGACCTAATTGTGTGCTCTTGAGCAACCGCTTTTCTGAACTTTTTGCCAGGGCCACTGGAATAATGCGATTGAGTGGCCACAGCAGTTTTCGTATAGTTATCGATTTACCGTATTTACCTCATTAACCATCATGTTCTGCATAATCTGCAGATTTTAACAACAAATATGTTGTTTCTAGCTCAAGCAGTTGAAAATGTACTAAAAATTCAAAATGTGCAATTGAATACCCTTTGCAAAGCTTTACTGGTCACCTTTCTGTTGCTTATTGCTACATTTGGATGATAAACTGGTTCTAATGAGGTGCCACCAGTACCCAGGCAGTGTTAACAAGCTTAAAATGACAATACAGTGAAGTAATACTATCATAAAACGGGTGGCATTACGCTGGATAATTTACCTTTTCTTGCTGTATAATTTTCTCAATTTTGGCGCATTATTTGGACCTTCCTTGCCTCACAATTCCAGTAACAATGCTTACTGATCTGCTGCTGTTTTTTTTTGCAAGATTGGGAGTATTTTGAGTCAATGTGGAAACTTCTAGTCATCATGGTTTTAAAAATGGACTGTATATTACTTGGGAGGAGAGATGAGCCCAGTCACATGGTATAGTCACCTAAATGGAGTACAGTGGTAAATATATAGCCTTTACACCATTTAGCACTGTACTGCAGTCCTGGGTCTACTCATTCAACAAGCCCTGGGCAAATAATACTCTCCTTGTGCCTCCTTCATTGATCTGATAACATGGCAGCACTATGAAACAGGCTTAATGTTAGGAATAAACACCAAGGGCGTATTTCCTAGCGCTGGTTCAGTTCGAAGGTCCTATTGGAACCTTGAGCTTATTACAAGCTCAGCCTATAGAGGCTTCTGCCTGCTCTGATCTGTCCGGCCAGGATGTGGCATGACAGCTAGAGCTGACAACTTCGAAACTGGGGAACCAAGTTCCAGCCCAGGCATCATCTCTACATCCTATGATTCTGGGAAAATCACTTAGGGTCTAATTACGAGTCCCGCGGTCACTAGTCCACCAGACTCAGTGACGATGTGGACGGCCGCTGCTGTGGCCGTCCGACCTCTACACTACGACCCTGGTGATCTGGCTGCCAGGGTACCGCCATCTCCGCCGGGATCGGTGATCCCGACAGGCTGACGCCGGGTGCAGGTTGCAATCAGCCATGGCAGCAGTGCACACGGACTGCCTTGCTGATTACAACCTGGTTCTCCATTAGCCTTTTTATTGTGGTTTCACTACAATGAAAAGGCTGGCGAAAAACAGGGGGCCACACAGGGGTCCCTGCATTGCCAATGCCTGTGACATGGCCAGTGCAGGGGTCCCCGAGCACAGCACTCTTATAATGTGGACTGTCTGCTGTGCAGACAGTGTGCATTACGATGGTGCTGGTGCCCCCTGCAGGCACACAAGCCGGCGACAATGCTGCTGCCACTTTCCCGCAGAGCTGATGGGTTTCGGTTTCCACCCATCAGCCCGGCGGGAAAGTCATAATAGGTCCGGCTCTGTAGAGAATTTGGCGGATGAGTGTTCCTGTCTACCAAACCTGTAATTAGGACCTTAATCTCCTTTTACTTAAAAAAAGAATGCAAACTTGTTTAATGTAACCGTTGCTCATGTAAAGCGCTCCAATACCTTTGGGTTGAATTTGCGCTATGTAAAAGTGAAACAATTGTGTTTCATTCACCCATTCAAGGCTGTTTGCATGTAGGGTTGCCAGCTGGCTATTTTAATACTGGCACCACCGGTATTTTAATGTTCAGGCTAGTACAAAAAAAAAAAAAAAAGCACCTAAATCTGTTATTTGTAGCCCTTATCTATATATACTTCAAATAGGAAATAAAAACATAAAATGCATTTAAATGTGTTCTAAAGGTGTGTTAACAATCTCTGACTAATAATTAATGTACACAAAGGCAGAAAAGTCATGCTTGAATAGAATATTTACAAATGTCTTTATGTCGCGGCCTTAGTAGACTCTTAAAACAGCAACACATGGCCTGTATGTTTCTCTTGGAAAGGTGCCAACCATATTTGCATCTCAATATTTGAAGGTGATCTTGAACCTGCATGGTGCAGGACCCCTACTGTGCTGCAACGACCTCTTCCCAGATACTGACAAGCATCTCTTTCACAGCTTATCAAGGGCTGGAAGACTGAGCATTGTTTGTTCTTCGAAAAGGATACTTCCCCTATTCTGCCTGAGTCCCAGAAGAGCGGTGCCCCTCCCCTGAGTCTTGCAGTGCTGCAGCATATGTGCAATGCCCAGGTTGGAGGAGACACTGGTGTGAGTCCCCATAATTGTTTGTTGAGCGAAGGGCCCTGGGCAGTTGTCCACGCTGCCTCCACCTGGTGCCATCCCTGTTCAGGTGACTGGCAATGATTAATCCGGCACCAGAAAAGTCTTCAGAGATTTCATAAAATAATTGGTTTTATATCACTACATACATAGCCATCTATGGATCTTTTCTGAATGTAGCTTGATGCAAATGGATAACGTGCTCTGTATATGCAGGATTATTTATTCATTTATCCATCCATCCATAAATCCATCCATCCCTTGCTAGTCTGCACGTGACTGCTGCTGCGATCCTCCAGTAAACCTGATTCTTGGAATTACAGCGAGTGCCAGCGATGACAGGCAATGCAAGATCTGCACTTCGGGCTACATCATCACCAGCCGGCTGTGACCGTCAACGCAAAGCTCCAGCAATGACGTCCATGATGCCAGACATGATCTTTGCTCTACACTGACGATTGTCTGTGACACCCAGCCTGCTCTTCGTGGTACAGCGATGTATCTGGGATACTCTCCTTGCTCCTCACAGCCTCCTCCACAGCAGACTGGACTCTATGCTCTGGACTTTAGAAGTTACATTTTTCATCAGTATTAAATTAGTCATTGTACCCAGTCTGTGCTCTACCACAATTGTCCTGAACGTGTGACTTTCACTTGGTCTCGCACAACCAGACAACTGCAAGTGACGCTTTGTTCTGTAAGCCGCTATATATACCTAAAGTTTTTTTTAAATTGCATATCTTTAGTTCTACTGATTGGATTTTTTGTCTTTTTGGTGTCAAATAATTTAATACATTCTCCTCTATTTTTCTAAGCTGGTGTGACATTTTTATTGTGCTGTGTTTTCACCTTATGACTGTTTGTGTGCTGCATAAATACTTTACACATTAACTCCAAGTTAAGTCAAAGACAACTTGTGCCAAGCTCCCAGAGGGTAAAGCACAGGTGAAATCAGTGAATGTTTGTGGTTAACAAGGATTGCAAATGTTACCTAAATATGTTTTCACCCCCCCCCCCAAAACCCAACCTCCCCCCCCAGCACCACATATCAAAGTTCCTGGTAGAGAAGGCAGTCAAAGATGAGGTGAGGTTTTTCAACTTTTTAACTATCTGATGAGACACGCCTCACAAAGGTGACAGCAAGGGCCTGTCCAGTGATTGACTAGTCTATTGTGTTACCTGTGAAGGTTTGTGAAGGTTTGTGGAATCCTATTTTACGGGCCCCAGCAGTTTGTTGGACTAACCTATGTGTGATTTGTCTTTAGGTGTTACGTATTACATTTATTGTGTCTATGTTGTTCATTGATGGGTCTATCAAGTGTAGTTTTGTAAAGTGCTGCTTGTGGTACTTTTACCTTGGAACATTATTATAAGGCGTTCTTTATGCCTGACAGTGCAGATACCTTCAAGAAGTATTGTTACCTATTCCTTAAAATGTATATAGAGTTGCCATTGGCTCCACCCTGATGAGTATTGATCTCTTACCTCATGCGAGTTTCTATCTGGTGCATCATGAAACCCCTCCATTGGAATGCATGAGGGACTAATTTACATCTAGAAAGTGCACTCAATAATCTGCATGTTTGTTGCTGCCATTCTTAATCTCCCATATGCATTCTATACAGAAAACAATCCTTTCCTAGGGCAGACTTTAATATGATAAACTGCTTTGATGCACTCTCAACGGTTGTAACCAGCATTTCTGAATGCTTATGCTTACATGTCTGTTAAAGTCAGGTCTCTTGTCTTTGCTAACACTCTTTCTTGATTACACTCATTTACGCTTTCAGTTAACCGGGGTAATTCCATCAATTCAATTGTTGACCTTAACGTTTGGTATTGGTAGGTTCTAGCACATTCTAAATAAATGCATACTGTGCCACCATGTGAACGTTGGTCATCCATTTATTTCATATTCAATTTTACCCAATACAAAGTTAGAACATGCAGTAAAATCACATGGCTTAATATGGGAGGGGGGGCTTGCAATAAAATCATCCTCGTATCCCTGATGGGGTGTTATTACTCACAATTTCATGCATAACTTTGTAAAAGTTTGAATGCAGTTTTGCCTACTTTTGGTCTTATTTAGACTAGATTGCAAAATCCTTAGTAATACTCTAAAGAGGTTGTTACATTGCAACTAGACAATACCTCTTGCTGTACAGATTTGTGGGAAAAGGTGTGACATTGTTTGTCAACGAAAATGTTGAATGTTTGAAAATTATCTTTACGCATGTATTAAAGGGCAAAAAAGTAGAATTTTACGGTTTACTGCACAATATTCCAATAAACCACAATGCAGCTGCACGCTAATTAATTACACTCTAATTACGTTTGTCTGATCGCAGTTTTGAGCATTGCAGTTAGAAATTTGACAACACTGAGACAACTCTATGATCTTTACATTGAACAAGCGCCAAGAAGTGAGGCGGGCAACCTATTCCAGCCTTTGCTAATAACCAAGTGTATGTTAGGACAACATTTATATAGCGTACAGTACTGATTATTCCCTTTAGACCAGTGGTGCTGTCACAATTTTTCAGAGTGGGAGTGCATCCATCACGTACTGCAAATGAGCTACACCCACTCAGCCAGAGAATGGTAAGATGGTAGTATCAGTCTTGTGGTGAATTTTGGCTCACATTGTCCTAAATATATGACCAAACCAAGGTGGTCATTACGAGTCTGGTGGTCCGTGGACTATCACAGTGGAGGTGGCGGTCGCACCCCCGTGGCCTGGTCGGAAGGGGCCGCTATATTATGAGCATGGGAATAGAACAAACAAAACACAGCCAAGTCGCTGCCTGAACCACCACGGCAGATAGACAGCGCGACCAGCGGCAGGCATATCCAGGTCGGCGATGAGGCTGTTGGCTGTTTCCCACTACTCTATTAAGTGGCTACTCACCTCCAGGATTTCCGGGGAGGTCACACTGCCACGAAAAGCCTGGCGGAAACTAATCACTCAAAAGGGAACACTCACCTTCAGGCACACATGCGCAGGCACCATGACACGTTAATTGCAAGTCTTCCAGAGTCTTGCTGGCTATTGAACTCCAGGACGAGCAATGGCAACGAAGACACCAACCGAAAGTACACCCACGTAGCACACACTGGAGGGAAGCATATTAGTACACACACAACACACACATATGGCACGGCAAGCCACGCCTACACACACACGCAAACAAACACCCATACCAACACACACACACATACACAAACTCACATGCCCAATCGCATATACACCACACATACATGGGGAAGGAAAGCCAGGACAAGGTTGTAACCATCTACACCAACGGTTCATTGATGTATATGTGTGTGTATATGTATATATATTTATATATATATGTTTATAGATATATATATATATATAAAACATAAAAAGCAACTTAAGAAACAATGTACAATGTGGCCCAAGGCCCAGTCCATTAAATCAATTTTGCCACTTGCACACTGGGCACAAAATGAGGGCCCAACTTGACTCATGACTGCAAACTGCTTGCCTCCACTGGGAAGGGGCATCAATGAGTTATTCAGGCACCTTAGGGGCGGGGGGCGGGGTTGTAGTTTGGATTTGGAGGGGGGGTCCTTAGGCTTGGAAAGGGGGGTTTGGGCTTAGACTTTGATTTTGGTGGAGTGGGTTTGGGTCTAGGCTCGGGAGGGGTTACAGTGGATTTGGTGGGGGTGGAAGTCTTATGTGGGGGAGGGGCAGGGCGACGACCAGGGGAGGACTGGGAGTTGGAAGGCAAAGGCGTGGGAAGGGTAACAGGGCACTTGGGGAGGCAGGGACAAGTTCACTGTTGGGAAACAGGGAAAATTCACATAGGAAACGTTTCTTAGGGGCACGGGGACGGTCATAGCAGACAAGTGTGGGAGTGGAGGTAGAGGGAGTGGTTGAAAGGTCGGTACGTGGAGGTGATTTGGGTCCAGGTGTGTGCTTGGACGCCATGTGTGTACTGCCTGACTATTGGGTGGGTGACTGTGAGCATTTAAATGTAGTGGGAGTTGGGGGAGGAGATGCAGTGAGAAGGCGGGGATGTGTGAGTGAACGTTGTGGCGGTGTCTGCAGGCATTGTGGGTGTGCTGCAGTCATGCTGAGTGCGCATGTGGTGTATGAGGTACATGTATGCAGGTCTGATATTGTGGTGACGGTGGCAGTGAGTGCAAATGTGGCAGGTTCTGGGACTGATAAGGTGGTGACTGCAGGTGTGAGTGGTGTAGTGCCTGTGAGGGGGTGGTGGTAGGGAAGTCATTGTAGGGATGTTGTCACGTCTGCATCTGAATGTTGTGTGTGTGCATTTTGGTGGTGGTGTTTGTGGTGCTTATGTCTGTCCTTGTGTACTGTGTCTGTTGATGTGGATGCTTGTGGGCCAGAAAATGTGCCTTGAATGGGTGAGGGGGGAAGGATGTGGGATTGGGAACAGGTACCTGGAGGGGACGGGAGAAGCAGGGACACTGGCTGCTGTCAATGAGCAGGCCAGAACCTGAAACAATCTCTACATGTCAGCCAAGGCACCGTGAATGCCTTCCAGGAATGCATTGGACTGCTGCATCTGCTATGCCAGTCCCTGGATGGCATTCACAATGGTTGACTGTCCCACAGAAATGGACCTCAGGAGGTCAATGGCCTCCTCATTGAGGGCAGCATAGCTGACTGGGGTGGGGGCAGTGGTGCTGCTGTGAAGGAGATGCCCACCCTTCTGGGTGAGCAGGCACGGGCAACTGGGTGGGGAGCTACAGGGAGGGCAGTGCTGGAAAGGGGTAGGCAGACAAGGATGTAACTGGAGTGGTCCCAGATGGGTCCACCACTGCCAGAGAGCTGCTATCAGAGAAGGAATCTGAAGATGGTGTGGTCGATCCGGTCTCATCCGTGCACTCCCCTTGCCCTCCACCCACTGGTCCCCTCGGCTCCGCTGGATTCAGCCGCCTGGGTCCGGTGGGCTGCAGCTTCCCCACTCACCTGTGCCCCTTCTTCTTAGTTAGATGATGCTGATGCACAGGAAGACAGAAGAGGAGAGGGAGGGAAGACGGGTGGGAGAGAGAGACAGGGTGCAATGGGTCAATGCCAGCACAACAGTCACACAGGGTAACAACCTCATCATCTGCTGCCATGCCACGCCATGCCCTCACCTATACATTGTCCAGTGGGACACCATGGGGAAACTACAGCTATGCTGATCTGTACTGCTGATGGTGGTACAATTGTATCCAAATACTTGATGTGAGTCACACATGCCAAGTACATGCCAACTCCACGTGGCCGTTTAGGGAAACAAATCCTGCACTCTGGAATCAACTGAATCCTCCATGGGTAGGTAGCATGCCTACTAAGCCAGTGACATCCATAACACTGACATCTTGCCCCATTCTGCCTCACTACACATACAGTACAAGGCAGCAGAATGAGGACTCACTCATCTCGCCTGGCACAGTGGTTGGAAAACACAGATGACAATGCCCTGACACCTCAGGTGTACTGATGACGTTGGCAGGAGTTGGGTACCAAAACTTATTTGAGAGTGACCTCACAAATTACACATTGAAAGTACTTGCCTCATAAGTCATTGACTGCATGGTATGGGCACACATCTGATACCAATCCTGGCATGGTGACTGAGACCCATAGTAGACAGGCATCTACCTAGTACCTATGCTACAGCTTCCCACATGTCCACAACCCAAAAGCACCTAAGCAACACATTAACAAGGTGAGAGTGTGTACTTACCCTCTTGTAGCTGCTGTGCTGCCCTCAAGCGCCCATCCACCTCAAGGTAGGTCACCGCCAAAATGCAGGCCATGAGAGGGGTCAGGGTCCGATGGGCAGCCCTCCCTCGTTGGGAGAACACCCCCAGCTGGGCCGCCATGGTCTTCCGGGCCCAGCTTCGAAGGTACTCCCACCTCTTTCTGCAGTGGGTGCTCCACCGGGCATTGACCCCTAGGGTCCGCACTTGCTTGATGATGGCCCTCCAAATCCCCTTCTTCTGATGGGCGCTGACCTGCATGGGTGACACAGATGGAGAAAGTCATGTACAGTGGAGTCATGGGGCAGCAGTGAACAGCACACATCTCACACATCTCACGGGCACACTAACATGTCTACACATCACTAACGGTCAGACTCCTCACCCATCTCCATGCATCCACTCTATCTGCCACATCCCAATGCCACACATCCACATACACATCCCTATCAGACAGGACGGTGACATTAGACTAACCTGCTGCTCTGGTGCCTCATACAACTGTCCTTACAGGGGTAGGACCCTATCTACATGCTTCTCAAGTTTCTCCTGGGAGAAGGCTGGGGCCCTATCACATGCAGAACGTGGCATCTTGGCTACCAGAGTCAGAACACAGCAGCACACAGAGTGGAGGTTTTGTGTGCAGGAGTGTCAGGAGTCAAGTGAGCATTGCCACATGAAATGGCAGCCATGTACGCCACAGACATCACCGTCACCGCTGGCGGCAATCACCATTGGCTCCAGTATCCCATAGATGACCATGTTATCCGATGAGGAGTTGAACGGCGGTTGCGACTACCTACCTCCATGATGTCTAATGCCGATGGTATGAGGTCACGTCCATCTGTCCTGTGCATGCAGAAAAGGTGGATGCCATTTTCGTGTAAGTTGTGAATAGGGGATGAATGTTAGCTGCGTCATGGGTGAAAATTGTTTTTTTGCACAACTTTACTGTGTCCTCACAGTCAATGCAGCTTTTTCTGACTTCTCCTCCTCCTATTTCCAGATATGGTGCAATGTTGAGGATGAGATATGCTCCTGTGTACCAGCCCCTAGTCAACCTTGCCTCCCTGGAAGAGCGATACGTCATTCAGACGTATCACCTGAACTGTCAGACCATCATGGAGTTGGTGAACCAGTTGGAGCCTGATCTGTTGCCTGCCATCCGTCATCCCAATGCCATCCCTCCTACAGCACAGGTGTTGTCAGTCCCTCCACTTTCTTGCCACAGGGTCATTCCAGATGACAGTGGGCTTGGCAACAGAGATGTCACAGCCGATGTTCACTAACGTTTTGAGGGATGTATTGTCTGCCCTGCTACATCAGGTTCCCCCAACGTGCTGATTTAACTAGTCAAAGGTGCCTTCTATGATTTTGCACATGTCCCTCATGTGTTAGGGGGCATAGGTAGCATACTCATTGCCTTGGTGCCACCCAGGAGAAATGAACAATTGTTCAGGAACCATAAAACTTTCTGTTCTATCAATGTGCAGATTAAGTGTCTCGCTGACCAAAGTATCTCACAAGTGACTGTCAAGTTCCCTGGTTCTGTGCATGATTACTACATTCTGCGGAACAGCAACGTCCCACACATGATGGCACCACTACAGAGGGACTGGTCCTGGCTTATCGGTATGTAGCCAATAGTATGGGACCCATGTACACTCAACTCTCTTCACACCCTGCCCTATCTCCCTCCCAGTCTTGTCATGGTTCCTACCTCTGTGCACACAGGTGACTCTGGCTATCCCAACCTTCCCTGGCTACTGACACCTCTGAAGCATCCGACTACAGATGCTGAAAACTGTTTCAATGAGGCCCACGGTAGGACAAGGTGTGTGACTGAAAGAGCATTTGGCCTACTGAAGGCCAGATTCCAGTGTCTACACATCTCCGGAGGTACCCTACTCTACAAACCACAGAAAGTGTACCAGATCGTGGTTGCCTCCTGCATGCTGCACAATCTGGCCCTGATACGTCACATCCAATTGCTGGATGCAGAGGAGGTAGCAACTGGACCAGTGGCTGATGAAGAGGACATGGGGAGAGAAGAGAATGGAGATGATGCGGATGCAGCTGACTCCAGAGCAGAGTTGATATGTCAATACTTCCTCTGAGATACAGGTATGTGTCAGATGGATGTTTTGCGTCTGTACTCCTGACTGCCTTGTGGCATTGAACCTCCTGATGTCTGTTAGCACTGGTGGAATTAGGTTCAGCTCTGCCTCTGGATGAGTTTGGGGGAAGGTCACATTTCACCATCAGTGGTGTTGTTACTGTGCAGGTTTCAGTTCAATCGTCTCCCTGCTTTTGTGTTGCTTCTCATGTGACATGTTTGTACTTTTCCATTGTACCCTCTACTGCAACTTCAACTGCCATATGTGTGCTACACATTGTGGAGTTAACGATATTGCTACCTCTCCTAAGAGTACGCAATGGGAGGCAGTGCAACAGTACTGCATAGGCTCTGGAACATGCCTTATGTTTAGGTTTGTCTGCTGTGATGGAGGGACCATTGGGGATGGTTGTCTCGGAAATGGGGGTCTCACATGGGCATATGGCCAAAGCTGACACTTGCCAACTCACCCTTGGGCCTTTGTAATTGTGGTGCATGAGTGTTGTGTGGGCATTTTCAATCCTATAGTAAATGTTGTTCCTGTTTTGTTCTACTTGCAGGGCATTTGTGTGGTGCACTCTGGTTCCTGCATCACCTGTTGCCTCCCTTGACCCGTGCCAGCCTCTGCCTGCTCTATCATCCATACTGCACATTACTCCCCATTCTGTCACTAACACAAACTTTGGCAGGGCAATGGGTTGACAGTTAAACATGTAATGCTACAGTAAATGGTACATCTTGCATAAAGCATGCAGACAGTAGCTGTGCTCAATAGTGTTTATTTGTGACTGACACATGCAAGGGGAATTGGTGGGGTTATGGTGGATGAACTCTTCAGAGTAGTCTGGCCAGCTTCGTGTAGTCCGGGTCCAGTGTAGAGGGCCATGGGAGAACGAAGAGGTGACAGTGAACAGTCAACAAGGTGTCTCTGTGGCACACAAGGGAGAATATTCAGGAGAGAGTCACTTCCTGGGGGTGGTGTTGGTCTTGGCGTCTGAACTTGCAGGATGTCTGGTTGGACGTCCTCACTTGCATGGGGATCCTTCAGCTACAGGGGGAGGGGTGCTAGTGGTCTGCAGGTCCTCAAGCAGGGCCTCTATTCCACTAGCTGCCACTGTAGTGGAGGGCTCTGTTGGGATGTGGCTAGCGGAAGGGGTTTGCTGGTGGGTGGAGGACTCAGGCAGGATGCTGGTCAGTTCCTTGAGCACCCCTGCAATGGTGGCCATGGTGGCATTAAGGGCCTGCCACTGCTGCATGGTTTCCTGATGGTATTCCCCCTGCAGCCTCTGGTTCTCCTGCATGGTTGTGTGTGTCTGGCCCATCATGTCCTGGGTTTGGTGGTATACACCCAGGCTTTGGGAGACTGCAGCCTGGGCAGTCTGTTGTGTTGCCTGCATCTTCTCTTGGAGCACAAGTCCCCTCCCACTACCCCTGGCCCCCTATGCCTGTGCCCCTGGCACAGTGTGACCACTCCCATTAGCACCTGGACCTTTGTTGTCTTGAGTGTGTGCCCTTGACTCTGGCCCCTGTATTGTGGGGCACATTTCTGATTGACGACCCATCACTGTGTCACTGTTTTGGGGAGGAAAGGCTGGCTGAGGTGTGGCTGCCACATGGGAGGGGGAGTCCGGTGTGTCCAGTGTGGGCCTGCTGGGTTTGGACTGACCAGTTGTCCCTGATGTACCAGGCAAGTCGTCACTGACTGGACATCCACTTGGACCTTCATCCTGGGGAGGGCTGTCTGACCCTGGCATCTGCTAGTGGGTAGCAGTGGCAGCGGGACCTGTGGATGGAAATGGAGTGAGTTCAATTTTGTATACGTCTTTGTTGGCCACATAATGTGATGCATGATGTAGCCTGACTTGCTTCCCAGTGATGGCAATAACAGCTGCAGTGATGCAGACATTGTTTGGGGATGCAGATTGTGCCATTGTTTCCATGTGCCATTGGGGGTTGGGGATAGTGGATAACATTGCTATCACTGCCTTGTGTTGGAGCGCAGTCAAGGCTGCCAGTTGGTGTGGCATGTGGTTTGGTTTTTCATGCAGGTGTTCCTCTGTGAAGTGGGACTGTGTTCCTCTGACGTGGGAGGGAGTGTTGCATTGTGGGAGTTGTGGTGCTTGGCATCGTGGTTGGTATCCATGCATTGGGGGGTGACTGTGTGGGGACGGTGGCAGTGGGGTGTGTGTGGGATGCAGGGGAGGGGAGTGAGGTGTTTGGGGCTGCTGCAGAGGTGTGGGATGGGGTGGATTGGGGAGTGATGGCTGGTGGAGACACATGCTGGGCAGGAGTGGCTGATGCCTGAGCGGTGTTGTTGACTTACCACTGTCAATCCCTCCGATAATTCCAGTCATGCCCTCAGGGTGCATGATATCCAAGACCTTCTCCTCCCAGGACATTAGTTCAAGGGGAAGAGGTGGGGCCCCACTGCCATCTTGTTCAGGGCAATCTGGTGCCTGGACGCCATGGAACGCACATTCCCCCGTAAGTCATTCCACCTCTTCCTGATGTCCTCCCTTGTGCGTGGATGTGTGCCCATTGAGTTGACCCTGTCAGCGATCCTCTGCCATAACTCTGTTTTCATTGCCATCGATGTTTGCTGGACCTGGGCTCCGAAAAGGTGTGGCTCTACCCTGATGATTTCAGCTACCATGGTCCTCGACTCATTGTCAATGAAATGTGGGTGCTTTTGATGTGCTATTTTGGTGGGGTGAAGGTGTTTGGTTGGGGATGCATGTGGGTTGTGGTGTTAATATGTGATTGTGGTCTGTGCCTAGTGAAAAACGTGCAGTTGTGTGGTGTGTGCTCAGTGTGCAGTGTGAATATGTTTGTGGTGTATGGGATCTGTGTTAATGGGTCATTGCTATGTTTGCTGTTCTTAGGATTCGCAAGTGACTGTGGGTGTGTGGGGGAGGCTGTTTTAGAGTGCCGTGAGCAGGTGTGTGTGGTTTGTGTATATGTCTCAGGTGTGGGGCATTCAAATTGTCCAATGTGGTGTTGCCTACTGTTTGCGGTACCTTTTGGAACTGCGGCGGTGAGCAACTCCAATCGTGTTCCGCCGCGCATGGACCGCTGGGCAGGGAACTGACATGTGATAGAGTGGACGGAATGGTGTCAGCTGGTGGTCGTACAGTCAATCTTTCGCTGACGGTCAGCCTGGTGGTGTTGCATTTCTGGGTGTTTTTGGGCAGTTTTCACTTTGTGACTCGTAATACTGTAACACCAGCACTGACAGTATGGTGGCAGTATTCTGCACAGCAGTCTTGCATGGATACCGCCAAAGATGCAATGAGGGCCCAAATGTGTATTTTCTGATGCACAAACAATAACATGTGTAAACTGGATTACCGTGCTTATTTATCATTTGCACATCACACAAGTGTCTTGATTCGTTTTTACGCTCCTAAATGTTTGTTTGCTTTACATATGTTACAAATAATTTTATCAATTTCAATTGTATTGTTAGTTTGAAAAACATTTCACATCCTAATGGCTTTTCTTTAACACTGCATGGACCCCAGCAAGAATGTCACTTGGCTCACATTACCAAATTCACTCACTTTGCAATCAAGGAAATTTGACATATGTATATGTTAAATAAATATGAAGCAGTTGGTCTGCAGCCATTTCTTGACATGTGATCTCTATATCAGAACTCATCACCATAAATGCCACACAATAAAAACAAATGTAAAGGCCTCTTTATTAATCATTCACCTTCTGTTAACTTACAATGTTATTTAGGGGGGGCTGCAAAACATCCAGAACCTCCATTTTCAATGCCCTTGCTGTAGACATTGTACAAGCAGGTGCTCCCAACAGCAATAAAACTTTAACAGAATAAGGCTGATGATTTTCATAAACTGAATTTTGCAAATGAGGACTCAAATCTAATGGCAGATTTAATAGGTTTTCAAGCAATAAAGCAGAGCAGCCAAAGTTGCAGTGCTGAGTTGCATCAAAGGGAGAGCAGCACAACATCTAATCATCTAAGATATGTTTTCCTTCCTCCCTGCGCTGGAGCACTTCCGAAAGTCATGCACCAATGTAGACACCCTTGCAATGTAGTGCAAGGATGTGTGTGCTCTGTAAGCATCTGTGTTATACTGTAAGGGGGAACTTTCCAGTACAAAAACTATACAGTTACCTTCCCTGTATGCATATGTATGTGTATCTATACGGTGCAATACAGATGCAAAGTTAGTAAATGGGGAGACTTTTGAAAGTTGCTTTACTATGATGCCTGCCTCACATAGGCATTTTTTGTGCAAATCCCTGTCTACCAATGTTAGTAGAAAGGGGTTTGCACCTAAACCCATAATTGCATAAGAATGCCCATGTACCACCCATGATAAGCCCCCTTGATGCAAAGTATTTCAAAATAGAGCATAGCTCTGTTTTCTGTTGCTTTAGGCAACTTTTCAAAGCTTATCGTGGTTTGCTATGGTAAGTAAATTCCACCACAACATTTTCAGCAGACTTGTGTTACTTGTGTGATGCAAACCCATGAAAGGTGTAAATCTGGGCCCTGGTGTCTCAGGTACTGCGTTCTAGAGCTTTAAAAGAAGGTTAAACAGCTCTTGCTTCTCATGGGGTTGTAACAATAAAGCACTGGGTCAGATAGACCTTATCTGAACATCACAGAACAAGGGGTATGCAAAGTCAGGTCATACCCGACCATCAATTTTTTATTCTGTGGGAAGTGATGCAAAATGTGTAGCTATTTCTAGTTTTGAAAAAAAAAAATGAATGCCCATCTCAGGGCAAAGGAGGACTTGTGCAACTTAACAGCATTGACTTACCACATTTTTGCCAGCTACATGGTTGCAATTCTCCTGTGTTTTCAGGGAACAAGAGTTCTTTGAAGAAGCCAGTGCCAATTGTTCTTCAGAATTCAAGATCCTTTCTCATCTTCAGAGCCCTTGGACAAGCTTCATACCAAGGGTGGGCAACACTGTATATTTTTTTCCTGCAAAATATCATTAAATGCCATAAGATTTTGGAAAATTATGCTTTTAAGGTGAAATGTGATTTACTGGTAACTCGTGTGATTTATTTTACACAAGTGCGCACTTTGGCTAAAAAAGTCTTGAGAGATCCAGGCTGGAGACTGATTCAAGTAAAAAATATGAGTGGGCAATAAATTCCGCTGTGCCGGTGGAGCTAGAGGAATTGTGGCCATTCCATGCTACACTTGTAATGAGGAGTTCTGGTCAAATTCCGCTAATTGCTGCGGTGCAGAGTTTTTCCTCTCTTGCACTCGCCAATGCTAAGTTGACAAGTGCTTGAGAGAAATGGATTTCCCTTGCATGAGTTGCGGGCACTAGGAAGGCATCTGGTGAAATTTTTCCAATGTGGGAGGTCACGACAGTCCCCAATGAGAATGCTACCACTTGAGTAGAAAATCTACCTGAGCTGCAGCAAAATAAACACAAGCAGCAGCATCTTTTGGCACGCCGTGTGGTGCCATTCGCACTGATTTTTCAGTGTGGAACAAAATCCCAGTGTTAAAAATCCAAACAAAGCAGTGCAATGTGCCAATTTCCAACTGTTTACTGAATGCTACACAATCTCACAGTGTTTTCATGTAACTCCACAGAATTCTGGAGAGTGAAACTTTGCAAGCTCTGCCTACCATTAGTAAAGAATACTGCTTGGGGAGACATTTTCTGTGACATAAAAGCTTCTCATGTGCAGTTCCACAAAATTACGTTATGCGAAGTTTTAAGCAATTTTGTATGGCATGATAACTGTGAATATTATGAATTTCACTAGTGCTATTAACATTTTTTCCAATGCTACTTCACACCAACATTAAGGGTTACCTAAAATGTTTGTGAATATTTCTTGTTGACACCTAGTTAGAGTGTGTTAGCAGTATCTAACAGGGCTTTTACTGCAGCTGTTATCAACTGTACTTAATGAGCATAAAATGAAGTAGATAATCTCCTTTATGCATGAAATTGAATTGTAAATATTGCTTATTAGGTATCACACTTATGGGTCAGAAGATAGGAAGAGTTTATGATGATCTCCGGAAAATTTCGTTTACAAGCTAGAGCGATAAATTGATTCAAAATCCATGCTAAAGTCGATTTCAGGGAAGAGCTGTATAGTTTATCCTGTGTGCTGGATAATGCAATCTCCAACTTTCCTATCTTCATCAGAAGCATCCTAACTGCATCTAATTGCTAATGTCATTTGATCATTGTACAAGGATAAAATGGGTACATGATTAATTATTATCGGTTGTTATCTGGAATTCATCTGTACAAGGCTGATATACCCACTCATTCGGTGACCACTTGGCATTGAGGCAAATTCTGGACAGGACTGTAACAAATTGAGGACAAAGGGTCAAAATTCAGGATGAAGGGTTAAAATTCAGGACAAAAACTCAAGAACAAATGACAGTTTTACAGACACATCCAAGAGAGGCCATACCCCATTACGTTATCAGAGCATTTATTTACTCCTTTTTAACATAGCACTATTTATTCACTGTGGTCTTTTTGTTATTGCCTCCTGTTATGCTACATTCAGGTGTCACATTACTTTCTTGTTCGGTAGTAAATTAATGCCCTTCAACGCTGTATCAAGGGCATCACCCCTATCCAAATCCACCCAATGTTTCTTGGAGAGAAAGCAACAGCAAAATTTTGATTATGTTTCTAATCATTTTAAAACCCATGGCAACAGTTTGGGAAACATTAAGGTAAGTAATCTTATGCTAGTTTAAACAGGTTGAATAAAAACATCTGGCTCACCTCAACCTACAGTGGACTTTCAACCTAAAAAGAATTTGAAGAGGCAGAGCAGATGGTGTGGGCGACAATCTCACACCTAATGTCAGGATGTGAGATACCCACAACTTGTCTGTAGTCTCACAGCACTAGAGTGTATTTCCTGGACTCTACATTAATCTCAGAACTGGAAGCCCAGACTACCAATCAAAGATAATAAAAGAGGAGGATGAAATCGAGATCAAATGGGAGATCCACAGCAACTGATTCAAAGGGTTGTTGCTAAGAACTGGAGAAATAAAGAAGAGAAGAACAAGGTGGGACAATTCCTAAAATCAGACAAGATGGGTTCACTAAGACTCTCGGAAGGTATCGCTTACCTGGGGAGTTGTCTCTGCAGACAGCAGAGAAACAGAAGAGGCACTGTCAGGTAGTTGAACAACAGAACCAACCCACCCTGGCAAACTCTTCTGGTGCAATGGTCCACTGTTCATGCTTGTGATGGGTGAGCAGGGGCCAGACCCCTTGCAAGGTTGTGCAAGGCAATTCCCCCTCTGTTCATGTATTAAAATGGTTTTACAATTGAGCAAAAGTCAAGCCAGTTATCTGGTCTATCCCTAAGTGTCACATACACATAGAATCTTCAAAATATTTGGGATGTAAATTGCACAAACAGCATGTAAGAACATAAAACATATTTTAAAATGTAACTGGTATTTCTTTAACATATGTTACTGTTTTCCCCTTTATATACAACTAGACCTCAGTTTGAACTGGGAACCAGTTACCTTTCGATACCTAGTGATTAATATCTTCCATTTCCCCACTGATTTTCAGGATGGAAATCTCAGCAGAGCGTCATGGTTCCTCCGAGCCCAGTTTGCTTTCTGCTCTCTGTAGTGGGCCACATAAGACTACTGAAGATGGTGTGCTATCCCGATTATATTATTATTTTGCAAACCTTCCCCTGCTCGCCCTTCATTCCTTCTTCAGACAGGTGACACATCTGATTTAGTCGCTAGGGCACCATCGGGTAGCTCTTTCCACTCTAAAGCTACCCATAACTGCAGGTGGATTAGGCCTTCTGGACTAAGAACACTATTATTTAGCTGCACAGGTCCAATTGGTGGCTCGCTGGCTGTCTGCCCTCCCCACTGCATGAGATGGGATTTAAATGTAAAGACTCTTAAGGAGAGCTTACTGTACTGCTCATTGTTTCCTACTGACCCTTCTACGGAACACCATCCGGGGTTATCATGCACAGCTTTCTCTTGCCTTGCTAGAACATGTAAACTCACTGACACAAAGAAATCCTATGCTCCTGCACTACCTTTGCTAGCCTGTCCCACTCGCACAGGATGGCTCTGCTCAGAACAACTCCGTCAGTGGCATGCTGCAGGTAAAAATGGGGGATTCGTTTCTGGACAGCGAGCTACTAAATTTCCAAACATTTGTGGCAGACTACCATCTACACCCCGGTCAACTCCTTACTTACAACCACCTTAAACAATCATTAAATTCCCTATTTCATTTCTGCCACCTAGCACTAACCCTACATGAAGTGTACCAGAAGCTCTACACCATAGGGACTGGTGGCAAACTGATAGGATGGGTGTACAGACATTTCTTGCAACATGGAGGCCACTCTAGGTCTCCTCGTCATACTACCTGGGTGACTGATATGGCCAAACCTCTGCAACATGGACTGGACTAAAATACTGGACTTTAACACAAAGTATCCCACGGCTGTCACTGTAAGTACATTTATACAGCTTCCTTGCCAATTTATTCTGCCCGTTTCTTGCCATTGGCTTTGTGGTTTGTAACTCACATTTTGTTGCTTTCAATTTGCTGGCTTTATTTGTTTTAGGCTATCCAGCTTGAGTTTGTCCCTTCCCTGGCCCAAACCTTATTTACAGTATCTTTCTCAGTGCTCCCTTTCTGTAAACAAGCCTGTAAACCTTGTTCTTATCTCATCACATTTTCTGTGCATTCAGAGAACAAGGTCAAATGTCAGGCTCTGTCTTTGGTGGGAACTTAGGCCCATATTTATACTTTTTGACGCAAAACTGCGCTAATGCAGTTTTGCGCCAAAAAAATTAGCGCCGGCTAACGCCATTCTGAAGCGCCATGCGGGCGCCGTATTTATTGAATGGCGTTAGCCGACCGGCGCTGCCTGGTGTGCGTGAAAAAAAAACACGTACACCAGGCAGCGCCGGCGTAGGGAAAAATGGCGTTTGGGCGTCTAAAAATGGGGCAAGTCAGGCTGAGGCAAACAAAACGTCTTAACCCGATTTGCGCCATTTTTTAACGACGCCCATCCCCCATTGAAATGACTCCTGTCTTAGCAAAGACAGGAGTCATGCCCCCTTGCCCAATGGCCATGCCCAGGGGACTTCTGTCCCCTGGGCATGGTCATTGGGCATAGTGGCATGTAGGGGGGCACAAATCAGGCCCCCCTATGCCACAAAAAAAAAAAAAAAAAAATACTTACCTGGACTTACCTTAATTTCCCTGGGGTGGGTCCCTCCATCCTTGGGTGTCCTCCTGGGGTGGGCAAGGGTGGTAGGGGGTGTCCCTGGGGGCAGGGGAGGGCACCTCTGGGCTCATTCTGAGCCCACAGGTCCCTTAACGCCTGCCCTGACCCAGGTGCTAAAATCCGGCACAAATGCGGGTTTTTTAGACCCGCCCACTCCCGGGCGTCATTTTTGCCCGGGAGTATAAATACGACGCAATAGCATCGCAGTCATTTTTTAAGACGGGAACGCCTACCTTGCGTATCATTAACGCAAGGAAGGTGTTCACGCAAAAAAATGACGCTAATTCCAGGAACTTTGGCGCTAGACGCGTCTAACGCCAAAGTATAAATATGGAGTTAGTTTTGCGTCGAATTTGCGTCTAAAAAAACGACGCAAATTCGGCGCAAACGGAGTATAAATATGCCCCTTAGTGTTTACTTTTCTTATGCTGACTTTAAAGTGAGAGGATTTATGTGGCAATCTTACTGGTTGCTGAGGCTAGAAAGAGTTTTTTTTCCTACCACGTGACAACATTTAAATGAAATGTGCAAAGATTTCAGAATATATCAGAATTAGGAGTTCAAATGAAGCACATTTTTGTTAATTCTGAACTGCGCTGGAAACAAATACCTTTATATGATTAAAACAAATCATTACATTAGGTGATGCAACTTCCACACATCATTGTATGAGCACTTTATAATTTTATTTGAAAAGATGTATGTCTGTGCAAGTGCAATGGTCATTTCAAACAAAAGTGTGTTGTCACCACACCATGCATACACAACTGCACCCTACTCTGAACCACTCCACTTTACACCACTCCATGCCACTGCATTGTGGAACACTGCACTCTTCTCTGCTCTGAACCACTTCACTTTATGCCACTGCACTCTATGCTACTTCACACTACATCTCTCTACTCTACTCTGTACCACTCTACTCTATGCCAATGCACTTTACGCCTCTCTACACCACTGCGCTCTGCGCCTCTGCACGCTATACCAGTCTAGGCAACACCAATTTACTACGCACAACTCCACTCTGCGCCACTCTGCAACACGGTACTCTATTCCGCATCTAATCCAATGCACTCTATGTTAGTGCACTTTACTCTGTAACACTCAACTCTATGCCCCTGCACTCTACATCAATACACTGTACGTCACTCTCATCTACTTTGAACCACTGCACTTTATGCCATGGCACTCTACATCACTTTACTCTATGCTATCACACTCTATGACACTCTATGCAACTTCACTCTACCCTGCCCCTCTCCACTCTACGTCACTTCACTCTACTGTGAAACAATCTACTTTACGCCACTGCACTCTGTGCCAATGCATTCTATGCCATTGCACTCTACCCTGCACCTCTCCACTCTATGTCACTGCACTCTACTCTGAAACAATCTACTCTATGTCACTGGACTCCACGCCACTCTGCCTCACTGCACTCTAAACCACTGCACTCTACTTCAATGCACTACATGTCAGTGCACTCTAAACAACTGCACTATATGCCACTGCACTCTACTTTGCACCACTGTACTCTATGCCACTCTACTGTACTCTACACGACTGCACTGACACTCTACTCTGCAACATTGCACTCTCCGCCACTGTACACTACACCACTCTATTCTTTATTACTGCATTCTATGCCAATACACTATACAACACTGCACTCTATGTCACTGCACTCTATGCTACTTTACTCTGCATCACTCCACTCTATGCCACTGCACTCTACTGCACTATACTCTGCTCTGCACCACTCTACACTACTCCACTCTGCACCACTCTACTTGACTGCACTCTATGCCACTTGGGTCTACTCTGCACTCTATGCCATTACACCACTCTATACTACTGTACACTCTGCCACTCTATTATATGCCACTCTACTCCACTCTTTACCACTCTACTCTGCCCCATGCCACTCTATGCCACTGCACCTTAAGCCACTGCACTCTACGCCAATGCACTCTAAACAACTGCATCGTACCCTACTGCATCTACTCAGCACCACTGCACTCTACAGAATTACACTCTACTCCACACTGCACCACTCTATGCTATTCTACTCTGCACCATTGTACATCACTGCACCATATGCAACTTGAGTCTATGCTGCACTCTATGCTACTGCACTATATACCATTCTGCACTACAGCACACTCTGGCACTCTATTGTACTCCACCCTACTCTATGCCACTGTACTCTCCACCACTCCACTCTGCACCCCTACACTCTGCTGTGCACCATGCTTATCGATGGTTCTGCATTCTATGACACTGCATTGTACGCTGCTGAATGCTATGCCGCTGCATTCAATTCCACGTCACTCTACACCACTATATTCTGAAACACTCTACACCAATGCACTCTACAGCAGTCAACTCCACTGCATACCACTTCAAAATATGCCCACTATACGCGACTCCACAGTATAGCACTCCTAAACACGACACTCTCTGCCACTCCACTCTACAACACTCTTTGCCATTCCACTCTACAACACTTTGCGACACTCTCCTCTATGCCACTAACTTTTAGCCATGCTGAACAGCAGCTACTCTGGTGTATAACATAGCTAGAACACATTGGCAAAGCCAATAACCCTTGTGTAGACAAGACCTATTGGCTTTGCCAATGTTTGTTAGTTCTATGAGGTACTGAGGTCCCTGAAAGAACTGGGAATGTGTAAGTCCTTATTTTAAACATGCATTACACACATCATAATAATGTAGGCTGCTACAAAATGCGCAAATACATTTAGATTGAATAAAAAAGTCCTTTTAAAATACAAATTTCAATAATATACAGATTATACCTAGTGCAAACATTTTTTATAACAGTCTATTGAAACCACTAACTCCACTGAACACCTTGGAACACCCTTACAGTACCTCTTTAAAAGAAAATATTTTTGCCATCAGAAAGCTTCAAGTGACTTGTTAGAAATGGGGCCTTTGGTTGGCAGTCAGGTTACCCCTGTCCAAGCAAGGACCCTCACTTTAGTCAGTGTAAGTCACACACAATCCAAATTATCCTGTGCCCACCCTCTGGTAGCTTTGCACTGAGCAGTCAGGCTTAACTTAGAAGGCAATGTGTAAAGTATTTGTGCAATAAATCATACAATAACACAATATAGCACCACAAAAATACACCATACAGTGTTAGAAAAATATATAATATTTTTCTGGATATTTGCAGGTCAAAACGATAAAAGATGCAATAAGAAAATGTAAAGATATCACTGGAAAGTGATATAAAGTGTCTTAATTCTTTTTAAAAGCAAACAAAGTCTCTTTCAAGCACAAAGTACCTGGTTTGATTGAAAAATCTCCGCAAAGGGCCACAGAGGAGGAGAGGCGTGGAAAACGGGGAGTGTGCGTCAGTTTCGCCCCTTCGCACACGGACTTGCGTTGTTCTTTCCACGCTGGGAAGACGTTGCGTCGATTTCCGGCGTGCGGACGGGCCTCCTCTTCAGGTTGTGGGGTTTCCAGACGCCCCGGGGTCTGTGCGTGAAATCCTGGGCTTGTTGGCAAGCTCTGCATCGTTCCGGTGCGTGATGCAGGGAAATTTCTCCCTCACAGCAGGCGCTGCGTCGATGTCCCCTTTGGGAGTCGGGCGGCATGGTTCCAGGTCAGCTGTGCGTCGATCTGGTGGGCCAAGCGTCGAAGTTCCGGTCACACCGCAGGCGCCGCTTCGATCTTTTCCTGGCAAAGTCGAGCATCGTCATCCCGGGTCGGCGTGCGGTGAGTTTTTCACCGTGGAACAAGCTGTGCGTCAAATATTTCACCGCACAAGGAGTCCAGTTGCAAGAGAGAAGTCTTTTTGGTCCTGAGACTTCAGGGAACAGGAGTCAAGCTCTATCCAAGCCCTTGGAGAGCACTTCTGCAGCAAAGCAAGGGAGCAGCCAGACTGCAGGGCAACAGCAAGGCACCAGTCCTCTGTAGAAAGCAGTCAGGTGAGTCCTCTAGGCAGCCAGGTAGTTCTTCTTGTCAGGGTGCAGGTTCTGGTTCAGGTTTCTTCTCCAGGAAGTGTCTGAGGTGGTAGGGCAGAGGCCCTATTTTTATACCCAAATATGCCTTTGAAGTGGGGGAGACTTCAAAGAGTGGCTTAGAAGTGCACCAGGTCCCCTTTCAGTTCAATCCTGTCTGCCAGGGTCCCAGTAGGGGGTGTGGCAGTCCTTTGTGTGAGTGCAGGGCCTCCACCCTCCCAGCCCAGGAAGACCCATTCAAAATGCAGATGTATGCAAGTGAGACTGAGTACCCTGTGTTTGGGGTGTGTCTGAGTGAATGCACAAGGAGCTGTCAACTAATCCCAGCCAGACGTGGTTTGTAAGGTACAGAAAGATTTAAGTGCAGAGAAATGCTCACTTTCTAAAAGTGGCATTTCTAAAATAGTAATATTAAACCCAACTTCACCAGTCAGCAGGATTTTGTAATACCATTCTGGCCGTACTAAATATGACCTTCCTACTCCTTTCAGATCAGTAGCTGCCACTTCAACAATGCATGAGGGCAGCCTCAATGTTAGCCTATGAAGGGAGCAGGCCTCACAGTAGTGTAAAAACGAATTTAGGAGTTTTACACTACCAGGACATGTAAACTACACATGTACATGTCCTGCCTTTCACCCACACAGCACCCTGCTCTATGGGTTACCTAGGGCACACCTACCTTAGGGGTGACTTATATGTAGAAAATGGGGAGTTTTAGGCTTGGCAAGTACTTTTAAATGCCAAGTCGAAGTGAAAGTGAAACTGCACACACAGGCCTTGTAATGGCAGGCCTGAGACAAGGTTGAGGGGCTACTTAAGTGGGTGGCACAACAAGTGCTGCAGGCCCACTAGTAGCATTTAATCTACAGGCCCTGGGCACATATAGTGCACTCTACTAGGGACTTATAAGTAAATTAAATAGTCCAATTTGGTGTGATCCAATGTTACCATGTTTAAAGGGAGAGAGCATATGCACTTTAGCACTGGTTAGCAGTGGTAAAGGGTGCAGAGTCTAAAAACGAGCAAAAACAGTGTCCAAAAAGTGGAGGGATGCAAGCAAAAAGTTAGGGGTGACCACCCTAAGGCTGTCAGGTCTAACATGACTCCTTTGATTTAAGTCAATACAGGGTTCCAAGACCCTTTGCATTTGCAGATTTACCAGTTGGGCACATTTGCATTTCATTAGGGAATGAGATACCCTAGCAAGAAGGCCTGTTTCTAATCTGTCTGCCCCTCCCTCCCTCAGAGCACAGGAGACTCCATGCCTTTGAATCCAGCTGGGGAAACTGATCTTTCCTAATTACATTTTGTCCTTTAAGTGAAAGGCTAAAATTACAGCCAAATGCTGTCCCTTAAGCCTTTCATCACGGACAATGGACTATAGGGCTAAATTACAGATGGGTGGTCATCCTACCACCACTGGATGATGAAAAAATAGGGTTGGAAAAAATGTAAATAAGAACACACATTTCTTAACGGTGGGTGCAGTTGAAACAGGGCCTAACATTACCAAGGTCTTCTGACCAGAGAGAAAGAAGCAGAACCAGCTAAAAGTCAGGTCCTCTCCTATTGAGGCTAGTCTAAGCATGAAAGCTGGGGTAATCCACGGCATTGAGCGCGCTGGATATATAGAAGAGTACTAACACAGTCATCTCTCCTCATAATGATATAATTACATTTCTGAACCTGCATATCTCTGGTCATATCTCCAGAGGTCTCTTCGGTGACTGCCTATGGAGCAGAGGATTAATTTGAAGGCCTGTCATGTGCTTAACTCATAACTCTTAACACAGGCTCACATTTATGTCTGACAGATTGTTTTGACTGGCTCCCTCTCTACCTCTTCAATCTGAGTCCCCCTTTCTTTTTACAATTCCTCCACTGTAAATTGTCTGGGTCTGGTGGTAAGTGGTTTTCACTGCTTGTCCCCCAGACTGTAAATGTGAGATATATGGGAGTGAGACAGAAGGGCATAGGGATAAATTTGGGAAAGAGCGCAAAAGAAGAGAAAGGAAACCTGAAGAGTTACAGTAGGAGAATGAGGTAAAAGAAGGCGAGTCACGTTTGATAGAAAAAGGGAGTGTGAGAAGAAAAAGACAAAAAGGGAAATGTGAAAGTGGAGAATGGAAGTTGGGTTTATAGCAAACAATGCAGAGGCAAAACTTTATCCGTTGGCACTTATTTTGTTTTTGCAAATTTAGCACTGTATATGGCATAATGACCAATTACAAGACCCCCAATCCACAATATTCTTTTTGGAACATGTTACTATTAGAATTTACCAATCTAGTAAAATCAAAATGTTCTAGGTACATATGACATGAAATCTAGAAACAGCAGTCAGGTAGGTAACACCCCAAAAAGAAGCAATGGGTTTTGGAAAGGGGGGTTGAGGGAGAGAGCGGGAAGAGAAGAGCGAGTATGGTCATATCAGGGATTAGTTATGTGTGTCAGCATTCGTAAAAATTGATACCTGTGAAAAGGACCATATGTGGGGGGGGGGCGTTAATGTTTTCACTCACAAAGAAACTCTTTGAAAACATTACATGCAGCATCTTGTTGAGTAGAAAAGAACATGATCAGAAATGTACATCTAGAAAACATGCTGTAAGAACAGAACCATAAACAAGGTAGGAGTCTCGGGTACCTGCCAAATACTGGAGCTGGCAGGTTTCACTACATATCTGGGATAAATCAGTTCTAATGTGGAGGTGGTGTCTATACACACTCCAACAGGACAATTTGGCTAGAAAAGGACCTCAAACGTTGATGAAGATGGAGACCTGAGAATCGATTTCTCATGGACAAATGTTACTATCTTGTCACACAAAAAAAGTGGTGCATGAAGGGCCAGTGTTATATCATTTTCTCTTTTCTTTCCGGACACATTTTGTACTTCCCTTGTGTCCCACGCTTGATTAATTCCACTTTGGATCGTGTTGGTTTGGCTTTTCCAGGTGAGAATAACAGTGGTTATCTGTTCTGCTCTGATGAATCTGGCTGTCTGCTTCAGTGCTCCTCGACTTATCAATAGAAAAGCACATTCATACTTACCTCGTTAAGTTTATATCAGACACGTTTGTATATATGATCTCCTAAGTCAAAAAATGTGAACTAAGGGCATATTTCTGAGCCCCTTATGATGCCGCTGTGACACTTTTTCTGATGTGAGTGTGGCACAAACTTTGAACTTATATCTATGGGGTCATTCAAAGCCACTTTGCATGGCTTTGAATGGCCTCATAGAGATGGAATAAAAGCAGGGTGGTGCAAATCATTGCATTGCCTTACTCTGTCCAAGGAAGGCATTCCATGGTTGTTGCTATGGGTGTTCCCACACAACACCCATAGATTTTGACACTTCCCCAGATATACAAGAGCTTGTAAACATGGGCTGTGCCAAACCTTATGCCTCCCCAGGGCAAATTTTTCCTCTTTCTATGAGCGACCCTTGACCCAAGGGTAGGTCGCTCCCCCTGCCGCTGCAGCTCCTCCAAGTTCCCGAGTTCCTGTGTTCCTGAGACCCACCTAACTGTAAGTACCCCCCTCCTCCCAGCCCCTCGCCCTGCCCCGCGCCACTCACCTTCTCTTCTGCTCCTGCTTCTTTTCCTCCTCTCTGTCTCTTCCTCCTCGCTCCCCCTCTGCAATCTTCTTCTGTGTTCTTCTGTTCTTCCCTTCTGTTCTTCTGTTCTTCCCTTCTGTTCTTCTGTGTTCTTCCGGTCTTCTGTGTTCTTCTTCTCTGTTCTTCTCTGTGCTTCTGTGTTCTTCTTCTCGGTTCTTCTGTGTTCTTCTGTGTTCTTCTGTGTTCTTCTCTGTTCTTCTCTGTTCTTCTCTGTTCTTCTGTGTTCTTCTCTGTTCTTCTCTGTTCTTCTCTGTTCTTCTGCTCTTCCGATCTTCTGTGCTTCTGTCTTCTGTTCTTCTGTCTTCTGCTCTTCTGTCTTCTGTTCTTCTGTCTTCTGTTCTCCTGTCTTCTGTTCTCCTGTCTTCGGCTCTTCTACCTCCTCCGTCTTCTTCCCCCGAGCCTGCCCTCCTGCTCCTTCCTCATCCCCCTCCCTCACTCGCCTCCCCCTCTCTCACCCCTAGCTAACCCGTTCGCTATCTACCTCCCTCACTCCTCCTATCTTCCTATCTCTCTAGCTCCCTATCTCACTATCTAACTCCCCCACTCTCCACCTCCTCCTACCTACCTATCTGTCTATCTATCTATTTCCCTATCTATCGACTTCTCTATCTATTTTCTCTATCTATTTCTCTATCTCTCCCCCCCTCCCGCCACCCCCTCTACTACCTATCTCCCTATCCTCTCACTCTACCTCTCTCCCTCACCCACCTCTACAACCCCCCCTCCCCTATCTTCACAACCCTACTCCTATCTCTCTCCCTAATCTCCAAACCTCCTAACACTCACCCTCCTCCACCCTAAACCCCCTCCCCCAGCTCCTCTCACTCTACCTGTCCCCCCCCCTCCCTCGCGCTTTCCCGCCGCGACCTCCTGCACGCCCCCGCCCCCCAGCTCCCATTCGCCCCCAGCTGACCCCTCCCCCCCCCTCCTACCTCTTATGGCGGCCGCTGCGCGACAGTGGTAGCGACCCTTGACCCAAGGGTAGGTCGCTCCCCCTGCCGCTGCAGCTCCTCCAAGTTCCCGAGTTCCTGTGTTCCTGAGACCCACCTAACTGTAAGTACCCCCCTCCTCCCAGCCCCTCGCCCTGCCCCGCGCCACTCACCTTCTCTTCTGCTCCTGCTTCTTTTCCTCCTCTCTGTCTCTTCCTCCTCGCTCCCCCTCTGCAATCTTCTTCTGTGTTCTTCTGTTCTTCCCTTCTGTTCTTCTGTTCTTCCCTTCTGTTCTTCTGTGTTCTTCCGGTCTTCTGTGTTCTTCTTCTCTGTTCTTCTCTGTGCTTCTGTGTTCTTCTTCTCGGTTCTTCTGTGTTCTTCTGTGTTCTTCTGTGTTCTTCTGTGTTCTTCTGTGTTCTTCTCTGTTCTTCTCTGTTCTTCTGTGTTCTTCTCTGTTCTTCTCTGTTCTTCTGCTCTTCCGATCTTCTGTGCTTCTGTCTTCTGCTCTTCTGTCTTCTGTTCTTCTGTCTTCTGTTCTCCTGTCTTCTGTTCTCCTGTCTTCGGCTCTTCTACCTCCTCCGTCTTCTTCCCCCGAGCCTGCCCTCCTGCTCCTTCCTCATCCCCCTCCCTCACTCGCCTCCCCCTCTCTCACCCCTAGCTAACCCGTTCGCTATCTACCTCCCTCACTCCTCCTATCTTCCTATCTCTCTAGCTCCCTATCTCACTATCTAACTCCCCCACTCTCCACCTCCTCCTACCTACCTATCTGTCTATCTATCTATTTCCCTATCTATCGACTTCTCTATCTATTTTCTCTATCTATTTCTCTATCTCTCCCCCCCTCCCGCCACCCCCTCTACTACCTATCTCCCTATCCTCTCACTCTACCTCTCTCCCTCACCCACCTCTACAACCCCCCCTCCCCTATCTTCACAACCCTACTCCTATCTCTCTCCCTAATCTCCAAACCTCCTAACACTCACCCTCCTCCACCCTAAACCCCCTCCCCCAGCTCCTCTCACTCTACCTGTCCCCCCCCCTCCCTCGCGCTTTCCCGCCGCGACCTCCTGCACGCCCCCGCCCCCCAGCTCCCATTCGCCCCCAGCTGACCCCTCCCCCCCCCTCCTACCTCTTATGGCGGCCGCTGCGCGACAGTGGTAGCGACCCTTGACCCAAGGGTAGGTCGCTCCCCCTGCCGCTGCAGCTCCTCCAAGTTCCCGAGTTCCTGTGTTCCTGAGACCCACCTAACTGTAAGTACCCCCCTCCTCCCAGCCCCTCGCCCTGCCCCGCGCCACTCACCTTCTCTTCTGCTCCTGCTTCTTTTCCTCCTCTCTGTCTCTTCCTCCTCGCTCCCCCTCTGCAATCTTCTTCTGTGTTCTTCTGTTCTTCCCTTCTGTTCTTCTGTTCTTCCCTTCTGTTCTTCTGTGTTCTTCCGGTCTTCTGTGTTCTTCTTCTCTGTTCTTCTCTGTGCTTCTGTGTTCTTCTTCTCGGTTCTTCTGTGTTCTTCTGTGTTCTTCTGTGTTCTTCTCTGTTCTTCTCTGTTCTTCTGTGTTCTTCTCTGTTCTTCTCTGTTCTTCTCTGTTCTTCTGCTCTTCCGATCTTCTGTGCTTCTGTCTTCTGTTCTTCTGTCTTCTGCTCTTCTGTCTTCTGTTCTTCTGTCTTCTGTTCTCCTGTCTTCTGTTCTCCTGTCTTCGGCTCTTCTACCTCCTCCGTCTTCTTCCCCCGAGCCTGCCCTCCTGCTCCTTCCTCATCCCCCTCCCTCACTCGCCTCCCCCTCTCTCACCCCTAGCTAACCCGTTCGCTATCTACCTCCCTCACTCCTCCTATCTTCCTATCTCTCTAGCTCCCTATCTCACTATCTAACTCCCCCACTCTCCACCTCCTCCTACCTACCTATCTGTCTATCTATCTATTTCCCTATCTATCGACTTCTCTATCTATTTTCTCTATCTATTTCTCTATCTCTCCCCCCCTCCCGCCACCCCCTCTACTACCTATCTCCCTATCCTCTCACTCTACCTCTCTCCCTCACCCACCTCTACAACCCCCCCTCCCCTATCTTCACAACCCTACTCCTATCTCTCTCCCTAATCTCCAAACCTCCTAACACTCACCCTCCTCCACCCTAAACCCCCTCCCCCAGCTCCTCTCACTCTACCTGTCCCCCCCCTCCCTCGCGCTTTCCCGCCGCGACCTCCTGCACGCCCCCGCCCCCCAGCTCCCATTCGCCCCCAGCTGACCCCTCCCCCCCCCTCCTACCTCTTATGGCGGCCGCTGCGCGACAGTGGTAGCGACCCTTGACCCAAGGGTAGGTCGCTCCCCCTGCCGCTGCAGCTCCTCCAAGTTCCCGAGTTCCTGTGTTCCTGAGACCCACCTAACTGTAAGTACCCCCCTCCTCCCAGCCCCTCGCCCTGCCCCGCGCCACTCACCTTCTCTTCTGCTCCTGCTTCTTTTCCTCCTCTCTGTCTCTTCCTCCTCGCTCCCCCTCTGCAATCTTCTTCTGTGTTCTTCTGTTCTTCCCTTCTGTTCTTCTGTTCTTCCCTTCTGTTCTTCTGTGTTCTTCCGGTCTTCTGTGTTCTTCTTCTCTGTTCTTCTCTGTGCTTCTGTGTTCTTCTTCTCGGTTCTTCTGTGTTCTTCTGTGTTCTTCTCTGTTCTTCTCTGTTCTTCTCTGTTCTTCTGTGTTCTTCTCTGTTCTTCTGCTCTTCCGATCTTCTGTGCTTCTGTCTTCTGTTCTTCTGTCTTCTGCTCTTCTGTCTTCTGTTCTTCTGTCTTCTGTTCTCCTGTCTTCTGTTCTCCTGTCTTCTGTTCTCCTGTCTTCGGCTCTTCTACCTCCTCCGTCTTCTTCCCCCGAGCCTGCCCTCCTGCTCCTTCCTCATCCCCCTCCCTCACTCGCCTCCCCCTCTCTCACCCCTAGCTAACCCGTTCGCTATCTACCTCCCTCACTCCTCCTATCTTCCTATCTCTCTAGCTCCCTATCTCACTATCTAACTCCCCCACTCTCCACCTCCTCCTACCTACCTATCTGTCTATCTATCTATTTCCCTATCTATCGACTTCTCTATCTATTTTCTCTATCTATTTCTCTATCTCTCCCCCCCTCCCGCCACCCCCTCTACTACCTATCTCCCTATCCTCTCACTCTACCTCTCTCCCTCACCCACCTCTACAACCCCCCCTCCCCTATCTTCACAACCCTACTCCTATCTCTCTCCCTAATCTCCAAACCTCCTAACACTCACCCTCCTCCACCCTAAACCCCCTCCCCCAGCTCCTCTCACTCTACCTGTCCCCCCCCCTCCCTCGCGCTTTCCCGCCGCGACCTCCTGCACGCCCCCGCCCCCCAGCTCCCATTCGCCCCCAGCTGACCCCTCCCCCCCCCTCCTACCTCTTATGGCGGCCGCTGCGCGACAGTGGTAGCGACCCTTGACCCAAGGGTAGGTCGCTCCCCCTGCCGCTGCAGCTCCTCCAAGTTCCCGAGTTCCTGTGTTCCTGAGACCCACCTAACTGTAAGTACCCCCCTCCTCCCAGCCCCTCGCCCTGCCCCGCGCCACTCACCTTCTCTTCTGCTCCTGCTTCTTTTCCTCCTCTCTGTCTCTTCCTCCTCGCTCCCCCTCTGCAATCTTCTTCTGTGTTCTTCTGTTCTTCTGTTCTTCCCTTCTGTTCTTCTGTGTTCTTCCGGTCTTCTGTGTTCTTCTTCTCTGTTCTTCTCTGTGCTTCTGTGTTCTTCTTCTCGGTTCTTCTGTGTTCTTCTGTGTTCTTCTGTGTTCTTCTCTGTTCTTCTCTGTTCTTCTGTGTTCTTCTCTGTTCTTCTCTGTTCTTCTCTGTTCTTCTGCTCTTCCGATCTTCTGTGCTTCTGTCTTCTGTTCTTCTGTCTTCTGCTCTTCTGCTCTTCTGTCTTCTGTTCTTCTGTCTTCTGTTCTCCTGTCTTCTGTTCTCCTGTCTTCGGCTCTTCTACCTCCTCCGTCTTCTTCCCCCGAGCCTGCCCTCCTGCTCCTTCCTCATCCCCCTCCCTCACTCGCCTCCCCCTCTCTCACCCCTAGCTAACCCGTTCGCTATCTACCTCCCTCACTCCTCCTATCTTCCTATCTCTCTAGCTCCCTATCTCACTATCTAACTCCCCCACTCTCCACCTCCTCCTACCTACCTATCTGTCTATCTATCTATTTCCCTATCTATCGACTTCTCTATCTATTTTCTCTATCTATTTCTCTATCTCTCCCCCCCTCCCGCCACCCCCTCTACTACCTATCTCCCTATCCTCTCACTCTACCTCTCTCCCTCACCCACCTCTACAACCCCCCCTCCCCTATCTTCACAACCCTACTCCTATCTCTCTCCCTAATCTCCAAACCTCCTAACACTCACCCTCCTCCACCCTAAACCCCCTCCCCCAGCTCCTCTCACTCTACCTGTCCCCCCCCCTCCCTCGCGCTTTCCCGCCGCGACCTCCTGCACGCTCCCGCCCCCCAGCTCCCATTCGCCCCCAGCTGACCCCTCCCCCCCCTCCTACCTCTTATGGCGGCCGCTGCGCGACTGCGCAGCGGGCGCGCGCAGCGGGCACGCCGCTGGCGTGCCGGAGGCGCGCCAGAGGCAAGCCCGTCTGCGCCCGTCCGCGCCTGGCCCGCGCCCAGCGCCACGACCCCTGGTCCCCAGCTCCCCCAAGCCCCGCTGATCCGCTACGACCCCACCACCCTCCACGCCCTCAACCCAGGGCGCTCCAAAACCTGCTTCCTAGCTCACCCCAAACGCACCCATGGACCCTTCGCCTGCAACTCCTGCAAACGCATCTTCCACCACGCAACTACCACGAGCACAAGCCCACGCGCCATCAACCACCTCAAGTGCATCCTGGTCAACGCTCGTTCCGTCCACAAGCACGCCGTTGAACTTTGGGACCTCCTGGACTCCACAGCCCCGGACGTCGCCTTCATCACGGAGACATGGATGAACGCCTCCTCTGCTCCAGACATCGCTACCCGCCATCCCCGAAGGCTACAAGATCTCCAGAAAAGACCGCACCAACCAAGTAGGAGGAGGTGTCGCCATCATCTTCAAAGACTCCATCAGCGTCACCACCTCCACCGAAGACCCCCCCCTCGCCGCTGAACACCTGCATTTTCAGATTCGCACCGACCCAAGGACCACCCTCAGAGGATCCCTCGTCTACCGTCCTCCCGGACCTCGCGCCTCTTTCAGCGACGCCATCGCCGACTTCATCTCCCCGCACGCCCTCGCCTCACCGGACTACATCCTCCTAGGCGACCTCAACTTCCATCTGGAACAAAACAACGACCCCAACACCACCACCCTGCTCGACAACCTCGCCAACCTCGGCCTCAAACAACTGGTGAACACCGCCACCCACATCGCCGGACACACGCTCGACCCTATCTTCTCCGCCAGCAAACACGTCTTCTTCAGCCACACCTCTGCCCTGCACTGGACCGACCACAGCTGCGTCCACTTCACATTCCGACGCGAGACCTCCCACCTCCGCACTCAACCCATCCCTCGTCGACAGTGGAACAAGATCCCTGAAGAGCAACTCTTCTCCGCTCTCGCCGCCAACCAACCCACCCTCACCACCGACCCCAACGACGCAGCTCTCAACCTCACAAACTGGATCTCCAACTGCGCTGACAACCTTGCTCCCCTCAAACGCACGCATCGACAGACCAACACCAAAAAACCTCTCTGGTTCTCTGACACCCTCAAAGAATCAAAGAAAACTTGTCGTGCCCTTGAGAAGGCCTGGCGCAAGGACCACACCGCTGACAACATGACCGCCCTCAAGAACGCTACACGCGAACACCACCACCTGATCCGCACTGCCAAAAGGAACTTTTTCACCGACAGACTAGACAAAAACAGCCACAACAGCAGAGAACTCTTCAGCATCGTCAAAGAGTTCTCCAACCCCAGCGCCAGCGCCAACGCCGTCACGCCCTCACAGGATTTGTGCGAATCCCTCGCCACTTTCTTCCATCGCAAGATCAGCGACCTCCACGACAGCTTCGGACACCAGACCCAACCATACACCACTGAACCCGCTTCCCCGGACATCACCCTCAACAACTGGACCCACATCAACACGGAAGAAACCAAATCCATCATGAACTCTATCCACTCCGGCGCCCCTTCGGACCCCTGCCCGCACTTCATCTTTAACAAAGCCGACGACATCATCGCCCCGCACCTCCAGACCGTCATCAACTCTTCTTTTTCTTCTGCTACCTTCCCCGAATGCTGGAAGCACGCTGAAGTCAACGCCCTACTAAAGAAACCTACGGCTGACCCAAGCGACCTGAAAAACTTCCGCCCCATCTCTCTTCTACCTTTCCCAGCCAAGGTAATAGAAAAGACCGTCAACAAACAGCTGACCACCTTCCTGGAAGACAACAACCTGCTCGACCCTTCACAAACCGGATTCCGAACCAACCACAGCACGGAAACCGCCCTCATCTCAGTCACAGACGACATCAGAACCCTGATGGACAACGGTGAAACAGTCGCCCTCATTCTCCTCGACCTCTCGGCTGCCTTTGACACCGTCTGTCACCGCACCCTAATCACCCGCCTACGCTCCACCGGGATCCAAGGCCAGGCCCTGGACTGGATCGCCTCCTTCCTCGCTAACCGCTCCCAAAGAGTTTACCTCCCTCCGTTTCGCTCAGAACCCACCAAGATCATCTGCGGCGTACCTCAAGGCTCATCGCTCAGCCCGACACTCTTCAATGTCTACATGAGCCCCCTCGCCGACATCGTACGCAAGCACGACATCATCATCACCTCCTACGCCGACGACACCCAACTTGTACTCTCCCTCACCAAGGACCCCGCCAGCGCCAAGACCAACCTACAAGAGGGTATGAAGGACGTCGCAGATTGGATGAGGCTCAGCCGCCTAAAGCTGAACTCTGAAAAAACGGAAGTCCTCATCCTCGGCAACACCCCGTCCGCCTGGGACGACTCCTGGTGGCCCACGGCCCTCGGCACCGCACCGACCCCCGCAGACCACGCCCGCAACCTCGGCTTCATCTTGGACCCTCTTCTCACCATGACCAAGCAAGTCAACGCCGTGTCCTCCGCCTGCTTCCTCACTCTCCGCATGCTCCGCAAGATCTTCCGCTGGATCCCCGCCGACACCAGAAAAACCGTGACCCACGCCCTTGTCACGAGTCGCCTGGACTACGGCAACACCCTCTATGCCGGGACCACCGCCAAACTCCAAAACCGCCTGCAACGCATCCAAAACGCCTCGGCCCGCCTCATCCTCGACGTACCCCGCAACAGCCACATCTCCGCACACCTGAGACACCTGCATTGGCTCCCAGTCAGCAAAAGGATCACCTTCCGTCTTCTCACCCACGCACACAAAGCCCTCCACAACAAGGGACCGGAATACCTCAACAGACGCCTCAGCTTCTACGTCCCCACCCGCCCCCTCCGCTCCGCTGGCCTCGCACTTGCTGCCGTCCCTCGCACCCGCCGCTCCACGGCGGGTGGGAGATCTTTCTCCTTCCTGGCGGCCAAGACCTGGAACTCCCTCCCCACCAGCCTCAGGACCACCCAGGACCACTCCGCTTTCCGGAGACTCCTAAAGACTTGGCTGTTCGAGCAGCGATAACCCCCCCTTTCCCCCCTAGCGCCTTGAGACCCGCACGGGTGAGTAGCGCGCTTTACAAATGCTAATGATTTGATTTGATTTGGGCTGCATTTTGAAGTGCATATAGAAAGAGCTAAAAGCATCACATGATTGTTTGGGTGCAGGAAGGTGCCACCTACCTGAACAAAAACAAACCTGCTAACAATGCAGACACCCTTACACCATGGTGCAAGGGTGCCTATGTTGGTGCTAGGCTGCAACAACAGTGCCAGTGCAGTTAGAAGGAACAGGAATGTACTGTTTTGCATAAATATGGTGCTTTCCTTCCCCTTTCCCTTTGATCCAGAGCAGTACAGCAAGGTAAACTACAGCGCTGCCTTGTGCCAAAAGCCTATAAATGTGGGTCTAAATGTGAACGAAAGCATCAACTCCACTGGCTCAGTGGGGCGTATTTATGGGAATTTAGTTCAGGGCAATACAGCAAGTCATCTTGCTGCACTGCACTGTGTCAAAAGGAAAGGGCAGAAATGCACCATATCTTTAGCATAAGGGCCATTCCTGTCCTTTTTCACTGCGCTGCTGCACAATGGGCTTGCAAATGCCAACACAGGCACCCTTGTAGGCAGGATTGTTTTTGTGCAGGAAGGGGCACTTTCCTGCACAAAAACAATTTGGGGAGGCTTTTTACTCTTTCTATGTGCGGTGGAGGATGCAGCACACATAGAAAGTGGACAAAACGAGGAGAAATAAAGATATTTCTCCTCGTAGCGCCTCCCCTGGGTAGGCATAAGATTTTGGCACATTCCCAGGTTTACAAGGTCTTGTATTTCTGGGGAAGCATCAAAATCCATAGGTGCTGTGTGAGAACACTCACTGTAATGCTCATGGAACACCTCCCTAGCACAGAGTAAGGCAACGCATCGACTTGCGCTGCTTTGCCTCACTCCATATATATGAGGCTATTCAAAGCCATGCAAAGTGGCTTTGCGTGCCCTCATATATATGCTTGAAAGGTTTGCGCTGCTGCTGTGTCACTCAGGTGGCGAAAGGGCAGCGCAGCCTCTTATACGTATGGGCTTGAATGTACAATGCTACAAAGAATAAACGTGGCTTTGAAGTGTAAAAACTAGTTAAAAAACATGAAAAATCTTTTTTTAAAGCAATTCATCTGATGTTTATTATGAAAGAAACCACTTTGTTGTTCAATCTCTCACTCTCACGTTAAATCTCCGTACATGAAACATGGCGTAGACGTGCTGAAGGCACATGACATGAGGAGGTTCACTTTCTGATAGTATTACCTTTATGTCTGCATACTTTTCCACCCTCAGCCCAATTCAAAGGCTGACCAAACTTTAACATTACTGAGGTCTGACACCTATTTGCGCCATTATTTGCCAACTTTTTAACTTCCCTTCATGCACCTCTGGATATAGCGTTTTTGAAACGCTTTACGATGCTCAGTATATGACATAGCTTTACAGCAGATGTAACAACCTTCCGCCCCAAGCTATCTTACCAGTTTGTTGATTGCATTGAGGGTTCCACACGCACGATGTAACAAAAATTGATTCTAAAGCGATGATAGATTTTGGAAAAATTCCTGCACAGGTGCTGCAGAAACAACCCCATCTGGCATCTCAGAAGAGGCTGCTCCTGTCTGGTGAAATAAAACATTTCCACGGTACACTGCGATAGGTTTCTCTTCCTGAGGGACGCGCCTGGTCACAGATCTCTGTGCAGCCCTCTTAATGATCCCACCCACCAGCTCCCCGGCACCGAGTGTAAATGACACCAGTGTCATTAATTAATGATTCCCCTGTGCTCGCCACCGACTCTGTGACTGCCGGGCTGTGAGCGGCAGGCTGCAGCGGAGAGGGAAGGGATGCTGGAGGAGTCCGAGGGAGCTGTCAGCGGCTAGCTGGCCATTTATCACCTGGCCAGCCTGGTCCACGCGCTCAGGAGAGGTAGAGGAGGCGAGACAACAGGAAATAAGATGGCGTGGCCCCCCAGCTCCCGCCACCGCTGTACTCTTTCGAGGAGTTCCATCGTCCTGCTCTC
The DNA here is from genome assembly GCF_031143425.1 of Pleurodeles waltl. NCBI lineage: Eukaryota > Metazoa > Chordata > Amphibia > Caudata > Salamandridae > Pleurodeles > Pleurodeles waltl. The sequence goes on along the minus strand of NC_090449.1, from coordinate 536,872,121 downwards.
CCTCTCCCTGAGGGCAGGGCTAGCTCAGCTCATAGAGGTAAGAAACCCCATCCTGCCGCCGCCGTTACTTCCGGTACAGACGATTATTCAGTAAACTCGACATCAGTAGATGACAGGACAGAGCACCCTCTTTTTCCCTACGTATAACCAATGTGTTGTTATTAACATTGACACCAAGTGGAGGAGACAGAGTTCAGCTTCCTGTTGGGAGACCTCCACCCCTACTTTAGCGGCTCCGGGTAGTTGTAGTACGATAGTGGCCATGTGTTGTAGCCCCTTTATACAGCGGCACGTACTCCTTTTCGTTTGACAAGAAAGGTCGTGAAATGACCCTTAGTCGAAACGTATTGCACTTTAGCAAAATACAAGTATAAAATAAATACCCACATTTAAAAGATTCGTACATAGTTAATTCATAAGAACGCGAGGGAATGATGTGAATTTATCAGACTAACAATTACATTTTATTTCTTATCTAAGTCTATGGAAATAGATATGGAAAGCCTGTTGAAGGGATGTTGGGTGAGTTTGTATTTGCAAGATATACCGCATTCACACGGACGTTATGAGAACATATTTGGGGTGATAGGTGCTAGTTTTTTTTCAGAAATGTAGCCCATTTTTTACCGACATTGATGGTTTCAGGTTCAAACGATCTGGGCTGTATTTGCATTTATTAGGTCTTTGATTCAGCGTTCTGTGGAGCTAAAGGAAAATTGATTTCCAATTTACAATTTCTACCACAAGGCCCCTTAATGATAATTGTGTAACTGACGAACCGCTTATTTGCTTTACCCTTTTGGTACTGAATTTAATATGTTTGTAAAGCGCGACATGCAGCAGAGTGCGCTTCGCAGCGCACAGGAACAGATGAGAGTATGCAATTTATATATTTTCCACAGTTCTTTCTTTCATGTGTCCTTTGTTACATTGAGTTCACTTTCTGTCATTGTTTTACGTTTGCATTTTAATCGGATTGTAAAAACATTTTCTGTGTCTGCATTCGGAACCATAACTTGACATTATGCATTCTGAATGTTCTTTTAAGTAAAAAATTCCACGTATCCCCAATAGGCTGTTTTTGAGTACAGTTCAGGTATAAAGAGTTCATCTAAAATGAGTTGCGAAATGGGAGCTCTAGGAATGAGAGATGCCTGGGTGAGACGCGGCATCACCGGTGACAGAAAGCGTAACACCTTAATGTATCAACACATTGCACAAAACAGAGAAAAAAATACAGTACTATAAAATGATACATATTTTATACGGTAGAAAAGCATAACATATCAAAGCATAGCATAATGTAACCTAACATAATGTTCTCGGAATGGGATTTTCTCTCAAAGGACAAAAGTTGAAAGTTCTATATTTTGACCCCAGAAATCATTAATGATCAATCAGATGTCTTTTTTTTAGACGCGTGTAACCATCAAAAACAGGCAAAAAAGAAGTGTGTTTCTGAATAAATACACTCAGCGTGGTTCCAAACTCACTCACACAACAGACAACATCGTGCTTTATATTTCTTGCCTCATCAAGTATGTCCCTATAGGGCGGAGGCCTGTTTTGATTGAGACCCTGGCGATTGTCTCTTACACGTCTGAAACACACTCTATCTAGGGCTTTCTTATGGCTGGCTACTCAGCAAGGCCGGGCACTACATGGACCATACTTCCGCAACCAGTCAGAGCCAGTACTGGTAACTGGTTGAGAGCAAAATTCAAGCTAAATATCTCTGCCACCTATGTGGGTGTTTTCAAAGGTGTGGCCAAGTTACCTGAAGGGCAAGATTCACTCATGTCTTTCCTCAAGATCATTTTAGTCAGACAATTATTACTGTTACTCACAAAACATTTTTTTAATTCAATTATAGTCAGGTGGCCCATCATGATTCCGCCAGTGGAGCCCCACGGGATCTACCAGTCGAAACCTTACACTGACGGTTCAATGAACTCTGGTTTGTCAAAATAAGTACCTCAGACCATCCGCCTTAATGCATACATTCTTATTTACTTTTTTCTTGTTTGGCTCCACCTTGCGGTCTCAAATAGAAAAAATGCCCCACACACCCTTGGAGAAAACTCCCAGGATGTCACGGTCATTATTTATTTGTTTGACAAACACAGACTCTCACTTTGGGAGCTTATGTTTGTAAAACAAAAAAGATTGCTGAGTGTCTGCATGGAACATGGCAGCCTGTCAGCAAACATTAAGGGCCTGATTACAACTTTGGAGGAGGTGTTAATCCGTCCCAAATGTGACGGATATACCACCAGCTGTATTACGAGTTCCATAGGATATAATGGACTCGTAATACGGCTGGTGGTATATCCGTCACATTTGGGACGGATTAACACCTTCCTCCAAAGTTGTAATCAGGCCCTAAGTGCCTTCAGAGGAGCCGCCATGGCAGTGGTTCCTCTAGTAGCATAAAGATCTCTGGCAGGTAGGTGTAGTCCTAAAAATGGTGGGCTGCATGTCCAGCAGGGCACTGGAGCAGCGGCATAATATTAGCCCCCACAGTCTATGTAGAGCGGGGGACCTCGAGCTCCAGGGCCCCTCATAGGACAGTACACTCTGGGGGCCCTTGGCCTGAAAGCTCCTGACTCGGTCCAGGAGGGCCCCATCCGTTTGTACTTTGTAGGGTGGGGGGGCTTAAGGTTCCTTACACCACTACACAATGTACATCCCTCCTCTGCTCTGGAGGAATGGCCTACTGCCCGATTTGGTCTAAATGACCCCTTTGGTTATCACAAGCCTAACAAAGAGCCAATTTTGCATGCCTCCTACAAAGCTCATTGCACTGAATAATATGTATTAATACTGATAATCCCCATAAGACAGGACACATTGCTCTCTATCTCATTTCACCCTGATCGAACAGGCTTCACTCCGAAAATGGAAGCAGTACTAGGAAAGTCCTCGACCTAATAAATAGGGTGAAGAAAATAAAAACACCAGCAAACGACATGTCTCTCGATGCTGAGTAGGTATTTGTTTGAACTCAACATGGATAGTTGAGTTGCTTTTTGAAGTGATTGGAAGAGGTTTGCTAGGAGAATACCTTTATCATAGCTATTTCTTAAATATAATTTTTATAGATCCAGGATTTGAGTTATTGAATGTCTTACCTCTCTTGCTTTGGAAAGGAACAGATACAATGATGCCCATTATTATCCGTGCACCTCGCCTAAGAAATTGAACTAATAATTTAACATAATACAAAGAATGAAGTGATTGTGGAAATCACTTTTGAGAGACAACATCACAAATTGATATCTTTTCGTTTATGGTGACCTTGTTCTCACACAATAATCAGTAATGGCAATTATAGAATTATCCAAAGTACACCAAGAAATCCAAGCAGTAACTGTTAAAAAAAATAATTAGGGCGAAAAGGAGATTAAAAAAAAAACAGTCCATGCTAATGCAGTAAACCTGATTCAGGCATTTATTGCCAAATGAATTGAACAATATATTAATTACTTGCGATGTGCTAGAAATGGGGTCTCTAGTTGACAGAGGTATTCACCTTTGTCCACATAGGGACCACAATCCTAGTCAGGGTAAGTTACACACACTCCAAATTATCTGTGCCTGCCCTCTGGTAACTTGGCACTGTGCAGTAAGGCTTAACTTAGAAGGCAATGTGTAAAGTCTTTGTGCAATAAGTCATGCAATAACACAGTGAAATACCACAACAATACACCACACAGGTTTAGAAAAATATATGATATTTATCCAGTTAAATGTAGGGCAAAACAAGAAAGATTAAATAAGCACAAGTTGAAATATCATTTTTGTAAGATTAGAAAGAGTCTTAGACCTTAAAAATCAACAGTTGTCTCTTGTTAGCACAAAGGGCCTGATTTGTGTCAAAATTAAATGCACGGAGTCCGTAGAGAAAGAGATGCGTGGAAAAATAAGGTGTGTATCGGATTTTCCAACTCGGCACAGACAATGTGTTGTTTCTTTAGATGCTGCAAGGGGCTTTGCATCGATTTTCGGCAGGCAGTCTTGGGTCCTCACTGCAATGGGGGATCCTTTTGACACCCAGGGACGATGTGTGGAAATCCTGGGCATGCGGGACGAAGTCACAGGCATTGCTTCAATCTGATAGGCTGTGCATTGAATTTTCTGTCGCACGGCAGGCACTTCACTCAGGAAGTCGGGCTGCGTTGTTCCAGCCTGGTTGTGCGTCAATTTACTTGTTGCAGGGCAGGCTGTGCATCGATTTTCAGGGCACAAGGAGTTTCCTTGAAGAGATGAAGTCTTTTTGGCCCTGAGACTTCAGAAAACAGGAGGCAAGCTCAATGCAAGCCCTTGAAGAACCAAGTGAGAGGTCAGCAAGGCAACAGAGCAACAGCAAGGCAGCAGTCCTTCACAGCAAAGCACTCCAGGTGAGTCCTTTGGGCAGCCAGGCAGCTCCTCTTGACAGGTTGTAGGTTCTGGTCCAGAAGTGTCTGACTTGATGGAGTCAGAGACTCAGTTTATATACCCCCAAATGCCTTTGAAGTGGGAGAGACTTCAAAGAGTGGTTTTGAAGTGTACAGTGCACTTTCAGTACAGTTCTGTCTGCCAGCATCCCAGTAGGGCAGTGGTTCCCAATCTGTGCGCCGCGGCTCGCTGGTGCGCCATCAAAACTAGCCAGGGGCGCCGCACACAGTTTGGGAACTACTGAGCTATTTATAGCCCTTGGGCCAGTTCGTACAAAATAAAACTACTCAGTTGTAGCAGCTCTTTTTTAATTTTGTCCTTGAGCGCCCTCTGGTGGTTAAACACAACTAAAGGGATTCTACATTTCACAATATTTAAACAGTTATGTTATAACTACATAAAAATGAGACCTGCCCATTTTACTAGGGTTACCGTCAACCAATATTTTCCCCTTACTAAAAAACCCTATGCATGCTGTAATTAAACTACTGTTACATTTTTATTTTTTACAGTTATATATAGAATTACAATACCTTCATTGGCGTCATCCCAATTCTTTTCAGGGAGAAAAATGGATGTACTCCCTAGGCCAGGCTTACATCCCCCACCCGCCAACAAAAAGTAACATAATGGGGAGCCGCAGCCAGTGGCCAATAGATCAAGGGAGCCGTGGGTCGAAAATGTTTGGGAACCACTGCAGTAGGGGGTTGGCAGTCCATTGTGTGAGGGCAGGCCACTAGCCTTTGAAATGTAAGTGTCAGGCCCTCCACCCTTCCAGCAGAGAAAGACCCATTCAGTATGCAGATGAGTGCAGGTGTTACTGAGGATCCTGTGTTTGTGGTTGTCTGGGTCAAATGCACAAGGGAGCCGTCAGCCAGCCCAGCCCAGACGTTGATTGGAGAGAGGCTGTAAGGTACAGATGGATTTTAAGTGCAGAGAAATGCTCACTTTCTAAATGGGGCATTTCAGAAATTGTAAAATAAAGTCCAACCTCACCAATAAGTAGGATTTTCTATTATCATTCTGACCACACTAAACATGACCTGTTTACCCCATTCTGATCAGCATCCACCATTCATACAGTATATGAGGGCAGACCTAATGCTAGCCTATGAAAGGAGAAGGCCTCACAGTAGTGGAAAACGAATTTAGGAGTTTTCTACTACCACAACATATAAAATTCCCATGTATATGTCCTGCCTTTCACCTACATAGCACCCTGCCCTATGGGTTACATAGGGCCTACCTTAAGGTTGACTTATATGTAGAAAAAGGGGGAGTCTAATGCTTGGCAAGTACTTTTAAATGCCAAGTCGAAGAGGCAGTGAAACCGCACATATAGGCCTTGCATTGGCAGGCCTGAGACATAGTTATCGAGCAACTTATGTAGGTGGCACAATCCGTGCTGCAGGCCCAGTAGTAGCATTTAATGTACAGGCCCTGGGCATATGTAGTGCACTTTACTAGGGACTTACAAGTAAATTAAATATGCCAATTGGGTATGAGCCAAGGTTACCATGTTTGAAGGGAGAGAGCATATGCACTTTAGCACTGGTTAGCAGTGGTAAAGTGCGCAGAGTCCTAAAACCAGCAAAAACAGTGTCAGAAAAGTGGAAGGCAAAAAGTCGGAGGATGACCACCCTAAGGCTGGCAGGTCTATCAAGGTGCAAGTCATTTGGTTCTCTTTAAAGCAGATGTGATTATGGGCTCTTCTACAATACAGAGATGAGCTACAAAAATGGTCAATTTGAGTTACAATTTGCCTAGATTAATCACTCACTTCGAATGTAATGTTATTTTTTGAGTCATTACCCATCATAACTGCCGGAAGAAATTTGCTGAATTATAGAGGGAGATTTTGCATTTTATCTACATAATTGAAACCTGCTGCTATATTATGATTATAGTGCACTGCCCACCCTGCTCAGTGTGCAGACTGGGATAGTGCACCATATCAACACCAATGGGACCGACTGCTTGAAAAGTCACTGGTACTACTTTCACTGTGCATGTTGCATTTCAAACGGTGACCTAGACCCCCTGTATATAGGTGCAGTGAGTCACTTTATCCACTTGAAGGAGGATGCTTATGGAGTCCCTGAAAACGTTGCTTCCTCCTTTCAAGGGTGTCACTGACTGTGCAGCACCTCTCTGTGGCACACATCCACTCTTCCTCCTAATGACCTCTTTGCCTTTCTATCTTCGTCTGTAATATGGAGTAGATGAAAAGGGAAATTATTGCCTCATTTGCATTGATCCATACCCCTGTGCTAATGCAGGAACACCTCCTTGAAATCTACTGGCACTTATTTAGTGTTGGCACTTTATGTATTACACAAGAGGCTATGGAAGCATCTCCAGCTTCTCTGTAACACAAAAGTGCCCTGGGGAGTGAAAACGGGTGGACACACCTGCTGCACTCCTTTAGGGCTTTCTATAACACTACCCCAGTATGTTTCAGATAGTTTTATGGAGGACAGTGAAGGATGGAGGGTTTACGTGCTCAGATCTTCTTAAATATTATCAGACAACTGAAAACACCCACTATTTTCAAAACAAACAATGGTCACTTCTCCAAAATTTGGTCATACAAGATAGCCATGGTACAAATCTTCCGAAGATGTGTTCTGTGGAAACAGAAGGAAAATAGTTTTATAAGTTCTTTAGAAGAATCCTGCCATTAAAACAAATGTAAAGATTTAGGAGTTAAACAAATAACCAGACAAGGTGTTTTAATTTGAATACCTATTCAAACACCAGTCTCAGTCACTTAATTAACCGAGGCAAATGATTCCACTTAACTTGAATCAAGCATTGGGAAAGGCAACATATGTGCATTGGATGAGCATGTAGGGTTATGTTTTTGAAATGTTATTGTAGACATAATAAAAATCAGTACAAACGATTTGGAAAACATAAAAAAACATAAAAATGAAGGAGAAGTCTACAAGCCCATTCACACACGAACCAGAGCCGAAGTGTACTCCTCGGGTTGCTGCGCAAATGCTGTTTTCTTTCGTTGCAAGATTGCCAAATGGATGAATTGGGCTGATCCATTGGTCCATGCTGTATGCTGTGGTGGGCAGAAGCAAAATAGAAATTCACTTTTTTTCACGCATACGCATAAGACTATCAAGTATCAAGAGCTGGCTAGGGCCACAATTAAAATTGAAAGTCTGGTCGTCTCTTCAGCCTGGTAATGTTTTTCTAATTCATAAGTTAAGAGTCTTATAGAACACAGAGAGCTATTTAGCGGAACTAGGCAGACCGTCTGCCCATTTATGGAGTGTCTGTATCTCAAAATACTGAGTTTTGAAATACATTGATTTGCTATAGTTTTAAGAAATAGACCATAACCACCAACAAATGCTTCTTACACGATTCTTTTGAGGACAGTATGTATACAGACATAAAAAGTATTGGTAAAGCCAATTGATATTGCATATGAAGGGCTGAGCTATTCATTTAGCCAGTGCATTTTGCCAAGGACACTGGCCTAAGAAAGTACAGTTTGTCTTGGAGGCCATTGGAAAAAGTGGGGGTTGGAAAATCATAGTAGATCTCAAAGCAAATTTGACTGTGTTGGAAGTTCAAAACTTATGAAAGACCAGCCAAACCACAGAGCGGATCACATTTTAGAGACTGCACAGGGCCTGTGAATAAGTTTGGAAAGATTTAACCTAGGCAAAATAGTTTCCTTTTGCATAGCAATGTTATGTTTTGTTTATTAGTTGTTTTATAAAGTGTCTACTAGGCCCTTGAGTGAAATGGAGCGCTGTCGTACGTTTTAACTTATATCAGCTTGAGAAATCAATAACAGTCAAGGTTATGAAGCAAGGAGTTACGTACAAAGCATATATAATTAAAACATATAGGGATGATTGTGGGAGATGTAAAAATGGGTTGGATATTGGATGAAGATGTACGTTCAGATATGTGGCTCATTAACTGGCAATAGGTGAGGATATATAGCAAGAGATTTGACTTAGGGAATGCAGAAGGTTACTTACTTCAAAGAAAAGTGCATGTAAATCCTCAGCATTTTGAGTTTAGGGAGTAAGAAAGATTATCCAGATTCAAAGAGCAGAGGTAGAGAATAATGAGAGAATGTTTTCAGTTTTTGAATCTTTAGTGTTGGAATATTTAAGTAGTTTGAGTGTACAATGTAGAAGGTGTCCTGCTGCGATTCCCATGGAGAGGGTAATTGGAAGGGGCCTAAATGCTGTCCAAAAAGTTAAAGTTCAGGGTCCCAGATGTTATTGGTAGATGCGCAAGGCTTGAGTGACGTTAGGTACAGCATGATGATGCTCTGGCCCATAAATATATTTCTCTGCTTCTGACTGAACTTTTTAGGATGCTAGGAGGAACAGGAGATTTAAAATCAACTTTTTGAACCTATTAACAGTGTAACCTATTTGGTCACACATTAAATCCAGGAGGCCGAGGGTAAAGTTCTAACCTTTATTACAAATTTAGAGCCAAACTGATGTAAAGGAATCTCAAGAACATGTTGTATAAATACATTACCACCAAAGGTGAAGTAAACTGTTGAATGAGGTTAAATTGTATAAGTGTTAACGCGTCCCTTTATGATTAATTTACTCACTTTGGGACCCGTTTTAGCCCAATGAATCTTTTGACCCTGTTTGAAGACACCTTAAGGCGAGATAGCTAATTAACATATCAAACAATATGTCAATAATGTCATCAATATTTATTATAACATTGCACTTTACTTTAGTCAATGACATTTAATAAACTCCGGAAACACCATGACCTTGCAGTCATGAATAACCACACCAATTTAGAATGAATTTTAGTGATATTTATTCCCTATTGGTTACAATACTACTAGCAAGTTTATTAATCTCAAAATCAAGAAGCACAATAGCATAGTCACAATATGACAACTCTGATAAGATTCATCAAAGCAAGAATCACAAACATTAGAATATAACACAACGTCAGCATAGGTTATTCTAAGCAGAGTATATTAGCGCATTGTTCAACAAAGCATCGATTCAGTCATTTGTATATTTGCGTCAGTTCAGTGAACCCCTCACCTAACCTCGAATTAGCATTGGAATGTTGGGCTTCATGCAAAACAATTTAGTTACACCAATTTGGAAAACATCTAACTATGGTTCCTGTCAAAAGAAAAGCAGTTGGTACCTAGAAAGGAAAAGCAAACAGACAATCACAAGTTCATTGTCATATAGCTACCCTCCAAGTTTGGTCAGCACTCAGGTTCTGTCTTCGTCTTCAGGACATCAGTTGGTTCGCCATCAGTCAGGAACTCGGCTCAGGTAAAAGGGGCACTTCCCTCATAAGGAGGTAAAATGTAAATGGGCAATCTAAGGACAAGGATGGTTCTAATCTAAAACTATCAAGTCACTAAGCAAAGTGACAAAGTGTCTGGATCATAGCAAATCAGCATCTCCCCTAGTCTCTCTCCTACCCCTCCTGTTCTGATTTACTTCCTGGTGTCAAGGGTTTTTATCCCCTTTTCGTTGTACATTCCCCTAAAATCTGATTGGACAAGGGGTTGCACCCCACTATCTTTAACCAATTAAAATCAAATTAGATCATCGAATTTGTTACCCCATAACAGTTCTCCCGTATTCTATTGGTGCTTAAGATTGACGTCTTTAGTGCGTGGAATGTCTGGTATGATTTCATCGTCTTGAGGTCCTTTGGACATCTTCGGTCAGTGGCTCCATTGTCCGTACCAGTTTAGGCGACCTTGTACATAGCATTAATCTACACTGTTGCATTCAGATAAAATGTTACTACAAGCAGGATGAATTTCATGACAACGGATACACTACAGTTACATTCAGCTTCTAGTTTTTGGAAAAAACAAGAATTCATGTCCTTTAGCAAGTCAGCACACTGCACGTTAGAAAATACATTTAATATGAGAGTCAGGCAGCTAGGCCTCGACTCATGCTAACTAAGGCCTAATGATTTATTAGCAAAACCTTTACGTATACCTATTATTATTAGTGTAAAACCATATCATAACATATCAATTTCAACAGTATTAGTCAGTTTCATTACTCCCCGTATACATTGGCGGCCACTCCCCTTGGGCACATTTCAAATGCACTTTTTAGTAAAATTACATTAATACAGTTTCTATGCGGCATTATTACACATTAATTTATACACATTTCATGTTAATATAGGTTATATAAACTACCCTGTCTCATAAGCATAAGGCATACAAGAATTTCAGTTGAGGCGATACAAACGATTTGAAATAGAATCTGATGATCTGTATATAAGTTGCAGTCCTCTTGCCTAATCATTGAAGAATCTAAGTTAATCTGAATGTCCTAAATTAAGTTATAGGAAACTTCTAATTAAGTCTCAGGAATTAATGGAAAGTGTCAGCATAACAGAAATCACAGTAGAAGATCTGATAGGAACGGTGATCCATAGCATAAAGCCTCACAACGGTGTAAAGAGTAGAGAGGTCTGTACCCATTCTAGTCTCCAGGAAATCTGCCCTCCTCTAACTAGGAGAATACCAATTAAACCTACAGGACCTTTGAGAAAGCTATGCTATACCTGCCAGTCATGTACCACCTTCCTTGCACGGTTGAAATTGGCAACTCCTCTCAAATCCTCATCCCACGAATCGAACATCAGCACAGCCTTGAATGTTTCTTGATGTTTGGTACGCAAACAGGAGCCTTTTCTTCTCAGTTTGTTAGCAGTCCTTTGTCCTTACCAAAATATACTATCCTACCCTAATATCTTCAATACACACACATGCCTTTGTTTAACTGTAGACTTGCACGGATGCACCTGCAATGTGAGTAAAACTCCACGTTGAAGGTTAAACATAAGAAACCAAATGTTTCAGGACTTTGATTATGCTAGCCTAATAGGGCATTTAATGTGCATTCCAAATACATGGTTATAAGTGCATCTTGCAATTATAAATGGAAAAAAGAAATATAAAGAAAATATGATTATATGCAGTTTCATCATGTTACCTTAGTCAGAGTACACATATATAAATGTCTATGAGTACTACATTTCAGCATGTTAAATTCAAACATTAGAATATGCATAAAATGTATTTGTAATCCTCTACTATGAATGCACCCTCAGTAATATGATTTAGGTGCTCCACTTTACATTAGTGATGTTAAAGCCCAAAATATATGCATTGTCCATTACATTATTATGTCATTTCTGTAATACACAATGGTTAACCAAAATTAGATCATTTCCGATCTCCCTCTGATGATGAATTTAGTCATCACAATCATGATAAGATCCTATAATAAGACTGACCAAAAGTTTGTAGTTTTCATCAATTTCTATCAAGACTCCTCCAGATGGTTCATGTCATCATAATAAGTACACTGATTCTTCTCCAGCTCCAAACCCACTCTCGTTCTTTTCACTGCCTGTTTAGCTTTCATCCTCTGAAAAATTCTAAAACCTACAACTATTGCACAAATGGCAATAAAAAATAACGGTTTTAGAACAAACCCCAAAATTATGTTTCCTAAGTTTCCAAACCATCTGCTTACTGCAGCAAATCCATCTCCAGTAGCTTCCCATGCACCTGTTGCTTCCAACCCTTCCAATTACGTCTTAAAGACAGTAATGTCCCAAATGCATTTCTCTAAATGCTTACTTTTGTCTGGGATGTAAGTACAGCATTGTTGAACTTTTAGCATCTGGCAGACTCCATCCTCCTTTACGAGGAGAAGATCTAAAGCAACTCTGTTCTGGAAAACCAAAAATCTTATTGCTGCTATCTCAGCATTCACTAGTAATAAGGAATTTGCCGTACTCGTTACCAGTTTATCCGCTATTATAGACAACTTCCTCATTTTCAAAACATTCAGAATCACATCTATAGACAGAATCAATGCACACAAAATATCTTCTAACACTTCTCCAGCACTAACACCTCTCCTTTATCTAGGTTTCATTTCCCATACAGAATCATTAAAATGTTCTACATGTTAAATCTTTATAAATATAATACCTAAAAAACATGTACCATACCATCCCTTGGACAATTTGAAATAAGCTTTCCTTCCAGAAATAATTCATACTCCAGTATTCACAGGATCCTTTCCATCTAAAAATAATTCACTCTTTCCCCTAACCTCAAAAGTGTGTTCACTTTCACTCTTTCCTATAAATAATGGACCCAAATAACTTTGGTCAATTTGTATGCACAGCGTTCCCTTATGCTGCAAATATAAAGTGAATGCTTGCTGTTTTTCCTTCACTTGAGGTTCAATTTCTTCTTTATTCCACCTGTGCTGTCTCCTCAGACCTTTATCCATTTCAGACTTAGGGGGTCATTCTGACCCTGGCGGTCCGAGACTGCCAGGGCCATAATGACTGAAAGCACCGCCAACAGGCTGGCGGTGCTTTCTTACCCATTCTGACCGCGGCGGTAAAGCCGCGGTCGGACCGCCGGGGCCGGCGGTTTTCCACCATTTCTGCCCCGGCGGCATAATCTGCCAGGGCAGCGCTGCCCTGGGGATTATGACCCCTTACCGCCAGCCTTTTTCTGGCCGTTTTCACCGCCAGGAAGAGGCTGGCGGTAAGGGGTGTCCTGGGGCCCCTGGGGGCCCCTGCACTGCCCATGCCACTGGCATGGGCAGTGCAGGGGCCCCCTAACAGGGCCCCGGCCAGCTTTTCACTGTCTGCCTAGCAGACAGTGAAAAGCGAGACGGGTGCAACTGCACCCGTCGCACGGCCGCAACACCGCCGGCTCCATTCGGAGCCGGCTCCTGTGTTGCGGCCTCATTCCCGCCGGCCCAGCGGGAATGTCAGAATGGGGGCCGCATTGGCGGCCGCATGGCGGTAGCCGCCCGCCAAGGTTGGAATGACCCCCTTAGACTCTAGATCCCTCCTTCTGTCTTCCAACTAGATTAAAATATGTCTTATCTACTTCTGTCATGTCCCAAGTCAAATGATGTCTGTGTGCATATGCACTGTCTAGTTTCAAGAGAGATGCAAAATATTTAATTGCTTTTTCTGCACCTTTGAAATAAGTATTTTTAATCAAATGTTTAAACAAAGGAGCTTCTGAAAGAATTAAATCACATTTTGAAAAATAATACTGAAAGCTGTCCTATAAAATATACTCAATAAAAGACCAGAAGAAACTCCATAGGTCAAAAGAATGTGTTGATAGGTGATGCCTTGTGAAACTGTTGCAGGTAATGATGTAGAAATGTAGCAATCCCTTGTATCCATAGTGTTAATATACTCAGAAAGTAAAGAAGTGTCTACGAGCAAATGTTTCTCATTTAGTGAGTGCATTCTATCATCAGTAGGAAATCGGATCTTAGGAACATTCATGAAACTAATGTCCTTTGTACTAGTATGTGTAGGTGAACTCAATCCTATAAGCAAAGCAATTATTCCTGTAAATGCTACAACAAACACTCCTGTAAGTATGCACCCATGTCTACTAGTGTTATTGTTTCCAAGTTGCATAATTTCTCTAAATTCAGACCTTTCTTAATGACATGAGCAGTAATGGTTCACTGAAGTTTCACTTGTGCAAAGCAGCAACACAAAGTCTAAGTGCTGTACCAAGAAATCATTTGCAAGGTCATTATGAGACTTCCTTAGTCCTACTCCATGTCCTTGTAAAGAACAAACCCTTCTTCTTCTGCAGGCTCAGGAGGTAGAACCCTTCTTAATTCCCTAACAAAGTCAATGCAAAGTCTCTAGATAAGGCACAGTTGAAATTCACTAATAATCACGTCCATTGTGAAATTTCGCAGTCTACCCAACAGCACAGAAAACTCAAAGTAGATTCAAGCACTGTGTTCAGTTCACTGATGTTCAGTTGGATCTGCAGTGTTATCCCAAAACTTCCACAGCTTTTTCTCTCCATCATTTACAACAAATTATGTCCATTCAGGTGAAGAGTACCTTCCACAGGTCACTGTAGTCCTTTTAGATCCCCCAAGTGCCAATTCTTCATTTTCGCTTTCACTAAAATGTGAGTTTAAGGGGGCCTCTGGAACAGTTTGAGGCATACGCTCCTTGGGTACATTTTGTTTCTCCTTCTTGCCTTCTGGGCCAATGGTCTCCAGCTTGCTCTCGCTTTCTCACAGTACTAGGTCCTTTGTCAGGGTCTGAATCTGAAGTTGACTCATTTGCCACTGCAGGACAAGACTCTTCCAACTCAGATTCAACTGTGGATCTCTCCAGACCCCCCCTTAGACCAAGCATGTGCTGTTTCAGGCTCTCTATGATCCCTGACAGCTTGATTAACCTGCTCCCGCTCTCTCTCAGTCACCACTGGTACTTCTGGGACAGGTGCTGTCACATCAAGGGAACACACTACTCTGTGAATACAGAAGCATACATCCAGTTAGGGAGACTTTCACATTTAACAGCTGTCGTTGTCACCAACATGACTGGATATGGTCCATGGCAACAAGGCTCCAAATACCTTTTAGCTTACATGTTTCTTCACCAGGACCCAGTCACCGGGACTGAGGTCATGGCTCTGTTCCTGATGCGGAGGGTATGTGGCTGCTCTGAACTGATGTAATCAAGGATCATATCATTGGTAATGTTCACAAGTACATTCACAGGCATAGTAGCATGCAATCTCATATCTCTGTCATGATAATCTTATGAGGAGACAGCCCTGCCTTCCGACCAGGTACACTGTGAAGTCTCATTAAGACAAAGGGCAACGCATCAGGCCATTTCAAAGATGTTAAACCACAAATTTTCAACAATCTGGATTTCAGTTTCTCATTAACTTGTTTGACAAGACCCAAAGTCTCAGGTCTATAGCTGCAATGTAGTCTCTGTTCCACTTGCAATGCTTTGCACAACAATCTCAGGACCACATTATCAAAATGAGTCCTTCGGTCTCAATCTAGAGAATTCTGGAACCCAAACCTGGGAATCAGTTCTCTTGACAATAATTTCGCTACAGTGAGACTTTCTTTTCTTCTGGTCGGGTAAGCTTCAACCTAACGCGGGAAGATGGACATGACCACCAAGACATATCTCAGTCCGTTCCACCCAGGCGTCTCGATAAAGTCCAACTGCATCCTGTAAAAGCACCCCCTGATCTTCCTATGTGACTTAGGCCCATATTTATACTTTTTTAGCACCACATATGAGTAATTTATTTACGCTAAAGCAGCGCAAACTTATAAAATACACTTGTGTTTTGTTCATTTTCGCCGCTTTCGCATAAAAAAGCAGAGCAAATGCAGCACTAAAAAGTATAAATGTGGGCCTTAGTGTTACTGCAGTTCTCATTCAATATTGTTCTACTGGCACACAACACATCTTTGATACAACACTTCAGCCTCATTCTGAACTTGGGGTTAAACCATGTTTGCCTAAGCAATCGCACCATGGCATCTCTACCAACATAAGCCGGACTATGGAAATGCCTAGCAATTGGGGGGAGTAAACTATTTTCCATCCATTGAAACCCAAATGCCATCATTCTCTTTTTTGCACAACCTGCTCTGACCCAACTCTACTGTTCTTCCTCTAATATCTCTTCCTGAATCCTCTTTACCTCTTTCCATGTGTCTCCAGTTATTAACAAAAGGTTGTAATTAGTCTCATCGATTCCCTTGCTTGTATAGTCATGTTAAAGGTACAGACGATATGAGTAGTACTTTGCGATCTCGTCAGCTTATCTATTTCCCAAAGCTACATGATCATCTGGACTATGGTGTGCAAGGCACTCAACCACTGCAACCTGTTCAGGCAACTATAATACCTCAAGAAGATTCCTCACTTTTCACAATTCTGGATGGGGGAAGCTGGAAGATGTCATAAATCCCCCTGAAGTCATGCACAGCACCAATGTCATACTGACTGTGGGTAAAAATCGTAACTTTCAGCTGATCTGAAAAAACAGCAGACTCTAGTAAGAGCAATCAATTCAGCCACTTGTGCAGTACATTTTCCTTGAAACCAGGAGGCTTCAACAACTCCTGAAGATGTGCAGACTGCATAGGCAGCTCTCAATCTTCTTCCATTGTCTGGTAAACACGAGCCATCCACAAATTTCACAGAAACAGATTAAGGTAGTGGCTCATCTAGTATATATGGTCTTGACTTGGTGCATAGTTCAGTGACATAAAGACAGTCATGCTCCACTTCAAAACCATAATTTTCATTGTATGGTATAGGCAACAGTGTAGCAAGATTTAGAACAGCACAGTGCTTGACAATCATATTTTCAGCTGCTATTATGGTTTGTTCATACTTAGTAAGGCAGCTACTTGTCAAATGTTGGGTTCTAGTCCTTGTCAACAGTAACACCACAGAATGCAGAACATAAACAGTTAATGGAAGACCATTCACTATGTTTTGACATCTCTCCATGCTGACACTTACAGCCACCACCACTTTGAGGTAACCTGACACCGCAGAAGCTACAGGATCAAGAGTAGCAGAAAAATAGACAAACGGCCTTCTGTTGTTTCCATGTATCTCTGTAAGTACTGAGAGAGTGCAGCCCTTCCTCTGCTGCAGAAAAGTTCAAATGACTTATTGTAATCAGGGATTCCCAGTGCTGGGCCACAACAGAAATTTTCTCTGAGCTCTAGGAAGACAATCAAGCAATCATTATCCCAGGGTACTGGATCAGACACATCCTCGTGTGTCAGCCTCTGCAAAGACTTGGCCACTAGATAAAAATCGAGTATCCACTGGCAACAGTAGCCCACCATTCCCAAAAAGATGCTGACGTCTCTCTGGGTAGTTGGCAGATTTATTTTCAGAATTGCCTAAATCCTCTCTTCTGGCACTTTCCTTGCTCCTGTTTAATGTGATGTCCAATATATTTGACCTCTTTCTGACAGTATTGCAACTTATTTGGGGACACTTTAGGTTCATTCTCAGCCAGGTGGTTCAACAACATAATAGTATCTTGCTTATAGGCTTCTTTAGTATTCAAAGCCACCAGTAGGTCGCCGAAATATTGCACCCATACTGAATTGCAAGACATGACCAAGGACTCCATATTCTTCCTTAGAATCTGGTTGAAGATGGAGGGACTCTGTATATCCTTGTGGGACTTGGCACCATGTGAAAATATGACTGCCAAACCAAGATGTGAAGAGGAACTGACTGTCCTCAGGCAAGGGTATAGAAAAGAGAGCCTGGCACAAAATAAATAACCGTGAGCCAGTCAGCCTCACATGGAATCTGAAACAAAATCACAGCTGTTTTTGGTACCATGGGACAACTGGAAAAACAATGCCGTTCACTTTTCTCAAATCTTGAATGATGCGATCTTTCCCAGTTGGCTTCTGTAAGCCCATAATGGGTGAGTTGCATGGACTTCCAATAATCTCTTTCAAACTACCTTGTTGAATCATAGAGTCACGTACCGGAGTAATCCCAGAATTCATTTCAGGTATCAAATTATATTGGGGTGTTCTTAGATGTTAAGCAGTTGGCTTCACTGTGATTCAAATGGGTTCAGTACCTTTGATCAATCCAAAATCTTTTCCTGTAAAATCCCAAACCTTAGACCTGACTGCATCTTTAAGGTCTGGCGTCAAGTCATCCATGGTCAATATGGTAAACAATGCAATGTAAGAACCATCATTTACCAGTTTAAAGGAGATGTCCTCATCATGAGTTTGCATTTCTACACCTTTCGGCGCACACATGACTCAGTTTAGCTTGCAACTGAGATCTCTCTCCCAAAGACTCATTGGTCTAGAATCACACACCACAAATTAGTTGATTCTTTTCAAAGGACCCTATTTTCACAGGCACTTCTGTTGTTTATGGGGTTGTCATTTGTTTATGTGCAACTCCTAGAACTTGGATCATTTTTCCCAAGAAGGGGTAGGTTTGGGACTTCCACTGTTCTCAGAGTAGAATGGGTAATACCTGTGTCAACCAAAAATGAAACAGGGTGACCATTCACCATCTATGAATGAACCATTCTGGTCCACCTCCAAGCCTGCACCAAGTATGTAATCTTTCTCCCCCCTCAGACACCGTCAGGCTGACTGATTGAAGCCATAGCTGTCAGATGTCTCAAACATGGGATACTGTTGGAAGGGATTATTATCTAGGAATGCATTCAAATTCACATTTTGAACTTTATTAGATTTCAATCTGGGACCCTTCGCATTTCGCTATGGCATCGGGGTTGTGGAACCTTCATCAGTGGAGCTTGTAGTACATCAAAATTCTGCACTCCCTGGGGCTTATTTACAAGTCCCCGTGCTCCACCGGAGCATCACTTTTTTGATGCTCCGGTGGCGTACACTGCAGAGCCATATCTACAAAGCCACATAAAGACACCATGCATGGCTTTTCATGGCCTTGTAGCTATGGAGTGAGGCAACGCAGAGCAACTTGCTGCCTTTGCCTCACAGTGCGATAGGGAGTCATGCAATCGGTGTTATGGTGGGTGTTCCTGTGTAACATCCTTGGAATTTGACACATCCCCAGATTTATAAGATTTTGTAAACCTGGGAATAAGTCAAAAGCCTATAGCTCTCCCGGGGAGGTGTAAGGAAGGTGCAACATGGAGAAATAACTTTATTTCTCCTCATTTTTTTCCTCTTTCTATGTGTGCTGCATTCTGGTGCACACATAGAAAAAGGAAAAAAACCTTCATTGATTGTTTTGTGCAGGACGGTTCCCCTTCTTGCACAAAAACAATCATCCCTACAATGCAGACACCCTTGCATCATGGTGAAAGGGTGCCTGTGTGGGCCATGGTAGGCTATTGTATACCAGGGCAGGGGGAATGGACAGGAATGTGCCATATTTCATAGATATGGTGCATTCCTGCCCTTTTCTTTTGATGCAGGGTAGTGTAGTAAGAATCCTTGCAGTGCAACCCTGAGCCAAAACCTTATAAATGTGGCCCTCTGCCATTGCACATCTTGCATCTGTATAGGGTTGTTATTCTGGAGCGGGACAAACTCTGACTTCTGGAGTTGATTACCTGGATTAAGGCAGCGTTCCCTCATCTAATGCCCAACATGTTGCAAAAATGACAATATTTTGTCTTCTTCAGACTACCCACATCCATCCCTGTACCGGGATCACTTGGGACACCTTGACCTCTAAGCTGCTTTGTAGTAGTTCCCTGCTGATACACTCCTTGCATAGTACCAACATTACCCTCAAAAGGCAGGATCTGGCCAATTGCCTGAGCAACCTTCATCTGTACAACCATTAACTTCTTCAATTGCTTCTATTTCATCTCTATTTCATCACTGCAGTACTTCACAAATTTCAAAGTCTCATCAACCGATTTGTTATGCCAACAAATCAAATATTGCAGAATCATCATGCTAATTTCAGGTCTCAATCCTGTCACAAATATTGACACAAAATGTCTCATATCCTTCGGTTTAAGTGTCTCCATTCAACTATACTGTTTGAATGCCTGCAACAATCTGTTATAATAAACATGAATCGACTCTTTAGGTTCTTGAGTTGCTCTGTCAATTTTTGTCCAATCAATATCTTTGGGCGACACCTTTTACTTCAAGTGTTTCCTCACCTGCTGATGCTTTTTCATCACCTATGGCAAATGGCCTTTCACCACTAGGCTCCTCAGTGGTTCTGACTCAGGCCATTTAGAGGCTATTTTACAATCTGCCTATAAGTCACTCTGAACCGCTATGTCAACCATATCATTCAAATCGACCCACAATACTCGTGAAATATTCACAAATCGCTCAACCTGCTGTACCACTCTACTGGCTTTCCCCTCAGCTTCGGAAAGTCATTAGTGAATGATGCCTGAACACTTCTGCTCCAAGGCAAATGAGGTGTATGAGTTGGAAAGTCTCCAAACTCCTATGTGGCAAAACTAGGAACATTTGCTAGGAACCATCTAAGCCGAGGGACATTCACGCTTTGCTTAGGTTATAAGCAGAAGGCTTATCAAGGTTCTTAATTTTACACTAAAATACATCTGTCAGGTAGCACGTTTTTCCACATAGGATTTTGGACGTCTAACCTTATTGACTGTTATTGATTTGAGATACAACTCTTCGCCTGTTCTTTGATTTAAAAAATATTTTTTCACCATTCATATGGAGGCTTTCAGACTCATACACCTCGTAACTTGGAGTTGCCACAAAATACTTACCTTAGAGGAGGATGTTGTCAGGATCCTCACCCATTATTGGTTTCCTTGAAGAATTTGTACATGGTACTTCTTTTGCCTTGAAGAAGTCTCTCATTAGGGATGGGCGAAGTGTCGACTGAACTTTTGACTTGATTGAGAACGTCAATACAGATCACAACTTCCACAGCTTGATGGATATGAATTAACATTTATTTCAAGGACTATGTATCATGCTAAAATAATGTGAAAAAACTTGATCTCGTGTGGATTGATGCGACTCTATTTACCTGCAAATAGTGTATTTTTTATATAGTGTTTATGTCTATTAAATTGACAGTAAATTATGTATATTCTATATGCTCCTGACCTTTGATTACTAATAGACCTTACCTAGAGTGCTCCTCTACTTTTTTTTTGTGTTATTAGTCTGAGCAGGAATTTCTTTTCTGGTTAGATTTCTCACATTGGAGCAACAGATGTGTTGTAGCGTATTAGCACCTACATTTTGAAACGTTTGGAAGACAACAGGATGTGCATTACTATAGACCATTGTTGCCTTTTTTCATAATAGTTATACATGAGGACCACAGCATCAATAGTAACTGGAACAGTAAAAGCATCAGCAGTCTTTGAGATAGTAGGGTTAAAAGGAACACACATTCCTGAACCTTCTGCCATTGGTTCATGTGGGACATTCGGTGGAGTAACCCCCACTGAACCAGAATCAATCTTTATTGGGGCAGTAGCTGATCCAAAATTCCTACCACCTTTAGTGCTATCTCTGTCCTCCAGTTGGGTCTCATTGAATGCAGAGGTGGACATTCTGATAATAATACATCTACAAGGCTATCACTAGAATCACTGTGACTGATCGCACTCATATCATATGCCTTCTTTCCCTTTCCGTCCTACAAGATTTTCAGTTGAGGCAATATTAAAGATAAGTAACAGAATCTGACGAGCTATATAAATGTCACAGAACTCTTGCCTAATCATTGGTGAATCTAGGTTAACCTAAATACCCTTATTTAAGCTATAGGTAAATCCTAATTAAGTCTCTGGAAATATAGGAAAGTGTTAGCATAACAGAAACCTCAGTAGAAGTTCTGATGGAGAGGTAATGCATAGGCTAAAACCACAAAAAGGAATAAAGAGTAGAGAAGTCCGTACCTCTCCAAGTCTCCAGGGAATCAGCCCTGCTCTAACTAGGTGCATACCAATTCAACCTATAG
This sequence comes from Pleurodeles waltl, assembly GCF_031143425.1. Lineage (NCBI taxonomy): Eukaryota > Metazoa > Chordata > Amphibia > Caudata > Salamandridae > Pleurodeles > Pleurodeles waltl. Next base: position 536,850,350 of record NC_090449.1, on the reverse strand, counting down.
AACCTTTGACAAAGCTACCTCATCCACACCTATAGCTTTTCACCTTCCTTGCACAGTTGTAATTGGTTACTCCCTTCAAATCCTCATCCCACGAATAAAACATCAGCACAGCCTTGAATGTTTCTTGATGTTTGGTGCCCAAAAAAGAGTCCTTTCTTCTCAGTTCGTTAGCGCTCCTTTGTCCTCGCCAAAGTATAATCCCTTACCCCACTGTCCTCAATACACACACATTTCATTAACTGTAGAGTCACATGGACATATCTGCAAAGAAAGAATATTGCAACATGAACAAAACTCAACGTTGAAGGTTAAATACAAGAAATCAAATATTTCCAACCTTTGGTAATACTAACTTAAAGTGGCATTTAATGCACATTCGAAATACATGATTATAAGTGCATCTTGCAATTACTAATGGAAACAAGAATTATAAATGAAACATGATGGTGTGCAGTTTCAAGATGATACTATAACCAGAGTACACGTTTATAAATGTGCATGAGTACTACATTTCAGCATGTTAGAATCAAACATTATAACACTTATATATATGAATTTATAATCCTCAACTATGAATGCACCTTTAGTAATACAATATAAATTCTCCACTTTACATCAGTATTATTAAAGCACATGATATATGCATTGTCTACTACATTATTATATCACTTCTGTAACACATACTGATGCAACCAAAATTTGGCATTGCCCAGCACTACCACTATACAGTATAAATGTACAGCAAACAGTTGTATCTTCAGAAAACATTTACTAACAACTCTTATACAACATATTTACAGTATTGACATGATTTAATGAGTAGAAAGTAGGAGCACAATGCTGAACAGAGTATCGGATATAACATGGTACAATGAGCCAGTGATCCCATAATGAGAATGGAAATCTCAATTTGAATTGCTCTGGACACAAACAGTGCAAATGTAAAACCACAATACAGTTCTGTAATTCAGGTTCCTGGCTAAGTAGATTTTAATCTTCATGAACAATTCTGTTTGGAAACCTATCGGGAATGATGCTCAGAATGCACCTATAATCGAGAAGGCAAGGCACCATTATAATGTAGTATGAATGTGGTATTAAATTCTCGCAAAATTTTACAAATATGGGCATTGCTGTTCAGAAAGAAGGATCTTAACTTTTCTGTCAAAATGGGTCACTTTTTATCTTTCCGATATTAAAGAATTTTCAGTCATCTAATTTTATGGAAACACCTAAACAGCATTTATTAAACACACCAGAAAACATTCAATGGTGTCAATATTGCCTGTGATACCTGCCAAGCAAAGCTGTTTGTGTCTTTGAGTTTGTGCACATATGACAACTTTGGAGGCATGAGGCAGACAGCGAGCCCAGGAGCACATAGGCCACAGGGTACTGCTAGTTGGTTTGCTCACTGGGTACCCACTCAAACAGCAAGTTGAAGGCAGCACGACAAACACTAAAAAATAGGCTAAAATAGTAATATAGTAAAGCTTCATAGAAAGAGGGGTGTGCTTTACTACTAAGTCACCACTGTTCATGCAGGGGTGTGTTGTACACCTCATCTCTACTGCTGGTGTGAGATTTAAGGGACTCATTGGTTCTATGGAGATTGACTCTTCAGCTTTGTGCAACCATCCAATGTGAAGGGTACATCAGAGCAGGGCTCATTAGAGTAGCTAGGGCTTTCAGACTTGGCAAATTATGAAGCAGAGCCAGGAAGGAGTACTTCAGATTGGCCCTTGCTTAGTCTTGTCTAAGAAGAAGTGGCAGAGCACCTACTGCACACTTTGGATACACCCCCAGCAACACAGACCCATGCAGGCCCAAATTCATGAACACATTAAGTGGGCTTAGGAGCATTTCCTACACAATGTTTGGTTGATAGTAGACGCTTTAGTAGTGCCCAATCACTTTCCAGTGTGCGCCGTAACTTCAAACATCAGACCAATTGGGATGGGTTCAGGTTTCCCTTCTCAAAGAGAAGTAGATACAAAGATACTCTATCAAAGTGGCTCCAAAGAAACACTATTATGGTTTCTCTGTCAGGATGCTATGTATTCCCTCAGATTATCTAAAAAAGATACCTCGAGAAGAGAAAGTGGTATATCGCTGTTCGACAGCATTCATTCTCCATCTTGCAGTCACAATTTTTACACTATGATAAACACTAGTAAACACTTATGGCTAACATTACTCTGGCATAATGGTAATATTTGCGAAGCTCTTTATCATAATTCCAACATGCTCATGTCTGTAAAGGGTTATACCAGTGGTAGATGCATGTTGTGTACACAGCATTAAATGTGAAAAATATTAGAAACACATATTGGAGACCTCATTTGCTCAAGTCTTTTGAACTTTTGTATAAATGTTGAGGCTAACAGGCAACTCCCTTGTATGCATCCAGGCACCCTAAAAACTGTCAATCAGCTACCACTAGCTGTGGTTTTAGGGGAGTGCGGCTACATCCAAGGTACTGCAGGCGGACAGACCAGAGCTTTCCTTCTCACGAGTTTTCCTTCTCAGTCCTCACACAAGTGGAGACACTGAGGGCAAACATTTGCAGCTGGGAGGTCCCAAATGATTAGAGGCATTTCAAAGTGTTGCAAACTTAAAACGACAGCAAAAACACCAGGGGGACATTTTAAATTTAAAGGGACACTAGAGACCCAGGTAGGCAGGGAGTTTTTTTATTCGGGCCAATTTGTAAGCAAATCTGTAATTAAAAAAAGCCAATTTCTGAATTGTAACAATGGTGTAATATGATCATATTTTTAAAGTGCGGGAAGCGAGATGTGAATTTGTATGCAAGAAATCCTTTAAGTGGATGGATATCAACTTGAAAATGCTTATAAGTATGGATTTCATATAGTCAATCCTTTTGCATACTAAAGGATGAACAACTGATTTTATCTATGTAGCTTAGATGAAATATTTAATGGTTTTGAGTAGCTTCAGTTGATAACAAACATTTTGCACTACAGCACCACAATTGTTTGGTTTGAGAAAGGAATGATATAACTTACTGGCAATTTTATGCTCATTCTGCTTGTATATGAAATACATATCATAGAATTATAGCCCACTGCTGGGGGCTACACCAGTTGTTAGAGGCCCTGAACCTGAGTTAAAGGTCAGAGCCGAAGGCGATGGCCTGCGACGAGGAGAGGGCCTTTAATTTAGAACATCCTGTCCTCAGTGGTTGGAATGTCATTTAGCCCTTCTCCCTCAAACTATACCAGTTGTTAAAGACACTTTCCCCATTACATATCGGGTTCAGGTCCTTTGAAAACTGATATAGCCCTCAGCAACAGTTATAAGGCTATATAAGCAACCATTTTCAGGAATGTGGTTATTATCAGCTTCATAACCTACTCATGTTAGTTCAAAACACAAATGTGAGAGAATCTCTGATCCGCACAATTCTGAGAGATTCTGCACTCATCCCTTGTAAGGTATGCCATAGGCAGCAGGCAATCACCAAATAAGTGCATGTTAACTTCAGGTAGTATAATCAACTTCAAAGTAAAGGACACAGCACAGTTATAATCTCAAATATACTTAGAAAAATAGAGAAAAAAAAATAATGAGTTAAAAACATCAAGAAAATAAAACGGTCACAGGTATCCAGAGATGTGCATTTTGAATATGTTAAGGGAAAAAGTATCAAGAAAAGTAAACCAAAACTCCAGAGTTACTGTTTGACCAAAACCTAGGCCTAACTTCAGGTTGACTGAGATGGAGAAAAAGTCAAGTATACCAAGCACGTCAGTTTGTTACAGTGTTTACCTTGGAACTTAGGCCCATATTTATGGGCTTGGTGGTGCAGGGCAGCACATCAAGTCACCTTGCTGGCCTACCCTGCTTCACAGGGAAAGGGCAGGAATGCACTGTATGTATTCATCCAACGCAGCACATTCGTGTCTTTTTCCCCCTGTTCTGGTGCCTTTTTGGCCCTTTTTTCCTCTTTCTGCCTCACACATAGAGAGAGGAAAAATCGAGGGGAAATACACATATTTCTCCTCATTACACCTCTCCTGGGGAGGCATATCTTTGTGGCACATTCCCAGGTTTGGAATGTCTTTTAAATCTGAGAATGCATCAACATTCATGGATGTTGCATGGGAACACCCACACAAAACCCATGGAAATGCCTCCCTAGCACAGAGTAATGTAACAGTGATTTGTGCTGCATTACATTACTTCAGATTTCTGAAGCCCTCCAGGTGGCCTTGCATGGCTTCAGAAATCTCACTTAAAGTTTACAATGACATCTCTGACATGGAATATTTAAGTGGGCAAGTTTGATGGCTGTGTTCGATGAGGCTTCCTTGAAGGTGGATATCTTATTGTCTTGTTCCAGCTGAAACTGTTAATTTTGGAGCCAAAGCCTCCAAGCGGGACAAAGCTGGATTTCATAGCTGTTGAGGTGTCTTTATGGATAGATAGATTGGCTGACTCACCCGATGCAAAGTTTTTATGTTCAGATTTAATCACTTTTTTGGGAGCTAAAGTCCTTCAGGGGACATGACTTAAAGTCACAGCCAGACAGGAGTCCAGAAGATCCATGGATGCGGCCCCCCTAGGAAAGTCTCACAACCTTGTCCTGGTCCTCAGGAGGTGGAAATATGATCAAGGGGGGGAGGGGTAGCTTAAAGTTTGGCAGACAGTGTCCTTCATTGCATACATTTTGCAGTAACCTGTCCGCTTAACTGTCGGTCTGCCCTCAGTATGTAGGGTAAGGAGGGCTGTCAGCTCTCCGTCAATGGAGCTCAAATTGCTCCCCCAATGAAAATCTCTATTGGTCCGTCAAAATGAAGCCCTCACTCCACCCACTCTATATCAAGTGTACGGTATTAAATATTTTTTTTTCTGTTCTATGTTTTTCGTTTGTAAATTAAATACGATATTTTATAAGTTGTGTATTTGTTTGATGTATACTTCTTTCTTTATTTTTGTACATTGTTTTGAGGTTCAAATTATAGAAGTTTCTTAGATTATGATCACCTGCATCAGTAGTGGCTCAGTGAGGGTCCACAGAATTCCAGGGCCAAAGAAGTCAAAAGGCTAAGAACTGCTAATTTAGAGTTTTCTACGATTCTGGACCTTTGACTGTTAAGAGTCTTATTGCTGATGCTTGTACTTTTCTAGAGTCCTGTAGTGATATGGAATACTTTTTTCACTGGGAAGTTCAAATTTCATGCCCAGTGTTAGATTCTTTTTTTAATATAGAAGGGACCTGTACCGTAGAAGCCTTTATGTGTCAGCCACACCATTTAAATATTACTTCTGGCTTAAAGGGTTGCTCATTTAAGGCCTTGAGTGTCAATTTAGCCTGGTCTCTTTTGTGTAACATTATTATTTGCTTTATTTTATAATGCCCAGAATTGCATATTGTGGCACCATACACAAATAACATAGAAAAACTCATTGTGATTTTGTGCAACGCCATCCGCAAAATTCTATGGAAATTCATGCATAGCTCCACCACAATTGTTCTTCCTTAAGATAGGACATGGAGGAAACATGCCATCTGCAAAGCTTTACAACAACATGCATGTCAAAAGGGCATTAGTGCATATCAAGAGAGGACAGCTCTCATACTTTCGGTATAATTATGCTTGTGGAATTGTAACCCTCCAGGCTTAAAGGTATGTACATGTGTGTCTTCTCAGGTTTGGTCTTTACTTGCCATGGTCCCTTCAGGAATTGGGCTTATATTCCTCCTAGGTGGTTTCCATTTTTTACTTCTGAAACACTTAACCCCATCACTGGAGTTTGACAAGTAACCTCTTAGGTAGACATATGTAGTATATTTACTGATGGGCTCCACTGATACTTATCAATGATGGTTTCTGCTTTTTGATACCACTTCTAAATGTGGCAATTATCTTCTTGCCTAATGGTGTCTATTCCGACCCTCTCTGTAACACTTCATGCCTATGAGGAGAAACAACACCACTGCATGTTTATAGAAAGTACCAAACAACAACCAACACTCTTTTCAAACACAGATTTAAAAAACTGCCTAGAAACGGATGGAAATCAGAATGTTTCATGACATCATCAGGAAATGTCACAAAAAAATCCTAATATAGTCTAAAATCATAAACGTCCATAGTAGGAGGCAGTTTTTGAGTTCCACCATATAAATAAATAGGCACCTTTATTAGGAATTAAAGCCACTGCAAAATTATGCCAGCTAGAGGTCCTGTAGATTATGATGATTGGTCCTTTTTTTTTTTTTTTTTTCATCAAAGAGGCTGGGACTTCACCTCATTATGTACCAATTCAATATTTTCGATATAGTCTTAAAGAAGTAGTCATTACTAGGGGTCTGTCACTGAGGGGGAATGATCCACCAAATTGGTAATCAATCAATCAAGTATGATTTTTAAAGCACGTCTAATCATCCAATAGGGTATCCAGTTGCTTGCAGGTCCCCTAGGCTTATTAGAGCAGCCAGGTCTTGAGGACCATTCAGAATTCCATAACTGAGGTGATGATTCGGCCATGCATGGGGAGGCTGTTCCAGGTTTTTGCTGCGATGTGAGAAAAGGATGATCCTTCACTCCTGCTTCTGTAGATGCATGGAGTATGAGCAAGTGAAAGAGAGGCAGAATGTAGTCTTCTCGATTGTTGTTGGAAGTTCAGGCAGTGGTTATGTACCTGGGTCCTCGGTTGTGTAGAGCCTTGAATTGGCATCTCTTCTGAACAGGAAGGCAATAGAGTTGCCTGAGGTGGGATGTTAAGTCAGTTCCTCTGGGAAGGCCGAGGATGAGTCTGGATGCAGCGTTCTCTCCGGTCTGAAGTCTCTGTAGGAGATGTGCAGTGATGAAGGCCTGTGTCACGGTGCATCATTTGTGTAGGGGCAGTCACTTGAAGATATTACATAGCATGCGCAAAGTGAGGAAGCAGGTGGAGGAGACAGCATTTGATCTGTGATTTCATGGTGAGCTTGTTGTCGATGATTCTGAGGTATCTGGCAAGTCCTATGTCTGATAGCTAACAGGAGGCATTCCATGTGTTTCTGCTGTTGCCAAACATAAATACCTTTGTCTTGTCTGTGTTCAGCTGCAGGCAGTTGTTCTTAATCCAGTCATCGAAGCTTGTCATGCATCTGGGGAAGTTGGTTCTGGTGGTAGAGAGGTTGTCGGTGAGTGAAAGGTTGAGTTGGGTGTTGTGTGGATAGGAAATTATGTTGAGACCGTGGGGTTTGATGATGTTGGCCAGTGTGGTCTGAGGCAAGAACCCCCGGAGACACCACATGTGATCTCCCTGGGTTTGTAGGTGAAAGTTGGGAGATGGATCTCCTGGGTTCTTCCAGTGGGGAAGGTTGTAACTCATCTGAGTGTGTCCCCTTAGATGCCCATGTGGTACAGTCTTTCGATCAGCATGTGGTGGGATATGATGTCGAAGGCTGCTGAGATGTCGAGGAGGATCAAACCTGCCGTTTCTCCTCAGTCGAGAACGGTTCAGATGTCATCAGTGGCTGCGATCAGGGCAGTTTCACTGCTGTGATCGCTGCACAAGCCAGATTGAAAGGTGTTGAGTAGCTGGTTCTGCTCCAGGTATGTCATGAGTTGCTTGTTGATTATCTTTTCCAGTACCTTCACTGGGAATGGGAGCAGAGAGGTTGGGCAGTAGTTTTTGGGTTCACTGGGGTCAGGGGAGGGTTTTTTGAGTGGTGTTTTGACTTTTGCATGTTTCTATGCATTGGGAAATGTTGCAGTGCTGATGGAGGTGTTGAACAGGGTAGTGAGTTCCTGTCTGATCCTTTGGTTTCCAAGGTTGAAGATGTGGTGCGTCCATGAGTCTGTGGGAGCCCCTGAGTGGATGGATTTCATAGTCCTGGGTGAAAAGGATGTTCCAGGTGGTCAGTGTTTGGTTTGTGATAGTTACAGTGGTGGTGTATCTGTTGAGGAAGTCCGTAGGAGTTGGTTGGGGTTTTAAGTTTCTGAATACGATTGTGATGCTGTTGTGGAAGAAGTGGCTGAGGATGTCACACGGCTCCTGTGATGGTGTGATGTTGTATTTGCTGGCCTCCGGTGGGGAGTGCTGATCACCTTGGGGGTGGTGGTGCGGGGCTGGAGATGCTGAAGTGGATGATAGAGTGATCGGTCCATGTGAGTTCTGTAACATGACTGTATTTGATGCAGTTCCTGGAGGTGAAAATGGGGTCCAGCATGTGTCCTGCATTGTGTGTAGGGTCGCGGATGATCTGGGTCAATCTGAGGCTGCTCTTAAAGTCAAGGAGGCGTGCAATGTTGTTGTTGTTGGGGTCGTGGATGTAGAAATTTAGGTCACTGAGGAAGATGTACTCCTTAGAGTCTAAGGCTAGGGGCGCAATGAAGTCTGGGATGGTATTACAGAAGCTGGAGTGTGGACTTGGGGGTCGATATGCGAGGGTGCCTCTGATGGTTGTTTTGTCATCGTCTGTGCTGAGCTTGAAGTTGAGATGTTCCATAGGTGTGGTGGTGTTGTCGGTGGTGGTGATGCACTGTATAGTTTCTTTGTGGATGATGGCTGTTCCTCCTCCTGGCTTGCTGTTGCGGTCCTGGTGAGTGATTTCATATCTGTCTCGATTCGCTCTGGTAATGTCTGGGGAGGATGTGGGGTTGAGTGCGGTCTCGGTGAGGAAGACGATGCTGGTGCGAGGGTGGCAATGAGGTCCCATAATTCAGTGGAATGCTTGCATAGTGAGCATGTTGAGAAGGGTGCATGCAAGCTGGTGTTTTCATCAGGTGGTGTCTCTAGTGTGTTTGGGGTGGGGCTTGATGGTGGGCTGGTGTGTGTGATGTGGCAGTTGAAGTGGCAGTGGGTGCAGGTGAAAGGTCCTAATGTGGAGCGTGGGTTGGCACAATGGCACTGTTTGTTGCGGCAACTGGGGTTGAGTGTATAGCTTGGCGATGGTGTATCTTCAGGGGGAGGGAGGGCCAGGGGTTGTGATGCTGGGCACGGTCCACACAGGGCAGGCACAGACAGGCTTGCCTTTGGTGTGCCAGTGGCGACCCAGCAGCATACCTGCTCCATGCATCCACTGCAAGGTTGCGCTGCAGCATGCATTAAGCAGGTCCTGGAGTGGGCGGGGCTTCTGTTGGCAGAAAGAACAGTGAGTGAAAATCAGCCTATGACCCCCCAAAAGCAATTAAAGTTGAACACAAATTGTAGCATTTACGAGGGTGTAAAAATAAATATGTTAATTGAATTATCACCAAAAACAGATGGCTTTCCACAACTGTGTACAGGAAGTACCAATTATGATAATGATTCAATCACCTTTATATACGTTTATATCAGTGTTTTGTCTGATCTGGCAAAGCTGAACTTCATTGTATTCATTTAGATTTCTATTTGAGGTGACCGTGATTTGGGTTACACTGCTGCTTTTCTCTCAGTTTTCCAACAGTATCTGACTTAGTGTGATAGTTAATTCATTAATGTCTACTAATATTATTAGTTACTGACATTAAGTGAGTTGAGGTCACAGACCCGCTTTCATTTGTGAGGAAGTCCTCCTTTTGATAGAAGTAGGAGAGAGTAGAGGCTTAACAAGCTGTACATGTGTACAGGCTGCACATTGCAACAGTCTTCTATTAATAGATAAGAAGCAATTTTGTTTGATAGTACATATAGAACACTATATGGTATCTTAGCTGATATCAGGTTTGATATCACACTTCAGTGTGTATCTGGGTGGGGGGTAATACATACCTTGGATGCGGTGGGATTTTCCTTAATTATAGGGGTGGTCAGCCCATAATCGCAGAGTGATGGGGCAATGGCAGGCATCATCCTGATGGTACAATCATCAACATGATAATGCACATGCCCCTCCTAGCAGCCATTCAAGGAAATACATGATGGCTGGATGATACTAATAGCTGCCTTTCCTTGCCCTCCTTCCCTGGAATTCCCAGTATCGAAATGTTACCAATCCCTTTTTAAAAACCTTCTGAAAGGGTGTTTCGGACAACCCCGGAAAAGGAGTAATACCATAGACAGGGATTGTGCAAAATACCTGCAAAGGAATACGTGGGACTATACTTTCCCAATAAGGTGCTTGGAAAATTCTGAAATGTAATCATAAGGATTCTGGAAGATTCCAAGGGTGTGAAGGTGACAAGGCCCATTCCCTCTTCTGTCAAGGATCACTTCAGCTTGGGAGAAAGGGGAACTGGAGCTTCAATCTGCTCAGAGGCTGCCTGTGCCACAATTAGCTCACCTCATTCTGTCTCCACTACTGGGCTTCATGGAATCAGGCACCCAGTTGTACAACCGATCACTGCATGGTTAGTGTTTGGTAGTTTGGAGGTTGAGGTATGGGTGTGGATTTTATCATACACTTGGTAAAGTTTGTTTGTCACATACACATTTTCTTTAAGCAAAAGTTTTTTAACAGTTTTTTAAGTGACAGCTGGTCACTGACAGAAATCAAAGAAGGACCTTTTTTCCTAAACCTCGGTTGTAGATTTTCCTGTCTATGTGCTTAAGTCAAGTATACAAAAATGGGATGAATGGAATGATTGGATTATTCTCAGCCTCTGGTAATTACTCAGACCACATCCCAGTTCATCATTATTTTGCACACCATGCCACTTCATCTTGGGCCCACCTATATGAAAATCAGTCTTGAGACTGTTCCAGTGGGAACATCCCAGCATGAAATGCCAGGCCAGGTCCCATCCCTGAACCGGAACACAAGCAACCCAGGACTGGTTTTGCTCTCATTAAGACTTATCGGCTGGGTATAGCACGGTTCCAGTAGCACAGTGCAAGGTGATCTTAGGAATCACTCATCTTTTTGCAGATTTACTATTTTTCACTTTGAATGTTGTGGATAACCTTATTTCAGGATTTTCTCTGAGTGTTCACACTTTGTGAAGAATAGTCAACATATTTTCACAAAGGTTCTCATTCAGCTCCTGCAAGGAGATATTACACGTTTACTTCCTCTATCTACATAACTGTTAGACCCGGCATCCTTGGTGTGGGATCCCCTCTCTTTTTGCCTCTGCTTCCTGTGTTTTTAATTGTGTGCTGGACTTCATTTTCGCTGGTCTTGGTACTCTGGGCACTTCACCATTGCTGACCAGTGCTAAAGTGCATGTGCTCTCTGTGTAAACTATTTATACTCCATTTGCTCTGAATTTGCGTCATTTTGTTCAATGCAAAATCAGCGCAAAACTAACTCCATATTTAGATTTTGACGTTAGACATGTCTAATGTCAAAATATTGTAGTTTGCACCATTTTTTAGATGTGTGAACCTACCTTGCGTCAATGAGATGCAAGGTAGGCATTCCCATCTAAAAAACAGTGCTAACCCCATAGCCCCAAAATTATCCCCGCATGCTAAAATGACGCACAGGTGAGAGGAGGGGCTAAATAATAGTGCAAAGCTGCATTGCACCATTATTTAACGCCTGGCTCAGACTAGGCATTAAGGGACCTGTGGACCCATTTCCATGGTTAAACACCATGGAATGGGTCCAGAGGTGCCCTCCTCAAGCCCTGAGAACACCCCCACCCACACCAGAGGGACCCCTGAGGATGGGGGACCCCATCCCAGGTAAGTAGGGTAAGTATAGGTAAGTAATGTTTTTAAAAATAAAGTGCCATCAGGGGCCCAACTTGTGGGCCCCTCCATGGCACCGGGTGCATTGGCCATGCCCAGAGGACACTAGTCCCCTGTGCTGGCCATTGGTGTGGTGGGTATGACTCCTGTCTTTTCTAAGGCAGAAGTCATGTAGTATGGATGGTTTTGCATCAGAAAATGATGTTTGGCTGGTTAGAGTAATTTTTTTTTACTCTAATCAGCCGAATGTCATTTTTTGGTGCAAAACTCCCTTCTCCCATTCCGCCACCCCCACCCGGTTAACACCATTTTTTTAACGCTAGCCCCCTCTTTGCACCGGCTTACACCATTCCATAAACATGGCGCCCAGTTGGTGCTCAGGAATGGCGCAAGCTGGTGCTAAACATTTTGGTGCAAAACTTCATTAGTGCCACTTTGCACCAAAAAGTATAAATATGCCTCTGTATGTATAATTGGATTTTCCATTTTTGGCATACTTGATTTACTAGTAAGTCCCTAGTAAAGTGCACTAGAGGTGCACATGGCCTGTAAGTCAAATGTTACTAGTAGGCCTGCAGCACTGATTGTGCAACCCACATGATTAGTCCTGTAAACATGGTTAAGACCTGCCACTGCAGTGACTGTGTGTGCAATCTTGCACTGCCAATTCGACCTGGCAAGTGTACCCATTTTCCAGGCCCAAACATTTACTACATGTTAGTTACACCTAAGGTAGGCCCTAGGTAGTCCCATGTGCAAGGTGCAGTGTATATAAAAGATAGGACACATACTGATGTGTTTTTACATGTCCTGACAGTGAAATACTACCAAATTCGGTTTTCACTGTTGCAATGTGCATCACTCTCACATGGTAACATGGGGATTGCCTTTAAATATATTTTAGGTACAGTTTCTCATTGGGAGCAGATAGAGATCTGGAGTTTGGGGTCTCTGAACTAACAATTTAAAAATGCACCTCTTGGTAAAGTTAGTTTTTAGTTTGTCAGTTTGAAAATGCCACTTTTAGCAAGTGGGCATTTTCTTGCTTAACCATTCTGTGCCTTTGCCTGCTTGTGGAATCCACGTTTGGGTCAGACAAACAGTTGCGCTGTTTGTGAATTCCCTCTAGACAGTGACCCAAAGGGAGCTGAGGAGTGTCCTGCATATCCTGATGAGTCTCCTGGGCTAGAGTGGGAGAGAGGAGCTGACACGCCTGAAAGGGCTGTGCCTGTCCTCATACAATGCAGTTTCCATCCCCCTGGAGTGTGTCTGGGACCAGGCCTGGGAAGGGCAGGATCTTGTGAACAACAGAAACTTTTGTTTGAAGTTTGCCTACTTCAAAGGCAGAGATGGGTATGCATAGTAGACCCAAACCCCCAGACTTTCAGATTACTTCTGAATCAAGAGGAACCTCTGCCAAGAAGAAGGGCTGAAGGAGGAGTACTGCCCCTTTGCCTATGAGTGTGCTTTGCTGGGTTGGCCTGCAGTTGCTGCTTCTACATGAGAGAGGACAAAGACTGGACTTTTCTGTGTTTTCCTGCTTGTGAAGTGCCTCCAAGGGCTTGGACTTTGATTGCCCTCTAATATGAAGTCTCAGGGCCATCGAAGACTTCCTCTGCCAGCACCTGGACTCTCTTGCTGAGACTCCTACCCTGCCAAGTGGTACCCAATCCAGTCCCTGGGCTCTTGAAGGGAGAAGCTGGTGGAACCAAAGCTGAAATCCATGCACCGTCGCCAAAAGGGAGAAAACTGATTCAGCACTTGATTCACAGCTGAAAAATAAATGCATCACCTGTATTGCGACTGGAAAACTGACGCATCACCCACTGGCAGCTGTCAAAACTGACGCATCACCCATGCAACGCAGCTCTTTACCACCGTGCATCAGGATTTCACACGCATCATCCCTGGGTGTCAAAACCACAGTGAAACTGCATAGACCTGAGGCTGCCAGTCCAGAAATTCACGCATTGCTCTTCTGCAGGACAGAAAAATGAGGCATCACCTACCTGACCGGAGCAGAATTAACGCACGGCCTCACTTATGAGTCAGGAATCGACGCATCGCTTACTATTCTGATGCACACTCTCCCGTTTGGCTTTATTTTTTACACAAACCAGGAACTGTGTGCAAAAACAACACATCCATTGATTTCTATGAACTAAGACTCTTTTTACTTTAAAAAATCATAACTTTGCTTGAGTATGCTGGATCTTTGTTGATTTGGTCTTGTTTTACTCAGATAAATATTGGCTATTTTTCTAAACTAGTGTTGAGTTTCTTTGTGGTGCTTTCACTGTGTTACTGTGTGTGTTGGTACAAATACTTTACACATTGCCTCTGAGATAACCCTGACTGCTTGTGCCAAGCTACTGAGTAGGTGAGCAGGGGTTGTCTGAGGAGTGTAACTTCCTTACCATGATTAGCGTGAGGGTCCCTGCTTTGACAGAGTGCAAACTGACTGCCAACCACAGACCCCATTTCTAACAATAACACTACACAATGATGCAATATTGGATCTCAATATGTAATGGGTGATATCAAATGTGGCTAGTTCCCCCTTTCACAGACATCATTTTGTCTAAATAGAATCCTCACAATCCCAGCAACCTCAGGACAAGAACCGTAATCAGTGCTACTGTTAAACACCGATTTGTCTCATTGTCCATCAACAAACACCTCAGAGCTTGCCTTAATATCAAAGGCAGACAGGTAGGTATTTAGGTACAGTAGATTATTATGATAGTAGGTTTGACTGGTAGGTAGGTATTGTGGGATTGATAGATAGATCATTATGGCAAGTTAAGTATGCCATGGCCATAGGTTTGGCAGCTAGGCATGATAAGCTAGATACTTTATGTTAGAAATGACAGGTATGGTACATTTATTATTTATATATTTATTTATTAGAAGTTTTATATAGTATGTTTTCATCAGGACAGAGAACATAACAGTTTTCCATGAGCACAGGCATGTGCAAGGAGAGTTTAGGGGGACCAGGAGAGGAGGAAAAGAGTGCAACAGGTTGACAACAAAGTGGAAGAGCTGAAGAATGGTAATAAAAAAAATGTGGTTGAGGATATCCAGTCAGAATATGTTGGTGACCAAGAGGGAGAATGTCTATGAGGGATACCCAAGAGAGACATTACTTTCCATTGAGGTATGATTTGAAAAGGAATACTTTCCAGAATGACAACATTTCATGACTGCTTCTTAGGTCTAGTGGCACTGAGTTCCAGAAGTTGGATAATCCACCTGAGAAGGTGTGCTTCAGGGCTAACTAGGATTTGAATTTGGGAGCTTCTAGGTTTAAGGAGAATTTGAATTTTGTCATACACCTCCTGACAGTGTAAGGAGATTGGATAAATAGGAGGGTATGTGGTACTGTAAAGCTTTGAAGGTGCAAATATGGAGAAATCTTTTCTTCTCCAAATTGAGTTTTTCTCTGCAGTGGAAGATGGCTTTGTGTGGAGCCAGTGTTGATGATGGACTACGTAATAGAATGAAATTGCCTGTCTCATTTCTTGAAATGATAAGTTGGTGGAGATGGCGTGTGACAGATTGGGCCATTTTCTTCACTTGTGCCGATAATGAGAGAGAAGATTCCAGCGTGAAATCTAGAGGTTTGACTGAGTTAGTGTGATAGATTGAGCCCCCTCAAACAAAGCTCTAGGAGCAGAGTTGAGTCTATTATGTGCGATGATTTGCAGGAAATAAGGAGGAGTTCTGTTTTTAGATGGTTTAGTTTCAGGTTGCGTAAGCCCCTGACAAGAACCTATGCTGAAATATGTTTATATACGCAGTAGTAGGGTGGCATTGGAATGTTTCTGTATGATGTGTAAAGCGAGGATTGTTTTAGGTAAAGCTGGGTGTTGTCTGCATACAAGTGAAGCTAAATTGCTGTGTAGTTCAGGAGCAATTCAAGTGGTTCCACAAAAAGATTAAATAGGATTGGGTGCAGTGTGGAAACTTGTGGGACTCTGCATGTCATTCTTTCTTTTGCCGATGTGAAGTGTCTCAGTTTTGCAAGCTGTGACTGGCATTCAGGAAGGAGGGGAACCAGCTTAGAACCACTCCCCTTAGACACATTCTAAGTTATTGGGTCTTCACTGGAGGATTAAGGACCACTGAGTCAAATGATGCTGCTAAATCAAAAAGGACCTGAAGACAGACTTCACCTTCATCAAGGATATGATAAATGTCATGTAGTTTCTTCAAAGTTGCTGTTTCACTGATGTATCCTTCACTGAATCCCAATTGGATTTGGTGAGAAGGTCATTACTGCTGAAGTGTTTTTTTAGTTGAAGTTCAACACATTTCTCAATAACGTTTCCTGGCCAGGAGAGTTTGTTGAAGAGTCTGAAGTCTAAAACTTCAGGTTTGGTGCTTGTTTTTTACATTTCGGTGAAATCTAGCCCTATTTCAGAACGCAGAGGAAAAAGCCTTGGGTCAACAAATAATTAATTATTGTGAGCTACATTGGTGCAAATATACTAAGGTCTCCTTGATTGTCTTGGCTGAGCTTAGATTTCTGAAAATTGGTATGTTGTATTTCACAAATTATTTTTAATAGGTCTTTAACTGGAATTGAAGTTCTGGAATGACTCCCATATGTTGGGTGTTTGTGATAAGGAGTGGGGAAAGGAAAGCTTTAACAGAGCTTCCACTTTAACTTCTACAGTTTTTATTTTTTTAAAGCAAGAACATGTTTGCCTTTCAGAATGGAAGGAGAGGGAATTGTGCAATTAGTGACTTTAGATTTTTCTGTAGTATAGTTCAAGAAGATGCATGATGGGTTCAGTGAATAATGGAATAGGTCCTGAAAGCAGGCTATCTTTTGTGTTTTGGATTTCCAGTTAGAACAACTTCCAAGCCTTCTTTATCTTGAATTTCAATCTCGCCAATTTATCTTTTTGCCATAGTATTTCTAACTTTCTGTTTCCTTTTTGCATGTGTGTAAGGACTCATTGTGTCTTAGTTTGTTGAGTGTGCATTTTGGGGTCTTTTATTTTGCTGGGGCTATATTCCTGGTGAAAACATCAATTAATTTCATATAGTTGGCGCATGTGAGATCATTATGGTTATTCTCAATATTATTGAGTATCAGTAGAAGGCATTTGCTTAAGGTCTAGTGGAGAATACTTTGTGGTTTTGCATCATAAATGTGTGTGAGAGAGAGAGCAGTTGGTTGATAGTGAATTAGTAAATTAGCATGGGGCAAAAGCTTAACCAGATGAGTTAAGCTGATAGGGAAGTAAGCCTATGTATGGATAAAAGCCCATGGAGGTAGATAGGTAGCACAGGTATGGTTGGTACGGAATATCAAACAATACACTTTCTAAAGAGAGATGTTGCAAAATCCCTTTATGATTACTGTATGTTGTGTCGGCTGTGTGTTGTAGTGTGTAGTGGTGACTTGAGATTTTGACACTTTGCAAAAGCTGTCTTCTGCTAAAGTCCCCCAAAGAAAAGTGTTATAAAAAAAGAGTCATAAGTTAAAGTTTGTGTTGTAAGTGACAAACATAAAAGAAATACAAATGTCTGACATGTCAGAACCAACACTATTGAGAACCAAAATGTTGTGTCAAAAATATCAATTACAAAATCATTGTTTTCCTATACTGGTAAGTAGAAAATATTGAAAGCAAAATTTCATTTTACACTAATATCATTCAAAACATACAAAAATATTGTTACTAATGTATATATATGTATTTTAAAACAGTAAACAATAAATATGTTGATACACAACATTAATATAAATAATATTTAAAACAATATATAGATACATATTTATATGAACACAAACACACATATATGTGTGTATATTTATGTATGCATATAGATAATATTACAGCATTATTAAAAATATATATTGTACATCCTATTACATTTCTTAAGCTGTTTTTAAGTTCGCACTAGAAAATGCATATATATATATATATATTCACTTAAAAAAACAAAGGTTACAGGGACGTTATATTTAGGCTCACATTTTAAATGTAGCAAACCATAGAAATTCATCAGTTATAGTTAGAGTTATCTCAAGTAGCTATTACTCATGCCCTAAGATAACTATATCTCGCGTCCCTGCCATGCACAGCTTTCTGCTAAATAATTTTACTGCAAATGTTACTTTGCAGTAAATGTTGCCTGGCCCTCCCCAGGGGTGATCTCGGCCCCGGGGGCCCCATCCCCTGGGGGCACCCAGTGACAATGTTGGGAACCACAGGGGAGCCTAAATACCACTGTGGTCCCAGCCAACTCCGCACCTCCTTTGGGTGCTGGCTCCCTCTCTGTGAGAGCATTGTTTCCTCTGTTTCCCTGCCTACATCTCTGTAGTCAGGGAAACAGAGAATTCCTCTGCTTGCATGAAGTGAGAGCTGTTTGACAGTCACAGCAAACAGCTATGTCCTGGGGTTGGCACCCCGGGACACAGCAGAAGCCGGCTCTGGGTGTGTGCATGGCTCCCTTCCAACTAAAATAGCACTTGGGAGGTGATGATCCCCATGGCCTGGGGGTCCGAGATAGACCCCCTATTTCTTTTTACATAAACCTCAGGGAGGCAGCGGTCCCTGGGGCTGCAGGTGGACCTGGGCAGCCCCTCAAATTACTTTTTATTAGTGCTCCACAGAAGTGGCGGTTCTTGGGGCTGCAGGTGGCAGGCGGCACCCCTGCATTAGCTTTAGTTTTGTGCCCTGGGGAGGTGGCAGCTCCAGGGGCCGTGGTGGGGGAGCAGGGGCCCCCCTACATTAGTTTAGATTAGTGCCTGGTGTTGCGTGTGGGAGCGGCCTACCTGCATTCGTTTTACTTCAGTGCCTCAGGGAGGTGGTGGTCCCCAGGGGCTGCAGGGGGGCCTGGTTGCCCTCTGCATTACTTTTCGTTAGTGCCTCAGAGTGGAGGCTGTCCCTGAGGCAGCGGGGGGATGGACAACCCCCCACATTAAAAAGTCAATGCCCCTGGGACTTGGCCCACCCAGGGGCCTCAACATTGTCAAGCACAGGAGCCTGTGCTTGTTTTTTTTTGGCTTTTAAAAAAATAATTTCAGTGGATGAACCACGACTTGTGCCGATATTTTTCAAAAAATACTTTTTTGCCTGGGTATGGGGAGTGGGGGTCCCTCTGGGACCCCAGAGCAAGAGTTAAGGGGTAAGGGTGTCCATACCCTCGCCCCTTTTCTTTTTTTTCACTTTTGTTTCTGGGACTCAGTTGAAGCTGAGTCCCAACATAGCTACCAGCACTTCCTTGTTGAAGTGTTGGCCTCCAATCAGATCTCATTACCAGATTGGGAGGGTTCAAGGAGCCTTCATGTCCCTATATACAAATTTAGTTTTTCTTTAATTTCTCGAAAGCTACCTAACAGATTTAGACCAAATAACAAAAAGGGCACTTTCTGGACAAGAACTACCTTTCTGCCAAATTTGGTGTAATTCTGTCCAGTGGTTCGGCGCTATCGCTGTTCAAAATTACTGTGGGAATTAACATGGAGAACAATCCATTTTGGACCCCCACCACTTTTTCTCAGCTGACAGATCACCCAGAAACTTTTCAGACGGGGCTGACATGACTGTCAATTTGTTTTGGAAATTCGTCAAGCAGCGCCAAAGATATAGCCAAGTAAAAAACTGCTTTTCCTATAGAAACTAAGTTATAACTATAACTATCTAGTGGTGTCTGCTACTGGGTAGCGTATACATGTACATATATATTTTCTTCTATAGAATTTTCAATTAATAATTGTAAATGCATTTATCATTTACTGGTGAAAATGTTTTAATTAGATCTTAGGGAACCATATAATATATAATCTTGCTATGTTTGGAACTTTGACTTTTATCCAAGTAAGTGGGCACAAAAATTGAGATTTTAAATCTAAGACTGTTACGTTACAAAATGGCCGTCCCCTTTTGCACACTTCTTCTTATCTATGATGTGAAAAGCAAAGAAGGACTATAGGATATATATAATCTGGTGTAAAAATGTCTCCCAATGTCCAGTTGAAGGTTGTTGCCGAAACGCGTCGACATTTGGCTGGGACAGCGTGTGTTTGTCTTGTTCGTTGTAGGCACCTTTAAGATTTTTGTTTTGAGGAACTATTTTTGAAAGTTCTCATTATTTACTCATTCACTATGTTTTTCATTATTTTTTGCCTTTATATGAACTTATTCAATAAAATGAAGCCGACGATGTACATATGAGTGATCTTTATCCTCAACTTCACTCTCTACATTCCACGAGCTTTGGATATTGTGCAGCCTTTTGGTGTCTGATTCAGTTGCAGCACTTTTTTGTTAATATATATATATATATATATATATATATATATACAAACTCCTTCCGCAATCTTGAAAGGATTGCAGGCACTTGTGGCACTTCATTACATTGAATTTCAGCATTGGTGACAAAACGAAAGACACATTTCAGCAGTAAACCTGCCTTTGTCATTATCATGTTCTCCATATTGCGAGCAGCATATTTAATCACATGTTCATGAGGTCACAAGATAAATAAAAGAAAACCATAATGCCAAATAGTAAAATATGGGTTAGACAGTAATCTTTGACACAGCCAATTATGCTTGTTTCACACCTCATAATTACATATCATCCATTTAGGGCTACGAGTGTCAATCCTGTTATACCATGTAAATATACATTTTCCGATTGTGTATGCATCCCCAAAAAAAGTATATGATCATGATAGGTTGAAATGCACAGTTACAAAAGGCACTCTTGTAGCTCTAATTTGTAATCCTGGGACTGGTTTCAGGGTATCACCCCTCATCAGCAGGGTCAAGACTGATTTGCATATGGGTCCAAACTGGGGTGGCATGGTGAGCAAAAGAACAATGGATTTAACCCAGATCTGTGACATGGTGTGAGTGTTTGAAACGTTTCAGCACTGCATCCATCATCTTTTTGTATTTTTCCTAAAATATACTATTCCCTCTCCAGTCTGAGCAACAGTAGGAAAAGTGTTGGATTTCTGAGGGGCAAGATTTACTATTCCCCACTTCACTCTGTGCAACAGTAGGGAAAGCGTTGGACTTTGGATGGGTTATATTTACTCTTCCCACTCCAGTCTGTACAACAGTAGGTAAAGCAGTGGACCGTGGGGAGGTACAATGTACTATCATCACTCCAGTTGTACAACAGTAGGAAAAGCATTGGACTTCGGAGAAATTCAATTTACTATTCCAACTCCAGTCTGTGCAGCAGTAGGGAAAGTGTTGGACCTCCCAGGGGTTCAATTTAGTATTGCCTCCCCTGTCTGTGAGACAGTAGGGAAAGCATTGCACTTCAAAGGGTAATATTTACTGTTCCCGCTCCAGTCTGTGCAGCAGTAGGGAAAGTACTTAACTTCAAACATAACAAATTTTAATAAGCCTATTAATTTACAAGAAATGTAAAACTCTTTAATTATTAATTAACACAAAATTATATATAGAAGTAAAAAATAAATAATCAATTTACATGAGTATTGAAAAATTTACTAATTATCAATAAAATACTTAATTACCTTCCCACACTATACCCCCACAAACCCAGCAGCCCACTCTTAAAATATAACTAAAATAAAGTATAACACAATTAACATATTTAATAATCAATTAAAAAATTAATAAAATAACTAATTGGTAATTACATAATTAACTTCACACCCTATTGCCTTATAAACCCAGCGACCCACACCGGATATATAACTAAAAATATAATTATTACATAATTTATATTATTAATAATCATTTAAATAAAAATAATTAAAAAAAATGCTTATTAATTAATTAAATTTAATTAACTTTCCACCCTAGATGCCTACAATCCTAGCAATATACTGCAACACTATAAATTACTATTAGCAGTTAAATTAAAAATAATAAATCACTTAAAAATACAAACTACAATTAAAAATATTTTTAACAAGAATACAAACACTAATAACACATAAAATTATTATATGGACTAAAACTATATTTTTCACTACGATATGCCAACAGCAAAGATATTATTGAAAGCGATATTACTTACCTAAAAAATCGATATTCTTGACAGCGATGTTTCTGCTTCACAATATTTTTGTATCACAATATATTTTTTTATGATATTTCTGTAACTTAATACTTACAAATCGATATTTTGTCTAAATACTAGAAAAACATAGCAAGATTTTGCAAAGCAGGTAATTTTCACAAAATGACAGTATTTTAGTTGCATCTTTAAGAAAAATTACACACACCAATGGCTTTCCTTTCTGAACAACAAAAATATGTAAATGCAACAAGTTGTCTTAACAGCAAATAAACACCAAGAACAACTAGTGAATAGCACTATCGCTCTAATAACTTTAAAGCACCCAAACCTCATGCAATACCTAAACACACAACATGAATACGTACTTAAACATGTCATTGTGTCAGTCAATTACATACTTACAAGATCACACACTAGTTCTTAAATACAATCCACGCTTCAAGCTTCTCCTGCAGAGTAACAAAAGGGCTACTGGATGCTCAATCATCGAACCTAATGAGCACATTGGTGGGACAATGCAATCATCTACAAAACGCCAAGGCCTTGATGTATAGCCTAACTGTCCAATTGAAAGCCATGAAAAACACACGAAGGCTAAATATTAGTCGTGCAATGTGCACTCTCCCTCTCTGTAACCATTTTTGAAGTACAAATTTACAGCTGTCAGAGGCAGACATGAAAAACAGCTTTCAGTTTAATCATGCTTAAACACAAGCCATGGGGCTAGGTTCTTGTCCAGCTGTAGCTTCACTGTGCATCAGAAAAAGTGATCCATCTGGGAAGAGAGCAAATTGGCTGCATCTTTCAGACATCCATTAGCAGAGGTTGGTGTCTCTGTGGTAGTATATTGTTTCAGTCCTGCAATGTAATCTAACACATTGGTGCATTCTCGATGGGAGGTGATTCGTTTGGCTCCACTGGGTTACTAACTCACCTGAGAGGTAAAGGATACACAATATTGTGTCCCGGTGACATGGAGTTATCTAGCTCCCTAATCATAATGAGAGGACAAATGTTTATCAGTGATATGCATTGTTGCATTGTGGCATTAGCTCACACTGCGGAGTGGATGCAATGCAGGCCCTGGAAAATGTAAAAGTGTTTGTGTGTTAGGCCTTTAGTTCGAATTTCACTTATTCTCAAAGCTAACTCCACCACAGTTTCCTCACAATTCAGTATTGATTTTGAAATAAGTTTATTGAAACAATGACCAATTGAAGAGGGGCAAGGGAAGTAATAAACAGAAAGTAGGCAATTTGTATTCTGTCTCAATGTAATGAACACATCTGAAGTACATTGACTCACATCATTGACTGATAGAGCTGTGAAGTCAGGTTACAAGACTGCCCGTGTTGATTGGTGCTCTAAGTCCCCGGTTGCCTAACCTTGTGTGTCTCTAATTCATTCTGCCTACATCCATCCCAGCTCTGTCACCCCAATTTAGATTTTTAGGTGTGGTTAATGGACTAGAAGGTTATCGGTAGTAGATTGTTCTTTTCCATTATTTGTTTCTGTGTCTCTGTGCTTTGCTTTGGGCTTGCTCCTCGATCGGGAGCTTCTGAGAGCTGTGTTGCGGCCTCACTTGTCATCTGTCTTAACTTGGTGTTGCTATGGAGTGGAGTAAAAAGTGGATGTGAGTTAGGGAAGCAGAATCTGATTTTATATTGAGATTTGAGGTATGTAGTAGAGATAACTCCTCCAGCCTTGGGGTGTATCAGTTCATGCCCTCACCCCTTTGTTGTCTCCCACTGCTTTATTGTTTCAGTGTGTCAACTATTACTGCTGTTGCTGCATGTCTTTACATCCTCACAAGCAGCCTACCCATTACCTACCGCTAATATTTCTCACTTTTTAGGTAACCCAATCCAGTCCCTAATTTTCCTGATTTATTTCCCTGAAGTAAGCATAGATTTTCTGTTCCTCTACATTCTTGTGCATGCCCCATTATTACTTTGTGCAGTCTTTTATTCATAATACAGAGCAACAAAGTTCATGTTCTGCTTCATTCATCAAAAAACAATCAATAACAATGATTTTTTTTTTCAAGTCATCCAAACAAAAACTCACATATAAATATAATTTCGAAGTTTATAGCATGTGATTACCTGAAGGTGTCCTGGTGCTAAGTTAAGACATCTAGGCCCATACTTATACTGAGTTTGCGCTGAAATAGCATCATTTTGTACGCTAATTCAGCGCAAACTTAACTCCATATTTATATTTTGACTCTAGACCCATCTAGCATCAAGCATCAAAATATTGGAGTTAACTTCATTTTCTGGATGCGTGAAACCAACTTGCGTCAATGAGATGCAAGGTAGGAGTCCCCGTCCAAACAATTACTCTAAGCCCTAGCGCCATATTTATCCCCTGGGCAAAAATGACACACATGTGGGAGGCGGACCCAAAAATTACGTTAACACTGATTTGCGTTGAATTTTAATGCCTGGGTCAGACCAAGCGTTAAAATGAGGCCCACACACTACTACTTAAGGAAAACACACAGAAGCAACATTGGCAACCCACAGGACAAGATGGAAGTGTTACTGCTCCATCACGGGAGACAAAGCAGAGGACAACAACCACAACAGCAACCACCACTACTACTGAAGCAACCACAACGACCACTACGCCACCCACAAAGGCAATGCAGAAGGCAGGAGAGGATATTCAGGAACAGGACAACCCTCCTTGGCCTCAGGGAACAAGACCTCATTAGGACATACCGACTCAACCGGCAAGCCATACTACGCCTGCTGCACCACATTGAGCCACAGATCACAGCCAGCCTGCAGACACTACATAATATACCACTTGTCACAAAGATGCTTGCTGTCCTGCATATGATGGCAAGTGGATCATTCCAGATAACGGGTGCACCGGTTTCTGGTGTGGCACAGCCGTCTTTCTCGGTCTTCCTGCCGAAAGTGTTAGATGCAATCATCTCTCTGACTCCCCACCACATATGCTTCCTCAACACCCAGCAAATGGAGCAGGAGATAAAACAGGCATTTTACCAATTTGCTGGCTTCTCATTTGTGCTGGGTTCAATGCACTGTACCCATGTCCGACTTGTCCCACCTGCAGCAACAGAACATTTATACAGAAACCAGAAGCCTATGCATTCCATATATGTGCAGGCCACAGTGGACCATTGTGGACTATTTACAAACATTTTAGCCAAGTATCCTGGTAGCGTCCATTACACCTACATATTCAGGCACAGCCAGATCAATGAACACTTCCAGGATGGCCAATGTGGCAATGGCCTACTTGTGGGTAATTCAACAAACCTGGCAATATACACACAGCTCACCAACCCTGTAGGACACACAAGGCATACACCACTCCAGGAACATATGGCCAGTGGTACACAGATGTACAGGTAACAATACATATGCAGCATGCTGCAGTACAGCACAATCAGTGCACAGCGCAAACACATACATCCACATGTATGTAACACACCCACAACTTGACAGTCACACCACGTGAATGATAGGTGGAGATATGTACCCTTTCCTAACAGAAGATGTCCGCAAACCACTACAATTGCCCAATAGTTGGCTACTACATACACTTCACACACACATCACACCAACCAAAGAATAGCACAGCAATGTCAATGGCATACACCATGCTCATGTAATGAAAGTCCCTCATAGGCACAGACCCCTTAAATCATGCAGTGCAAGTCTCTGCAAGAACAAACATCCAATGCCAGACAACTGGTGCCAATACCAACTACATCTCATCAACACATACCTGACTTACCTGTAGTTTGCAACCTGCCTGATGCATTGGGTCACACACATAAGAATACAATATAACAGCCATCAAATGCCATATGCCAGATTTGTGAGGAGTGGCACCACACCTACTATAGTGCCACCTCACATGTACCACTTACTGACCCACAACACCATCATGTCTGTACCGTAAACAATAAAAGGCCCACCATGGGGCAGAGTCACTGTTAGATTGTGCAGATCATGGATGCTATAGTGGGACCCTGTAGGAGTATTTAGGGCATCACTGACCTTACATGCACCGTGCTAAGGGACACATTTACAAAGTAGCTGAGCCCCATACCATAGCCTGCACTGTGCATGTGTTGACAGTACAAATGCTGATTCATGTATTGGAAGATAGGGGAGACACTGGTAGTAATGTTGATCATCCAGAAACAATGGGAAACACACCTGTGCACATCTGATGGCTGGCACAAACATCAGCTGCCACTCAAGATCACTAAAGGACATATGTAAGAGCCCCTAGTGCCATTGTCATGTCCTGCAATGTATGTACAAGTTGACGGATGACCACTCTTTTGTGATTTGAAGCCACATAATAAATAGGGCCACTCCCACGCAGCACTTTGCGTGGAAGGGGCGAGCAATGTGTGTTGCTGTAGGTGTATCACCACAAGATACATAGCATGATAACGCTGACTCTGATGTAGGTGTCACTTAAAACATGAGGCATTGCCAAGATCAAACACCACCCCAAGAGTGGTGTTTGCAGGTTGCAGTAAGGAAATTGACTGTAATTTGACCTCGTATGAATGTGCCACCCATGCATGCTGCATACTGCTGCACACACAGAAAGAGCTAATTGCCCATGAAAATAGTATATTTATAGAAAGATGTGCCTTCTTGCACATATATCTACCTCCACAGGGCAGCTAGCCAAGCACCCTTGTGCAAGGTTTGCAGTGTTGGTGCGATGTTGCATATTATGCGCCAATGCAGGGGACAACAAAGGGTTGCCTTGTAACATATTACACATGGTGCATTCCTGCATAGTGCAAATGATGCAGCACAGCGCTGCCAATTTTGGAGCTATGTTGTGCACTATCACTCAATAAAATGGGCCTAGGTGTTGCACTTCATTTGTACTGACACATGTCAAAATGGCTGGAATGTACAGGCTTTGTAGGGCGCTACCACGTTGTCATTACATCTGACTCCATTGTGTTGCAAGGATGTGTCATGTCCCCTCTAGTGATAGCACACTGCTACAAAGATGCACTACACAGCACATGGTACATACATACTGAGCATCAGTTAGTAATCCAAATTATATGTCCCAGGTCCTTGAGCCAATTCCCAAGATTGCCATGTCCAACAACACAGTGCTAGTAAAACTTAGCACCAGGCCAGGAACTCACACAATACCACAAACACATCTTAGTCACAACCAACTCCAACTGACAACTGCCATGCTACATACTAAACCTGTTGCAAGCTTTAACAACAACTAACATCTTTTAACCTTTGCAGCGGATCAGAGTTACATCATACAGCTGTGGATAATGACCTCATTTACAAACACAAATGCAGCAGAAGAGCGTGCTCTGGGACACCGTCAGACACGCAATGTGGTGGAAAGGACATTTGGCATCCTGAAATCCAGCTTCAGATGCCTGGACCTGACAGGAGACAGCCTCATTAATGCCCCACCCATTGGGTGTAAAATTATCCTCACATGTGCCATCCTGCACAACGTATGTGTGCAAATTAATGTGCTAATGGACGACCAGGTTGCTGACCTGCCTGAGGAGGGGGAGGAGGATGGTGCTGACGATATGGAGGGGGAACAGCATTACACAGGGTACGTCGGAGACAGCATATTGTTGACAACTTTTACACACAAGAGCCACGGAAATCACCATGTGAAACTTGTATATAAACACTTCACATATACAACCAATCCTGTTTTGGTCTATTCAGCCTCCACTACATATACCATAGGAATGTCAGTCTAACCTCAGGGAGTATGTAACAGTTACTAATCTGATAAGTGATGTCGTGACATCATATGTGATGTGCTACATTGTACTGCCACCATCACACACATCACTTACAGCCTTCCCACTGGTATGTGACAACTGAAGGACACAGTCCAAGGAAAACAATATATTTGTACATTCACATTGCCAACTTGTGAATCAATAGCTCATCACACCCAACTACATCATGTCCCAATAGGATGTATGTAAGGGGCCCACACCTGAGGTTGGGGCTGTTGAAAAATAAACATTAAGTCATGTTGAAACTGAACACTGTCACAACTCAGTGTCAGAGTTGCAATGGCTGCATGGAACATGTGTGACAAGGAGGGACATCATTGGTAACTATGGTCATCATGATTTGCCGAGGGATATGAACCAATGGAAGAAGTTGAGCCTGTGCAGTCCACCCATGGTAATCTGTCCTGCCTCTGCCATGGGGCACAACCTTGACACAGGGTAAACATGACCTCACTCATTGCACAGACACGTCTGTGGTATGCACATTAGTATGGATGAGAACATATGCAGCTAGGGCTGCAGGTCCACCATACAAAAACAACAACCATTGGTAAATGCAATGAGTGAAATCCAATTTATGTGATCTGACCATATTCTGGGTGGAATGTAGGCAGAGTGTGTCATACACATTATGTACCAAAGATGTACATATGTCAGGCAAATATGCTGTCTTCACACAGCTCTCCATAAACTCCAAATCTAAATACGGAGACAGATGTCGGGCCACATTTCCTATGTAGCAGTAGTTTGGCCATCATCAACAATGCCTGACTTGCGTAGGCAGTTTTAAATAGTATGGTCTGGATGATATCACACATCACATACCAATACACAATCAAATTTCAGAACTATTGCACTGTACTGAATGCC
Organism: Pleurodeles waltl; assembly: GCF_031143425.1. NCBI lineage: Eukaryota > Metazoa > Chordata > Amphibia > Caudata > Salamandridae > Pleurodeles > Pleurodeles waltl. Next base: position 536,822,057 of record NC_090449.1, on the reverse strand, counting down.
AAACATATGTGGATACACTGTTGTCACACATGCAGATATATGCATGACGTGCAAAAATGTGCATGCTGTTGATTCCGTAACACACACATTGGTGGAACAGGCCAATCATACCATTACCACATTGCTGCATGGACTACCGCATGTGACCATACCCTATATGTCACATTGCAGCACGCCCATGTCATATGTATGGTGACTCAGGGTGCAGCTAAGAACAATGCAAAAAAACACACAATCAGGAAATGAGTAAAAAAATATAACACAAATGTGTCTAAGACGTCTGCAAACACAGAGAAAACACACATAGTCCCTTAGCGTGAATTCTACGTTCACACTCCTCTTAATGCAGCCATCTGTGAAATCAACGCATAACCGTCATGCGTCAATGTAAACGATACATGTGCATTATGCGTCTAAAAAAACTGCGCAAATGTCAAATGCGTCAAATTGAAACATGCATAACTGATAACTGAAACGTGATATACGGGGACACGAAGTGATGTAATAGGAAATCCTGCCTACAAGCATGGTAAGGTGGTTGTAGTTTCACTTTCTCTTTACAGTCTGTGTCTTTGTGACTGTGTGGTTGTGTATTGGCGCTGGTGGTTGAGTCTTGGTTGTGTTTGGAAGTTTGTGGTGTCCTTGTGTTGTGTCCTTTTGAATTTTGTGTGCATTTTGTCCCAGTAGTTGTGGTTTTGTATAGTTTTTGTCCAGTTTTGTATTTGTACTATGGGGTGTCTGCCGAGATTGTTAATTATTTGGGATAGATGGGATAAGTTAGTGGGGTTAAATTTCCGTTTGTTTTTTATTCTTACTTTTTGGGGTCAACTCTGACCATCAGTCAATATGTTTGGATAGGGGAGGATGACCAGAATGTCACCAGATGAACTTGGTGCTTTTGTATGGCTGGCATCACACTACCTGCCAATGATGCTTGAGATGGGTGGCCGGGTGATCCTTGGCTACTGGACTGAGGCCAGGCGGGTGGGGTGGGGCAAGGTGCTCCACCACCTGAAGTGCATTTACAAGACCGGCAGGAATGAGCACCAGCTGAAGCATCGCTGGGCAGATATGGTGGCCAGGGAGCAGGATCTCAGCGGAAGTATTGGTAAGTCTCCCATTGGTATACTATTGGCTGTTAACTGCTCTTGAATGACAGTAGCAGATGAGTTGGAGTGCTGCATGCAATACTTGTGGACAGGTTGTATGCAACCAGTATGAAGAGTATCTGCGCCAGTTCAGGCCTGGAGATCACATGTACAACTATGATACCAATGCAGGTCAGATGCCCCATGAGTCTTGCACAACCATCATGAAGGCACACATTTCTGGGCCCATAGCGTCACCTGTGCCCTGGCACAGTGTCATGTATGAAATGACGGGGCACCGCCGCCCTACCATATTTTCCTTCGATTGTTTCAACAAAGAGGCGCAATGCATGCATAGCGCAACTTTATCAACTTTCACGCACATGACCCCTGCCCCAGCCAATATGTAAGCAAAGGGGGTTTACCCGCCTTAGGAGGCAATGAATATGGGGCATTTGATACCAATAGACATCTTAGCCACATCAGTCATGAATTAATCAATGCATGATCATTGATGACTTTCAATTGAGCTGCATTTCTATCACAAAGCACCTCTGAGTGCCTTGCAGGACAAGCTTGAGTACCTGAGTTATAAGTCTTGCAAAGCACCAGGGTAGTGTCGTATTTTTATTACACAACTCCCCCTTATACCATGTTGTGCCGTTTTGTATAGATGGCCCAAACATGGTGTTGTCAGGGGCGTGCTAAGGGGCGCACATCATGTGGGGCAGCAATAGGGCCGGTATTATGAGAGGGTAGCACCATCTGTGCATCATTGTGTGGCGCATTAGCAGCACATAATTAATCCCAAACACATTATTTGTAAATTAGCGTTTCATATGCCTTGGAAAATGACGCAAAGGCAGTGCTCACTTTTCATTACTCAAATCCCAGGTGCTGCACCAAGGTTGTCCTATTGGCACCTTTGTGTCACTGGGCATGGCCAGGTAAGGGAGATTGAACATGAATTGGGAAGAGACTACTGGAAGTTCCATGTACCAGTTCATGTTCTGTCACAGAATGCCTCTACCGCCCCCATGCCACACACATGTGCAGAGTCTGTTCCACTGGCCTGCAGCTCCTCACTGACAGTATGAGGCTGCACTGCATCAGCTCCATCTCTTACACATCACTCATTAACCTACAACTCCAGATGCATCCTCTGACCACAGAGCAATGTTGTCTGTGTTGAACGCTATGTCTATGCGGATGTACTTCTCCCTCACTGGATTTACAATAGTGTACAATGGCAGGCCAACCAGTATTTGCAAAACATACATTTCATTATGCAGTCAATGTGCAGATAGACAAAGCAACTGCTCATGAGTCCATAGCCTTGGCAAATCCTTAAGTGTGTCTGTCTTGTGATGGCACACACATTTAACTCTGTTCATTGCATGGTGTGTAATGCAAATCCCCAACACCTTGCAATACCCACACAACCCCATGGTAGTAGCGTGTCTATGAGCTATGATGATGACATAGTTGTTACTTACATCTTTTGCAGGCAGAAATGCCTTGGGTGTGACAATGGTCCTGCCACTGCTACAACCATAGCATGGCCCTCAAATGAAAAATACATGATCAAACAGTCTCATTTGGCAATGGAGGTGTTGTGCCCACAGACAGCTGCATGACAATGCCACATATGAATGTTGCAGGTGTAGCACTACAGGAGTCTCTGGCCCAGTGCTGGTGTTCAGATGTGAGGCTCAAACTCACTTGAGTGGTTGTGATGTTTCTGTTGCACTAATTTCCACTAGTTTGACTAGCTCACTCCTCTCAACTTTTTCACACTGAAATTTGTTGTCCACTCGCAGTGACTATTATTTGACACTAAGCATGGTTTACCATTCATGTCTTACAAGTGGACCAGCCCCCTACACAATTGGTGAAGTGGTGCGTTTTCAAGACCTAGATGTATCCAGTTAGTGTGATAATGTGTGTCTTATGAAGTAGTCTGAGTGTGAGTGAGTCATGTGTGTTGAATTCATTGCCAGATGTGATAAGATGTCCAATGATCAGATATCAAAGTAGGCTGGATGGTGATATTATGGCCCCTTTTAAGGATCCCCAAGCACCACAAGAGGGTCATGTCTTGTGAGACTCGTGGTGCACAATGGCCAGCATCGTGTACACAAGGTGGTGACAAGCCACATCTATGGCCATATGCGACTACAAATGACAAAGTGCAATGCTGTGAGAAAATTGGCAGTGGCGCACTCCATGATTCTCATAACACAAGGATTCACCATATTGAACCTAATTTGGTGCAACCCTGTATTGTCATGAAGATGGAGGGCAGGGCTGGCAATTGACCCTCAGCAGGGTGCTCTGTCTTTTGCACTCCATGTATGTTTCACTTTTGTGGAATGTAATTGGCTTGCATGCAGGTCAAGGCCAAATGTGTGCTGGCATGGAAGTGAGTGTGAAAGGAATAGTAGTGGCAGATCCGGTATTGATGGGTGTCTACACCTGGACACATTATGTAGATGTGACACACCTATGAATACCAGCTTCCTAGTTGGCAGCCCTCCTAACACGTTACACTCCTTGACTCCATGTATGAGTGGGCAGGCCTTGGTGGATGACCAGGACAGTTGAGATGATGGATAGCATAGCCATCCCCCACTAGGCTCAGGGGAAGAGGATTACCAAATTTGTAAATAGAGGTGATGTTCACAGTGTAGGTGACAGTCATATTGATCAGGCTTGCATGTGTACCTATCAACTCTGACCCCTTATGGTTACCAACAGCATCTCATCATCCCAATGACGTCTCCAAGTTACTGGTGATGTATGGTTGGAAATAGACACAGATGATGAGGAGGTTTCAGTCTGATCTATATAAAGTTAGTGCATTATTTTTTTTAATACAAAAGTGGTGCACACTTCCTAAATTTTGGCTCAATTTGTAGGTTTGCGTCACTTTAGTGTAAAAAATATGATGCAAAGGCAGCATTGACGTTACATTTATCAAGGCCATTTTCTTTTCTGGTATGTGAGTTGGAGTGCATGTATCATTAGATGTAGCAATGTAAGCTACTAATTCTGTATAGACTCCACACAATGTATACACTGATAATTGCTTGTCTTCATTTTAAAGCTGCCAACATGACCAATGATGAGCGGCGTGCTTTTAAGAAGAGGACAGTGAGGTACCACCACATCCTGGCAGTGGAGTCTGGGTTCAGATAAATGCTTGCTGCTTCCGTGCAGAGAAGGCAATAGGGGAATGGCGGGTACTCCCATAAGTGGCCCCCACGCTGCCTAAGAAGGCTCAGCAGACTCCTAGCTCATCAGCGGGGCAGGGGGTAGCGCTGGCACCACACCCATGACATCGGCTGCAACTGTAACCACATCAGCGCAACAGCGCAACAGCCCAATCCACCTGCTGCCATTGCAACACATTTGCTGCAGGATCTGCAGAGGGACGTATCCCTAGTACTAAAACGTTTGGACAGCTTGGAGGAAGAGGTAGCTGCTAATACTAAGATGTTGAAATACATTAAAAAAACGAAAGACAGCAAAACGTTTACTCTGATGTGATCTGCCACCTCCAAGTTCTGTCCCCTCCTTTTCTGATGTTCTAATATATTTTATTGTGGGATTTAGGGGGTTAGTGTTAGGTTAGTGCATGTATGTAGGTTATATAGGATAGGTGTATTCAGGAGATTTTGTTTTACTTATTATGTGTTAATATGTGTTAATTAGTGGGTGGGTGGGGGTCATGTTGGGGTATCTATGTGTTTTCTTTAATAAAAAATGGAAAAAAGAAAACAATTATAAACAAAAAAAATACAAACAAATACATATTTGTTTAGGTTTAGTTAGTATAAGTGTAGTATTAGTATATGTAGTCCTGCATGTGTCCTTCAACTTAAGGGGGGTGGGGGTCCAATGCTTAGAGTGTGGTGTTAAATGTGTAAGTTAAGTTTAGCATAGGGTAGATAGCTTTAGTTGTTGGATAAGTATAGTTAGAATATGCTAGTTTGGGATAGGGTAGTTTTTTTTGTTTTTAGGTTCGTTTTAATTTTAATAAACATTTGTGCATACTGCTACAGTATACATTTTGTGTTATATGCTTGTGTCTCAGGGTCTTCCCAATTGTGTGTTGGCCTAGGGATTTCATCCTACCTCTGAATACGTCTCTTGACATGTGCATCAACTATTGACTACTGAGCTATCACATTGGCAACAACAACATATCTACTTGTCCATGCACCTGCCATTGAGTGTACCCACCACTCAAGATGACTATGTTTACTTTGTATTGGACAGGTAGGTGTGGTACTTCAGCTGTCAGTACTGAGGTCCTCTTTAGGAATCCCGGGAACTGTGGCACATACGACAACAGCCTAAATTGGAAGTCTATCCTGCAAAACTGTCCGGTAGCAATCACTAATGAGGTTAGGTACCTCTATATCACATCAGTGTGTTCTACTGGTACTCCCAGCTCGCGATACTGCCCTAGAACTGTTTTATAGCCATTCCTGCCTTATATAGTGAGTGAAGCATACATGTGTTCTTCATTTGTGACATACTCAGTGAATTGCTTGTAGGGGATGACACCTACATAAACATTTGTCATGTTAGGGACCCTGTGTGTAGCTTTGTGCCACCAGAGTCCTGCACTCTTGTACTGATATTCTGTGACCAATGACATGGATACACACATCACAATTACTAAGTGTAATAGATGGATCACAATACACAAAGACAAGCTGATTGTGTGGGAGGTGTTTGTTTACAAGCGTTGTAGTGCGATATTTACAATGTCCAGGTCAGTGATCCAATTTGTGAAATCCATACAATTGTGGCAAAACACAAGTCCGGGGTTGAGGGACATGTCATGGGACATGCTTGGGTGAAGTGTCATTAAGTGTAGAGGAACAACAATTACCAATTGGTAAGTGAGAGACAATGACAGTCCATAGCAGACAGGTCAACAGTGTGTGGGAGAAGAGTGCACATACCCAACTGTACTAACACTGGCATGATCTCAAGCACAGGACAAAGGAGAACACTGCCTATGTGACATGGGCTGGTGCTACCAGGAACTCTTAGGAGTGAAGCTGATCTGTTCCACATCTTCATCCTCCGATGTGCAGCTGCCATTTGTGGAACAACATTTGGCATCACTGCAGCAAGGAGGAGCTGCTGATTTTTCAGGATAGCAGCAACATCCCCGTGGTAGGCAGCCATGTCTGCCCTGAGGGAGGCCACTTCCCGGTGCATGGAGTGCAGCTTGATCTCAATCACGCAGCTGCCAGTTTGGGAGGGCAGTTGTTGTGGCGTCTCCCTCATGGCAGCAGCTATGCACCTCAGACACTGCTGGACTCCATCATGTGGCTGCAGTATTTTCATTGGCCGTAATGAGGCACGTGCGCATTCCCTCTAGGCTGGCTGTCACAGTCTCCATCCCCACCTGCACCTGCCTGGCCAGTTTGCGCTGGACTCCTACCACTGTCCTCTCAAAGCTGGTCCTTGGGTGTTCGGAGTCTCAACTGTGTCGGTGCTGGCAGGTTGTACTATTGGGGTATTGGATGGGGCATCTGGGATGGCTGCTACATCATTTGTCCTCCTTGCGACTGGAGGTGGTGTCTGGAGAGATACTAGGACCTCTTGGAGGGTCTCTTGGCTGATGGTTGTTAGCTAGTCATCCAGTTCATCGGGGTACTCTGGGACAGGCAGATCAGCAGGAGAGCCATCATCCTCTGCAATGAGATGGTGTAAAATCAAACTTTCAATGTTGTGGCAGTTGACATGTCACATCACTGACCTGCTATTGGAGGCTCATTGTCATCTTACTTCCCAAACATTGTTCCTGTTCATCATGGTTGCAGTCTATCAGCCCTTTGCCCCAACTGAGTGCCACATGAGGGGAAGCTCAGGTGTCGCAATTGGCTGCGTGAAACCTACTAGGTTTGATGTAAATCCTTTTGGTGGCTTGACGCCATCTTGTTCTTGTGGACCCTTCCTATGCATCCATTTGCATGGTAGGGCCTTGCAATGGGTGTTGCAGTGGTCAAGCCACAGCAACACACATTGCAATATGCCCCTGTCTCCTTCTTGCATGTTTCACATACACTGGGTGGTACTGAAACCTTACACCACCCAGGGGAGGGCATTGCCAAGATACTATGCTGTTGTTTGGTTTGATTGCTCCTCGTGTTGATGTATGTGTATGTATGCTACATTGCACAGCACACATGGACCTATCGGATTTCCATTTCAGTTTCTGCCTGTGCTCGAAGGTGCTCCCTCCTACACAACTATGATCTCCCCCTCAATAGAGCCATCCTTGCACTATGATGCAAGAGATGCAGCATTGTGGCAGTGCAGCTAAATTGACACAGGCACAGGGGTGGACCCAGGGATGGCCAGCATGTGTATCATTTGTTGCTATGTACATCATTTGCTACATGACAGTGCCTGATGGTAAAATAATTAATGGACTTAGCCAGTTAACTAAAGTTGACCTTAGGTCAGGGCCTCAAGCTATTTTGATGGTGATTTTGCAGGTAGTCATACTGGTGCATACATGAACCCTCATTACAAGTCCGGCAGTCCTATGACCACCTGACTTCCATTGTCTATATGACCATCCCCAACAGCACAGGTAGTAGTGTCACATGTTGTCCATGGGGAATGCCCGTTCTTTTGGCTGCAGCGGCTTCGGCGATCTTACAAAAAGACCGTCAAAGCCGTAACAAGGGCCAGAATCTCTCTTTCAGGGTGTCTGCACCACAGAGATTCAATCTCTCGTGTTCTTCCAAGGGGATTCGCTACCTCTTAAGCCACATCATTGATTAATTACCACTGTTTGGTTTAGAATTTATGTGTACGCAGCTCTGATTTCCTGAAGTCTTCATAACTTGGAAATACCAAATACTGTTTTTCTGCACTCCCTGAATCCAGGACTGTGCTGGTTTATCTCCTTGGACAATCCTCTACAAATGATTTGGGATCAATAGTACTCAGAAAAATGATTTCCATCCTGATGATGACCCATAAATTACCCTTAGGGTCGAAATGTTATCGACGAGAGTGGGAGTAAAGACATAAAGACACTCTATCAAGAAACTGGTCAATCAGGAACCATTGGAAAATAACAGATTGCTTCCTTATCATGTTTAGTCATGATAACTGGTAGCCAAAAGCTCACACACTCATTTTCAAGAATTTATCCAGAACAGATAGCATAGCCTTCAAGTGGTTAATTAATGGTTTGTGCTAAGAGTTTCTATTAACAATGCAATTAATATATAAAAGTCATGGACAGAGATTGAACGGTAGCGCACAGTCTGCATGCCGACCAACACTGTTATAGTCCACATAGAATTAAGGGCCATATGTACGAACACTTTTTCCCATAGACCCAGAATGTGTAAAAACCTTTGCTACATCTGGCCCTAAGTTGCTTATCGCAATCGAAGGCTGCCAGGAAGGTAAGCATTTAGTGTTCACTCACTGACTTACCAGTGCAGCTGGCATAATAAAACAAGATTAGCAGATCTTCGACTGTACTGAACATAAGAGATATTGGTATGAAGGTACCATATCTGAATCCAAAATAGGTTTTATTTTCTGATGTGGTAGAATTAGATAGAATTAGATTAGCTCTTAGAATTAGTAGTATAAGTGTACAGATGCTATAAACCTATCATCCCAACAACATCAGAGTGATTCCTCTTTGATGTCAGAGAGTCTCGAAAATTGACCTTTGTGTTTTTAGAAAAATCTAGAAATGGCATAATTCCAGTTCTGCTCAAGTGAAAGCATAAACACTTTTTCAGAAATAAGGGTAAAATTAAATGCTTTCCTCACTTGCTTTAGTTTTATAAGTGAGTTGAAACAGTTGCATGTGTTTGACTTGTATTAGAAAGCTTGTTGTCAGTTTTGTAGCAAATCGTTTATAAGGAGTCTAGTGGTGGTGGTATAGTTATAAGTGATGCAGGCTAGTTGATTGACTCCTAAAAAATGCTAACACGTTCACACATGAAAATCTGCTTTTCCTATCATTAATTTTAAGACGTTATTTTTTATGTATCACCAACTGGCAATAATCAGATTTGGTATGGGGAGTCCTTAACTAGCAATATGTTTTTTTCTAGACATTGGGGGTCATTCCAACCCTGGCAGTCGGTGTTAAACCTGCGGCCAAACCGCAAACAGGCTGGCGGGAAAATAAATTGAATTCCGACCCTGGCGGAAACCGCAAACAGAGACCGCCACATTACCACACCGCCCGCCACGGCGGCACAAACAAACAGCGCGGCGGTCACCGCCAACAGACAGGCGGGAGACAATGTACCGCCCACTGTATCACAACCTACCAATCCGCCACCTTTTCCGGGGCGGTAGCCCCGCCGATAAAAACACGGCGGAAACAGCCATTTCGAAGGGAAAACGCTCACCTCCATACAGCCCACGAGGAATCAGGTCAGCATGGAACCCGAACTCCACATACTCCCAGCGATAGTGTTCCTACTCCTCTACCAGGAGCACGAACGCCGGCGCAGAAGACAACGGTGAGTACTGCACCTACGACACAGGGGAGGGGGGAGGGGAAAATATTACGGGTACACACATACGCGACACACCCACCCTCACCCTCACCCACTACAACACACACATCAATGCGTAGCAACACATCAGAGTGACACCTCCCAAACCCCCCGGAAGAATGCAAATACAAAAGGAAATGATTCTAAACATTGGAATATATTGTATTACTGGCTTAAAAATATATCTACACATCAAAAACTCTTATATACATAAATGTACAAGTCCGAGCATTGTAGCAGGCATTGTCCGTGGACCACTGGGCCCAAATCACATGGGCAAAGCCCACACAAGATACCTGACTCCAACGGAGAGAACACTGCAGGGGCATCAGATAGCAAAACTACAGGCACCTCAGGTGTAAGGGAAGGGGGGGCACCTCAGCCAGATGAGTGAACGACGCCAGGTCCACGAGGGGCCTCCATGGCCACTGTTCAATCCTGGGGAGTGCAAAGCCACAGTCTCTCAAGTCCAGACAGTGGGTGGGTTGCCCACTGGACCATCCTGGGGAGTGCAAAGCCACAGTCTCACAAGTCTCTACAGTGGGTGGTTTGCCCACTGGACCATCCTGGGGAGTGCAAAGCCACAGTCTCACAAGTCTCTGCAGTGGGTGGTTTGCCCACTGGACCATCCGGGGGAGTGCAAAGCCACAGTCTCACAAGTCTCTACAGTGGGTGGTTTGCCCACTGGACCATCCTGGAGAGTGCAAAGCCACAGTCTCACAAGTGGATAACAGTCTCCACTGGTTCTGGAGGGGGCCTGATGCCCAGAGTGCTTCGTGCAGCCCTGCCCGACACAGATGCGGCCCACCCCTGGCGCTCATGGGGCAGCGGTGCTTGAGACGGCGGTGCCCAGTGCAGCGGTGCTTGAGATGAAGGGCCCAGTTCAGCGGTGCTTGAGATGAAGGGCCAAGTGCAGCGGTGCTTGAGACGGCGGTGCCCAATTCAGCGGTGCTTAAGACGGCGGTGCCCAGTGCAGTGGTGCTTGAGATGAAGGGCCCAGTTCAGCGTTGCTTGAGACGGTGGTGCCCAGTTCAGCGGTGCTTGAGACGGCAGTGCCCAGTGCAGCGGTGCTTGAGATTAAGGGCCCAGTGCAGCGGTGCTTGAGATGAAGGGCCCAGTGCAGCGGTGCTTGAGACGCCGGTGCCCAGTGCAGCGGTGCTTGAGATGAAGGGCCCAGTTCAGCGGTGCTTGAGACGGCGGTGCCCAGTTCAGCGGTGCTTGAGACGGCGGTGCCCAGTTCAGCGGTGCTTGAGACGGCGGTGCCCAATGCAGCGGTGCTTGAGATGAAGGGCCCAGTTCAGCGGTGCTTGAGATGAAGGGCCCAGTTCAGCGGTGCTTGAGACGGTGGTGCCCAGTTCTGCGGTGCTTGAGACGGCGGTGCCCAGTTCAGCGGTGTTTGAGACGGCGGTGCCCAGTGCAGCGGTGCTTGAGATGAAGGGGCCAGTTCAGCGGTGCTTGACACAGGGCCATGATTAGCTGTACTTGGCACCCTACAGAGGTGGGGGGCGGGGGGGCACAGGGCCATGCCTTATGGAGGGGCTTAGCCTACAGAAATCGCCCTGGCCTAGGGATACCCACAGCCCTCCTCCCCCACCCAGACACCTCCACTGCGTGCAAAGTAACCAGGATGAGAGTGTACTCACTCCCTTGTGTCTGCTGTGATGTCCTCATGCGTCCATCCAAATCGGGGTAGGCCACCATCAGGATCCGGGACATCCAGGGGGTCAAAGTCCGACTGGCACCCTTCCCACGTTGGGAGGCCATCCCCAGCTGAGCCTCCGCCATCTTCCTGCTCCAGCGTCGGATGTCCTCCCATCTCTTCCGGCAGTGGGTGCCCCGTCTGTGGTGGACTCCCAGGGTCCGGATGTCCTTGGCGATGGCACGCCAAATATCGATCTTCTGGTGGGCGCTGACCTATGTGAAATGTACAGGGGGAGAAAAATAGTCATCACCTTCTGCATGCTCAATGTGAGTGGCCCCCCATCCCTACCCTTGCCATGTGGCACATGCTCTCATCCGTCGTTTGATGCATGCCTCAATCGCTCCCCTCCCCACCATCTTTCATCCATCCCACTCAACACAGGCATTGCCCACAAAGCATGGTCCCAGTGTACTTACCTGTTGGTCTGGAGGACCGTAGAGTAGTGCATACTGGGGGAGGACCCCATCCACAAGTTTCTCCAATTCCTGAGCAGTGAAGGCAGGGGCCCTTTCCCCAGTCGCATGAGCCATTGTCTCTTCCAGACCGAGGTCACAGCAGCACTTGCTGTGTAGGTCCTCTCCTGTCGAAGATCAGGTATCGAGTGATTAAGCAGATAGAAAATGGCGGTCACGCCCGCGGCGGTGCGTACCGCGGCGGTGCGTACCGCGACTGCCGGCGCACATCGTCATTGGCTCCTGAGACCCAGAGGGTTCAATGTTAACCAATGCTGCTTTGCGCCGCGGTCTTCGACCGCCTACCGCCACGGTGTGCCTCGCCAGCACATTTACCTCACATCCCATTGTCGCACTTCACAGGTCAGGCAGCCGCCATTTCAGGGGCCCACATGGCTTTCTTTCTACTGCGTCACACATACCTAGGCCTTGCATCAACACTTATTCAAGCCATTCAATGCATTGGGAATCGTGTTATGTGCAAGCTGTGGTTACGTACCTGTGGGTTGATTGACTCTGTGCTCGCTGTTGCCCTTCATAGGCACCGTCCGCTGTGACATGCGAGGAGATGGAGGAATCTTCCCGTGTACAGGCCGCTGGTGGACCTGTCGACAATGGAGGAAAGACATGTCATACTGACATACAGGCTTGACCGAGCCACTTTTCATGAACTGTGTGCCCAGTTGGAGCCAGACCTGATGTCAGCTATCCGCCAACCCACAGGGATCCCCTCTATAGTGCAGGTGCTGTCAGTACTCCATTTCTTTGCAAGTGGGTCCTTTCAAACAACAGTGGCCATATCATCAGGGATGTCTTAGCCTATGTTTTCCAAGGTGTTGTCCAGAGTGTTGTCTGCCCTGCTGAAACACATGCGGAGCTACATCGTTTTTCCTGAGGTGGGGGATTTGCCTACAGTGAAGGGTGATTTCTATGCCCTTGGACATATCCCCAACATCATAGGTGCCATTGATGGGACACATGTGGCTTTGGTACCCCCCAGCAGGAGTGAACAGGTGTACAGAAACCGGAAGAGTTATCATTCGATGAATGTACAGATGGTGTGTTTGGCAGACCAGTACATCTCCCATGTTAATGCCAAGTTCCCTGGCTCAGTGCATGACGCGTACATCATGCGGAATAGCAGCATCCCTTACGTGATGGATCAACTCCAGAGGCACCGTGTGTGGCTAATTGGTGACTCTGGTTACTCCAACCTGTCATGGCTACTGACCCCAGTGAGGAATCCCAGGACAAGGGCAGAGGAACGGTACAATGAGGCCCATGGGCGAACTAGGAGGGTGATCGAGCGGACCTTCGGCCTCCTGAAGGCCAGGTTCCGCTGCCTCCATATGACAGGTGGATCCCTATTGTACTCACCAAAGAAGGTGTGCCAGATCATCGTGGCCTGCTGTATGCTTCACAACCTGGCTTTGCGACGCCAGGTGCCTTTTCTGCAGGAGGATGGTCCAGATGGTGGTATTGTAGCAGCAGTGGAGCCTGTGGAGAGTGAAGACGAGGAAGCCGAAGAGGACGACATAGACAACAGGAACACAGTAATACAGCAGTATTTTCAATGACACACAGGTAAGAATCACCACCGGCATATTACATATACTTAACCACTACTACGTCTCTACTTTCTGTCCTTTTCCCCCAGTGTATGGTAACAGAGTTGTGACTTTCCCTTCCGATTTCAGAGATGTGGGCCCCACTGCGTGACATCTGCTTTGTTTCCCCATGGACTACAGCTGTGTGACAGTGGTATGTTGGCATCACAATGTAAATATGCATTTTGGCACGGTAATGTCTAATACATTTGTACAAAATCACAGCCAGACTCCTGAATGTTTTGTGCAATAACTGTGTTTATTTCAGTGCTCTATATTGGTGGGTGGTTGCAAATCGGTGAGGGGTGATGGTGGAGGATAGTCCATGGCAGAGTCCAGACTATTATTATCACAGGTGCATTGTCCAAATGCCTGTGGAAAGTGGAGCATGGGCAGTTTAAGGATGGACAGGGTGACAATGTGGGACAGTGGGATGACAATCAGGGAGGTATCCTTTCCTGGCGGGGGTCTTGGCATCTTACTGTGTCTTCTTCCTGGATCTCAGGGCCCACTTGCGGGGTGTTTCTCCTTCTGCTGGGGGTGGGGTGCTGGTGGCCTGTTGGTCCTGTGGCGGGGCCTCCTGTCCACTAGCGCCGGCAGAGCTGGTAGGCAGTTCTTGGTCCATGCTAGTGTCAGGGGCCCTTTGTTGTGCCACAGTGTCCCGCAATGTGGTGACTACCTGATTCAGAGCCCCTACAATGGTGCCCAGGGCTGAACTGATGTTTCGTAGTTCCTCCCTGAATCCCAAATACTGTTCCTCCTGCAGAAGCTGGATCTCCTGAAACCTGGCCAGGACCGTCACCATCGTCCTGGGAATGATGGTAGGCTCCCATGATGGAGGAGAGGGCCTTGTGGAGAGTGGGTTCCCTTGGCCTGTCCGCCCCCTGTCGCACAGCAGCCCTCCCAATTCCCCTGTGTTCCTGGGCATCTGTCCCCTGGACCGTGTGCCCACTACCACTGCCCCCAGGTCACTGTTGTTGTTGGGGTGGTGGGTAAACCTGGGTGCCCTGTAGTGGTGGACACACCGCTGATTGACGTGTCCTGGGGACAGAGGGATGGGCCCGCTGGGTGGGTGCTGTGCTGGTGTTCCCAGAGGGGGGAAGGTCTGCTGTGGCCTGTGGCTGTCTGAGGGGAACCGACTGTCACGAGGTCCCCGATGGGCCGGGCTGGTCATCTAGATCCAGGTCGACAGAGGTGCTGTCCTCACTGTGGGCCTCTTCTGGGGGTGGAGTGGACATTTGTGGACCCTCCTGCGCGGTGACGTGGCATTCGGGTCCTGCAGGGGTATAAAAGTATAGTTATTGCATCTGTGTGTGCCATAGCGTGCAATGGGTGGGTGCCCGTGTACCCCAGTGCTGGCATTCCTGTGTGGAGGCTTTTGTAACAGTGGTTTGCGGGGGATGGGTATGTGCAGTGGGCATGCTTTGGTGATGGGTGTCCATACTTTGTGGTCGCAAGCAGGGCTTGGGGTTGGGATGGGTGGGTTGTGATAGTGAGACATTTGCAAGGAGTAGGTGTGATGGGGGTGAGGGGGAGGGTGGGGGTATTAGTTGGCATGCTGGTGGGGTGGGGGGGATGAAGTAGTGAAGATGAGACTTACCAGAGTCCAATCCTCCAGATACTCCTGGAAGGCCCTCAGGATGCAGGATCGCCAAGACCTGCTCCTCCCATGTTGTAAATTCTGGGGGAGGAGGTGGGGGTCCGCCGCCAGTCCGCTGCACCGCGATGTTGTGCCTGGATACCATTGAACGCACCTTCCCCCGTAGGTCGTTCCACCACTTCCTGATGTCGTCCCTATTTCTTGGGTGCTGTCCCACAGCATTGACCCTATCGACTATTCTGCTCCATAGCTCCATCTTCCTGGCAATGGTGGTGTGCTGCACCTGTGCCCCGAAGAGCTGTGGCTCTACCCGTACAATTTCCTCCACCATGACCCTGAGTTAATTCTCGGAAAACCTGGGGTGTCTTTGCGGTGCCATGGGGTGGTGTGGGTGATGTGTGGGGTGGATTGTGTGGTACTAAGTGTGGCGATGTGTATTGGTGTGTTGTGTGAAGTGCGTGGTAATATTGCTGGGTGAAAGTAAAATGCGCGTCTGGGTGCTCGGATCTCTATTTCTCTGTGCGTGGTCCCGATTCTGTAGGAGTGGGGGTTTGAGGGTGATGTGGGTGTGTGTTTTATATTGTAATGGGTGTGTGGGAGTGTTGTTTGTATGTGTATCAGGTGTGTGTATTTTGAATTGTCCAATGTGGCTGTGTTTTGTAAGAGTGTGTATATTTTGAGCTCAGCGGTGTGTACCGCCAATAGAATACCGCGGTTGAAAGACCGCCGCGTGGATTCGTGTGTCGTGATAGTGTGGGCGTATTTCTGTTGGCGTGACGGTGGAGGTTTGGTCATCGCCAGTTTCTCACTTCCCTTTGGTGTGGCAGACTTTTGTGGATGTCTGTATATTGGCAGTTTGCCTGTTGTGGGTCAAAATGACCGTGGCGGTTTACCGCGGCCGCAGCGGTATGTTGGCGGTCTTCTGACAGCGGTAAGCCGATTTTACCGCCAAGGTTGGAATGACCACCATGGAATCTTTTTGTGTCATCAGCATACATTTAGAACCTTATGTCAATTGAGTGGATTAGTGATGCTAGCAGCTGAACATCACAGAAGACTGCAAGCATCCATGAAGGACTCATATGTGCTAGGATTTTCTTTATAGGTCAATGTAGGGAGAGTGAAGAAATCAACCTAGGCACTTATTACAGTAAGTGCCTCTGGGGCACGATTGCTGTGTGCACCCACATCTGTGTTCCTGGGACACTTTGGAATAACGGAAGGGTCCTGAGACACTTGCACTACTCTTTCTGTGATGCAGATAGAGCCTACATGTGCACAGGTGTGACTTCAAGTAGGACATGCCCTATGCAAATGAGGAAACACTTTAACTCTTTAACTGTGCCCTATTACAGAAAGGAGTACAGGCACTAACTATGCTCCAGAAAGAGGTGGCACGCGCCCCAAGCTTACCCCTTGAAAGGGTAGAATGAGTGTGCCATAGACCACCCAGACATCTGCAGGAGCCGAGGGATGTCATCTTTTCCACCTGTTCCACCATCAAGTATTGTGGATTGATCAACTATTGCTGCCAGAAGATGATATTTGGTACTTTAGTCCTACATGATTCTGACTAGCTAGTAGATTGAAAATGTTGACTCACCTAGTTAGATGCCAAAACTTGTGCCAATTTGACTCCATGGACTGTTGTATAGGTGAAATAAAACTTATCAGGTGATCTGGGTCCAAAGGGGGCTTTTTTTAGCCCTGGGACCATGACATACTTAGAATCTCCAACAGTGCTAGTGAAATTAATACACATAAGGATTAATTAATGGGAATTTCCCCAAAGCAAGCATTCCTTGTCATTAAACCTCAGTGTATTTTTTTTCCATCCTGTAGAAATTGGAAGCGGATTGCAGGGTTGATTCATCCAATTTGCCTGATCCTTTCTGTCTTTCACAAATGAAAAAAAGACAGAAAAGGACCTGTAATCCCTTTGCAAACTGCTTAGTTTATTTGGGTTGTGTAGTTCACGGATCTACCTGGATCACGTTTTGCTGGATGTAGTGAACTATATGAAGTGGCAGAAATCGCCCAGACACTCTTGTTTTCCCAGAGGTGTGAATTTGTACTTTTTGTAGCCCAAGGTCTCTCTGCATGTCAATCGGAAAATAGCCAAATTTCACTGTTTTTCAACCTGACTCTTTAGGTCGGGCATAGCAGCGAGCAAGCTCTGCTTTTCCGATGTGATGCTATGTATCTGGGCTTTTAACCACGCCAACCGCCCGCCCATCACTATCTCTCGTTCATGGGCTTGCCTTTCCAAAATTCTTTATTATCATTGGTAAATGCTTTACGTTTGTCACTACTTGGGACAGTTTTGTTACCGCCTTGCGGACTGACCCTGTTACATGGATAATGCACTTTTGTCGATAACTTTGACTGCGAGCAAACTTCCTTTTTCTTTTGTGTTTAATGCTCATAGCGGCTGTGGGGCTTTGTATGGGAAGCCGTTCATGTCAAAATTACAGCTCCCTATATAGGACACCTCATGGAATGCATAGCGTGTTGCAAAATGAATATGACATACACCAGAATGAATGTACTATGTGTCAAAATAAATATGATACCTGGCAGAGTGAATCTGACTTGAACCAAAACAAATATGAAACCAGGCAAAGTGAATATGCTACTTAGTGATTATTATGAATAACGCACACTCGGAGTTGAATAAGAGATATACTGAAATATATATCAATCTTACTGAAATAAATATGGCCCTCACTGTAAATAATGAAGCAATCACTAAAACACATACAATATTTGTCAAAAAGAATGAGACATTTCTTGAAATGACTAACATATGGCAAGAGGAATATGACACACATTGGAATTAATATGACAGCTTGAAATGAATATAAGGTACTGAAATTAAAATGCATTATTCAGAAAGGAATATAATGTGCAATGAACATTACATTTATAAAAAAAATGAATATGGTTTGCATTGAAAGTAATATGATACACATTGACATGATTATAATATGTGTTGCAATTGGTATGAGTCATGTTAAAATCAATATCATGCGTTAATATGAATGAGACATCTATTGAAAGGAATATGACACATGCTAAGATGAATATGCCATGAAATGAATATGAGCCCTTGTGAAATTAATTGAACATGCCTTAAACTGAATATGACACATGCTGACATTAAAATGAAACTTGTCAAAATGAATGTTATTCTTTGAAATCAATATGATACACAGCGACATGAATATTGCATATATTGAAATTAATTTGACCTATGTTGAAATGGATATGACCCATATTAAAATTATAATGACAGGTGTTAAGATGAATATGACATCCACTGACATGAATATGCCATTCATTTAAAGCAATATGACAAATGTTAAGATTTCTATGAACCATTTTCAAATGAATACGATATCTGATGAAGTAGATATGACCCATATCAAAATGAATATGACATTCATTAAAATTAATATGACACTTATTGAAATGGATATGAAACTATATGAGATAAATATAGCATGCTTTGAAATGAATAAAGCACATATCGAAATGAACACAAGCCATGTGTAAATTAAAATCCTCACTGTTGAAATATGGCTTGTCTTGAATCGATGTTGATTTGCTTTAAAATTATCAATACATATTGAAATTAATATTAGATATCCTGAAAGGATATGATATGAACACAAATTAATTAACTACAATAAATATATGTTTTCGACTATGTGCTACATTTAGTTTTTACCGGCTTTTGGATTCTGAGCACTTTACCACTGCTGACCAGTGCTAAAGAGCAAGTGCTCTCTGTCTAAATTGACCTGATGATTGGTGTATCCATGATTGGCATAGTTGTTTTACCCGTAAGTCCCTAGTATAGTGCAACATGTGTGCCCAGGACCTGTAAATCAAATGCAACTATTGGGCCTACAGCACTGATTGTGCCACCCACATGAGTTGCCATGTAAACATGTTTCAGACCTGCTACTGCAGTGTCTGGGTGTCCAGTTTTAAACTGCCATTTCAACCTGGCAAGTGCACCCACTTGCCAGGCCCATACCTTCCCTTTTACTACATGTAAGGTACCCCTAAGGTAGGCACAAGGCAGCCCCATGGGCAGGGTGCAGTGTATTTTAAAGGTAGGACATATACCAGGGTATTTTACATGTCCTGATAATGAAATTCTGCTGTAGGAAAGTACCATCTTCCTTGGCATGTTACCCCCATTTTTACCTGTATGTCAGTATGTTTTTGCTTGTCTCACTGGGATCCTGCTGGTCAGGACACCAGTGCTCATAGCTTATGGCCTAATGTGTATGTCTGTATAGTGCTTAACTGTGTCACTGAGGCTCTGCTAATCAGAACCTCAGTGCTTATGCTCTCTCTGCTTTTAACTTTTTCACTGTAGGCTAGTGACTTCATTTACCAATTTCAATTGGCACACTGGAGCCCCCTTATAAGTCCCTAGTATATGGAACCTAGGTACCCAGGGCATTGGGGTTCCCAGAGATCCATATGGGCAGCAGCATTTCTTTTACCACCCATAGGTAGCTCAGACAACACCTTGCACAGGCCTGCCATTGCAGCCTGAGTGAAATAGTGCACACACTATTTCACAGCCATTTTCACTGCACTTAAGTAACTTATAAATCACCTATATGTCTAACCTTCACTTGCTGAAGGTTAGGTGCAATGTTACTAAGTGTGAGGGCACCCTTGCACTAGCAAAGGTGCCCCCACATAGTTCAGGGACATTTCCTGGGACTTTGTGAGTGCGGGGACGCCATTACACGCGTGCACTACATATAGGTCAATACCTATATGTAGCATCACAATGGTAACTCCGAATAAGGCCATGTAACATGTCTAAGATCATGGAATTGTCCCCCCATTCCAAATTTGGTATTGGGGAGCCAATTCCATGCATCCTGGGGGCTCCAGCATGGACCCCCAGTTCTGCCAAACCAGCTATCTGAGGCTTGCACTACAGCTACAGCTGCTGCCACCTCACAGACAGGGTTCTGCCCTCCTTGGGACTGAGCAGCTCAGTCCCAGGAAGGCAGAACAAAGCATTTCCTCTGAGAGCAGGGTGTTACACCCCCTCCCTTTAGAAAAAGATGTTACAGGCTGGGGAGGAGTAGCCTCCCCAGCCTCTGGAAATGCTTTGAAGGGCACAGATGGTGCCCTCTTTGCATAAGCCAGTCCACACCAGCTCAGGGACCCCTTGTCCCCTGCTCTGGCACGAAACTGGACAAAGGGGATTGACCACTCCCCTGTCCATCATCACCCCAGGGTTGGTGCCCAGAGCTCCTCCAGTGTGTCCCAGACTTCAGCCATCTTGCTTTGTAAGGTGTGGGGGCACTCTGGAGGACTCTGAGTAGCCAGTGCCAGCAGGTGAAGTCAGAGACCCCTCCTGATAGGTCATTACCTGAAAAGGTAGGCAATCTCCCTCTCAGGGCTATTTAGTGTCTCTCCTGTGGATTCTCTTCAGATTCTGCTTGAGAGTTTCCTTCAGGAATCCTCTAAAACTACTACTTCATCCTCTGACCTCGGATCAACCGCAGCCTTCTCCAGGAACCACTGTAAAAGCAACAAACTATCCACAAGGGATACTTTTCTTCTGCAACTTCAGCTCCAGCCAGCAACTGCAACAGTTTCCACGGTGTGCACGCTCTGGGGACTTCTTTTCTTCATCCTGCACTAGAAGGACCGAAGAAATCTCCAGTGGGGTGATGGAGTCACTCCCCTGCAGGCACCTTCCAAGACGACGGCTGGTACCCTTGGACTCCTTTCACAACGACAAATGTGCTCCTAAGGACACATAGGGCGGACCCCATCGACATAGGCTGTCCTGAGGTTCTGCTGATGCAATTTGGAGGAGACAAGACCTTGCCTTCCTTGAGATCGGTGGTACCCTTGTGTACTGAGTCTTCTTCACCTCCTGAGGCCTCTGTGCACTATTTGCAAACTTCCTTTGTGCACAGACAGCCTGGCCCAGGTCTCCAGCACTCCATCCTGCGACGCTCAACTCACTGATTTGTGCTGCACCAACTGCGTTTTCCACCTCCTTTGTCCCCATGTCCTCGGACTTCCGTCGGTGCTGCCTGGTATCCTAAGGGCTCTTTAAAGTGCTGAGAAGCCCCTAGGTCCCTCCTGGGTCCAGCCAGCGCCATTTTGAAGCAAAATGCATATTTGTCGTAACCAAGGCTTGTTGGTGACTTTCGACATGAAATCACGTCTGCATCCATCTTCACGTCGTGGGACATCCTTTGCATCATGCAGGAACCCGCTGGCATCTTCCTAGGGTGCATTCCTGCAGTCTTCATCCAACCGGGGACTGTTCTTTTGCACCCTCTTCTGGGTTGGCAGGGGCTCCTGTCCTTCCTGGAACTTCTTTCGACTTCTGGACTTGGTCCTAGCCTCTTGCAGGTCTTCAGGTCGAGGAATCCAGCAGTTGTTGTTTGCAGACTTGGTTGGTTACTGCAATAATCCATATCACAAGGTGCAGTGTGTCCTAAGGAAACTTGCAGTACTTTACTTCTGCTTTTCTGGGCTCTGGGGTGGGGTAATTTACTTACCTTTACTGTATTCTTAGTCCCCCAGCAATTCTGCACACACTACACTTTTCTAGAGGGGAATTTGTGATTCGCATTCCACTTTCTTAGTATATGGTTTGTGTTGCCCCTAGACCTATTTTCTCCTATTGCATTCTATAGCATTTCCTATTGTTTGCACTATCCTATGTCTAATATCTTACCTTATTTTGGTGTCTAGTGTATATACTGTGTATAATACTTACCTCCAGAAGGAGTATTGCCCCTAAGATATTTTTGGTAACACTGAGTATTGTCTTTACTTGTGTATAAGTACTGTGTAACTATAAGTGGTATTGCATGAGCTTTGCATGTCTCCTAGTTCAGCCTAAGCTGCTCTGCTATAGCTACCTCTATAAGCCTAAGCTGGTAGAACACTACTACTTCACTAATAAGGGATAATTGACCTGGTATAAGGTGCAAGTACCCAATGTACCCACTATAAACCAGGCCAGCCTCCAACATTGGTAGTACAGCAGTGGGATAAGTACTTTCAATTGCTTTACCACTTTGTTACCTGTGCTTTTCACAAGAAAAGCTTGCTCCAATACTTAGAGCATATTTAATATGTACCTAGAAGTAATTTTCTAACTTTCTAAAAGTTCTGTTTAACTTTGAAAAAGGTTTTACAAAGTTCTGAAAAGTGTTCTTCTTTTCTCTAAAAAGTCAGCTCTGTTATTCTAATAACTTTTGTACTCACCTTTCCTAAACTGTTTTCTTTCAATATGTCTTCTATAGATGCTACCCCTAGAGTTGTGAAAACAACATATGAAAATCTTAACTTTAAAAGTTTGAGGGGTCTCTGTATTGAAAGAAGTTTGGGGATTGGGAAGAACCCCAATAAGGAATTCCTCTTAAATCTTCTCCTCCAAGATGACCAGGGACTCCGCACTGGTCCAGATCAGACGGGGGAAGAGGTAGAGGATGATTCCAACCAGGAAGGTTCGAAGGAGCAAACTGGCAATCCTGGGGACCGTACTTCCACAGACCTATCTGTCAATAAGTCACTTAGTACAACTGGTAGTGGGAAGGGTTTACACACAAGTAGTGTTCCCTTCACCCCTAGAGGCCAGGTCACTAGGGTGGCCCCTGTTGGAGATAGATCTACCTCTGCACACTCTCACGTTACCTCTGTCTCAGAGGCATCCCACAATTCTAACCCTGAGAACCAGTACCTAGATAGAGAACTCAGAAAGCTGATGTTAGAGGAGGCCAGACTGAGGCTAATGCAGCAACAGTTGGCCTCAGACAGGGAATCCCTGGCTATGGAGAAAGAGAGGCAGGATTTGGGGTTAGTTCCCCATGGTGGCAGAAGCAGTTTTAGAAAATAAAATGTTAGGGAACCTTCATTTGACTCTAGAAATCTGCACAAAGTTGTCCCTCCTTACAAGGATGGTGATGACATCTACAAGTGGTTTGCTGCACTTGAGAGGGCTTGTAAAGTTCAGAGGGTCCATCATGTAGACTGGTTATCCTTCTCTGGCAACGGGAGAGACAGACTTATTATTGTCAGAGAGGATGATGCAGATAACTATAAAATTCTGAAAAAATGCACTCTTGGATGGTCTGGGCTTAACTACTGATCAGTACAGACTTACGTTCAGAAAAACCAGAAAGGAGTCATCATACGACTGGACAGACTTTGTAGACTGTTCTGTGAAGGCCCTAGAAGGTTGGTTAAATGGCAGTAAGGTGACAGACTATGAAAGCCTGTATAACTTGATTCTGAGAGAGCATATTTTTGAATAATTGGGTGTCTGACTTGTTACATCAGTATCTTGTGGACTCAGATCTGACCTTTCCCTAAGAATTGGGAAAGAAGGCAGACAAATGGGCCAGAGAAAGGGTGAGCATAAAACCTCGTACAGGCGGTGACAAGGATGGCAAGAAGAAGGATGGTAAGTCACATGACAAGGGGGGGGACAAAGATAAAAAATCTTCTCTTCATCAGGCCCACAAAAATCATCTGTGGGGGGGAGATCCAAATCCTCTTCTCACAAAGATAAGAATCCTTGGTGTTATATGTGTAAAGCCAAAGGCCATTGGGCAACAGACAGTCATTGTCCAAAACGAAACACCAAACCTCCCACCACCACAACCCCAACTGCAACCACTAGTGCCCCTAGTAATAGCAGTGGTGTTGGGAAAAACACTACTAATAGCCAATCAAAGGGTGTAGCTGGCTCACCATTGGTAATTTAGTTGGGGTTGTTCTAGTTAGGGAGATCACTGAGGCTGTTTTACTCTCTGAAGGTGGCATTTACCTAGCCACTTTAGTTGCTTGTCCCCTTAATTTGGTTAAGTACAAGCAGCTACCCCTGATTAATGGTGTTCAGGTTGAGGCCTACAGGGACACAGGTGCCAGTGTCACCATGGTGATGGAAAAACTGGTTGCCCCTGAGCAGCACCTACTTGGTCACCAGTACCAAGTGACAGCCTCCCATAGCAACACTGTAAGCCACCCCATGGCTGTTGTGAATCTCAACTCGGGGGGTTACTGGTCCAAAGAAAGTTGTTGTAGCCACTGATTTACCTGTAGAATGTCTGCTAGGCAATGATTTGGAGACTTCAGCTTGGGCTGAAGTGGATTTGGTGGCCCATGCAGCAATGCAGGGCATTCCTGGGCATATATTTGATCTTACCAGGGCTCATGCCAAGAAGCAAAGTGGACAGGGAAACTTGGATCCTGGAATAATGGACCACGTGCTCCCAAAAACTAGGGGTAAGCAGGGCAAACCCTTGTCCACTACCCCTCCCTCCACAGATGATTCCCCTTTTGAGGAAGAGGAATTCTCTCCCTGTGCAGAACCTACACCAGAGGAGCTGGAAGCTGATACAGCTGAGCTTTTGGGTGCAGGGGGGCCTACCAGGGAAGAGCTGAGTTTGTCACAGCAATCCTGTCCCACATTGGAGGGCCTAAGACAGCAAGCTCTCAAGCAGCAAAATGGGTTTGTCACTGACACACACAGAGTTTATTGGGAGAATAATCTCCTTTATACTGAAGCAAGGGACCCTAAACCTGGTGCCACCAGGAGAATGGTAATCCCCCTTCAGAGGGTATTCCTCCTATCTCGGGCTCATGACATCCCTTTAGCTGAGCATTTAGGCCAGAGTAAAACATAGGACAGATTTGTTCCACATTTTCACTGGCCCCATATGTCAGAAGACACAAAGGGGTTTTGTCGCTTCTGTGTCACCTGCCAAGCCAGTGGCAAGACTGGTGGCACCCCAAAGGTCCCCTTGATCCCACTGCCAGTGGTTGTGGTACCCTTTGAAAGGGTAGGGGTTGATATTGTTTGTCCCCTTGACCCTCCAACAGCTTCTGGCAATAGATTTATCCTTCTGGTGGTGGACCATGCCACAAGGTACCCAGAAGTTATCCCCTTAATGACCAATACAGCTCCTGCAGTGGCAAAGGCCCTCCTGGGAATATTTTCCAGGTTGGGCTTCCCTAAGGAAGTGGTGTCAGACAGAGGTAGTAACTTCATGTCTGTATACCTAAAAGCAATGTGGAAGCAGTGTGGTGTTACCTACAAGGTCACCACCCTTATCATCCGCAAACTAATGGACTGGTTGAGAGGTTTAATAAAACTCTCAAAGGTATGATTATGGGACTCTCTGAAAAACTCAGAAGGAGATGAGATGTCCTATTACCATGCCTCCTTTTTGCCTACAGGGAGGTACCTCAAAAAGGAGTGGGCTACAGCCCCTTTGAACTCCTTTTTGGTCACCCTGTTAAAGGTCCCCTTGCTCTTGTTAAAGAGGGTTGGGAACAACCTTTAAAAACTCCAAAACAAGACATTGTGGACTACATACTTGGCCTAAGAAGTAGAATGGTTGAGTACATGAAAAAGGGCAGCAAACACCTTCAGGCCAGCCAAGAGCTCCAAAAGCAATGGTTTGACCAGAAGGCTGTCCTGACAGAGTACCACCCAGGACAGAAGGTGTGGGTATTGGAGCCTGTGGCCCCAAGAGCACTCCAGGACAAATGGAGTGGACCCCATCTAATTGTAGAAAAGAAGGGTGAGGTCACCTACCTGGTGGACCTGGGCACTGCCAGAAGCCCCCTTAGAGTGCTTTATGTCAATCGCCTAAAGCCTTACTATGACAGGGCTGACTTAACCCTACTCATGGCTACAGATGAGGTACAGGAAGAAGAGAGTGACCCTCTCCCTGATCTCTTCTCCAACACTGAAGCAGAAGGAAGACTGTAAAAATCTCCTTGATCAGTTTTCTGAACTCTTCTCACTCACACCTGGTACAACTACTTGTTGTGAACATACAATTGACAATGAGACAGTTTATCTGTCAAAAGTAAAATTTACAGGCAACCTGACCATGTCAGAGATTGCATAAAAGCTGAAGTTCAGAAAATGTTAGACCTGGGAGTCATTGAGCCCTCTGATAGCCCTGGGCGAGCCCAGTGGTTCTTGTCCCCAAACCGCATAGCAAAGACGTAAAGAGAGAAATGCGATTTTGTGTGGACTATAGGGGTCTCAATACAGGAACCAAAACAGATGCTCACCCTATTCCCAGGCCAAATGAGCTAATAGATACACTGGCATCTGCCAAGTACCTAAGCTCTTTTGATTTGACTGCAGGGTATTGGCAGATCAAAATGTCAGAAGATGATAAAGGAAAAACTGCATTTTCTACCATAGGAGGTCATTATCAATTCACAGTTATGCCCTTTGGTTTGAAAAATGCACCTGCCACTTTTCAGAGGCTGGTGGATACAGTCCTCCAAGGTTTGGAAGCTTTAGTGCAGCATATTTGGATGATATTGCTGTCTTTAGCTCCACCTAGGATGATCACCTGGTCCACCTCTGGAAAGGTTTGGAGGCCCTGCAAAAGGCAGACCTAACTATCAAGGTTTCAAAGTGACAGACAGGGCAGGTGAAAGTGGTTTTTCTGGGCCACCTGGTAGGTGGAGAACAGATTGCACCACTACAGGGGAAGAGTCAGACCATTATGGACTGGATCCCCCTACTACTCAGACCCAGGTCAGAGCCTTCTTAGGTCTCACTGGGTATTACAAGAGGTTCATTAAGAACTATGGCTCCATTGCAACCCCTCTTAATGACCTCACCAGCAAAAAGATGCCTAAAAAGGTATTGTGGAAAGCTAGCTGTCAGAAAGCTTTTGAGGAGCTTAAGCGGGCAATGTGCCCTGCACCTGTCTTGAAGAGCCCAAACTACTCCCAAACATTTGTTGTTTAAACAGATGCTTCAGAATTAGGGGTAGGGGATGTACTATCACAACTGAACTCAGAGGCCCATGATCAACCTGTTGCTTTCATTAGTAGAAGGTTGATCCCTAGAGACAAGCATTGGCCTGCCATAGAGAGGGAGGCCTTTGCTGTGGTCTGGGCACTGAAGAAGCTGAGACCCTACTTGTTTGGGACTCACTTCATTGTTCAGACAGACCACAAACCTCTATTATGGCTTAAACAAATGAAAGGTGAAAACCCTAAATTGTTGAGGTGGTCCATTTCCCTGCAGGGGATGGACTATACAGTGGAACATAGACCTGGGAGTACCCACTCCAATGCAGATGGGCTCTCCAGATATTTCCACTTAGACAATGAGTACTTATCTGGGCAAGGTTAGCCTTATTGTCCCTCGTTTGGGGGGGGGCGGTTGTACTTTCCTACACAATCTTCTTTGGCATGTTACCCCCATTTTTACCTGTATGTCAGTATGTTTTTGCCTGTCTCACTGGGATCCTGCTGGTCAGGATCCCAGTGCTCATAGTTTATGGCCTAATGTGTGTGTCTGTATAGTGCTTAACTGTGTCACTGAAGTTCTGCTAACCAGAACCTCAGTGCTTATGCTCTCTCTGCTTTTAAATTTGTCACTGCAGGCTGGTGACTTCATACGCCAATTCCAATTGGCACACTGGACCCCCCCCCTTATAAGCCCCTAGTATATGGTACCCAGGGCATTGGGGTTCCAGGAGATCCTTATGGGCAGCAGCATTTCTTTTGCCACCCATAAGGAGCTCAGACAAACCATTTCACAGGACTGCCACTGCAGCCTGAATGAAATAGTGCACACACTATTTCACAGCCATTTTCACTGCACTTTAGTAACTTCTAAGTCACCTATATGTCTAACCTTCATTTACTGAAGGCTAGGTGCAAAGTTACTAAGTGTGAGTGCACCCTTGCACTAGCAATGGTGCCCCCACACAGTCCAGGGTCAAATCCCCAGACTTCGTGAGTGCGGGCCACCATTACACACGTGTACTACATATAGGTCAATACCTATATGTAGCTTCACAACGGTAACTCCGAATATGGCCATGTAAGGTGTCTAGGATCATGGAATTGTCCCCCCATTCCAAATCTGGTGTTGGGGGGCCAACCCCATGCATCCTGTGGGCTCCACCATGGACCCCCAGTACTGCCAAACCAGCTCTCTGAGGCTTGCACTGCAGCTACACCTGCTGCCACCTCACAGACAGGGTTCTGCCCTCCTGGGGTCTGAGAAGCCCAGTCTCAGGAAGGCAGAACAGAGCATTTCTTTTGGGAGGAGAGTGTTACGCCCTCTTCCTTTGGAAATAGGTGTTACAGGCTTTGGAGGGGTAGATGGTGCCCTCCTTGCATAAGCCACCCTTGCATAAGCCAGTCCACACCGGTTCAGGGACCCCATGTCCCTGCTCTGGCGCAAAACTGGACAATGGGAAGGGGAGTAACCACTCCCCTAACAATCACCACTCCAGGGGTGGTGCCCAGAGGTCCTGCATTGTGTCTCTTGCATTAGTCATCTTGTTTTCCAAGGTGTGGGGACACTCTGGAGATCTCTGAGTGGCCAGTGCCAACAGGTGACGTCAGAGACCCCTCCTGATAGGTGCATACCTGAATAGGTAGCCAATCCCCCTCTCAGGGCTACTTAGGGTCTCTCCTGTGGGTTCCTTTTCAGATTGGGCTTGAAAGTTTCCACCAGGAATCCTCTGCAACTCCTGCTTCATTCTCTGCCCTCGGACCAACCGCAGACTGCTCCAGGAACCGCTGTAACTGCAACAAAGTATTCAGAAAGGCTACTGCGACTCTACAACTTCAGTTCCAGCCAGCAACTGCAAAAGTTTCCATGGTGTGCACACTCTGGGGACTCCCTGTCTTCACCCTGCACCAGAAGGACCAAAGAAATCTCCAGTGGAGTGACAGAGTCACTTCTCAGCTCCAGCAGGCACCTTCTAAGATGACAACAGGTTCTCTGGGACTCCTCTCTTGATGATGAGTGTGCTCCTTGGAACACAGGTGGTGGACCCCTTTGACACAGACTGTCCTAAGGTCCAGCCGTCCAAATTTGGAGGAGGTAAGAGCTTGCCTTCCCCATTTGTGGCAGTACTCCTGTGCAGCACGTCATCTTCACGTCCAGAGGCCTCTGTGCACTATGTGCAAGAATCATTCATGCATAACCTGCCCCAGGTCCCCAGCACTCTATCCTGTGACACTGAACTCGCTGAGTTGTTCTCCAGCGGCATGGGATCTTCTTTTGTAGTGCTTCAGCAACCGGAATTTGCACCTTCTTTGTCCCCGTGTCTTGGGACCTCTGTGGGTGCTGCCTGGTCATCTATGGGTTCCCTCCAGTGCTGGGAGCCCCCTCTGCCTCCTCAGTCTGAGTTAAGCCCCCCAGGTCCCTCCTGAGTCCAGGCAGTGCCAATTTGACACAATCAACGACATTGCTTGAACCAAGGCTTGTTGGACTAATCCAGAGCTACAACTCACCTGCATCCAACATCTCCATGTGGGACATCCTTTGCATCATGCAGGAACCCACAGCCATCTTCTTTGGTGCTCTTCTGCAGACTTCTTCCAACCAGAGAATCCTCTTTTGCACCATCTTCTAGGTTGGCAGGGGCTCCTGTCCTTCCTGGAATCTTCTGCGACTTCTGGACTTGGTCTCCTCTTTTTACAGGTCTTCAGGTCCAGGAATCCACCATTTGATGCTTGCAGTCTTGCTTGGTTCTTGCAATTACTCTATTCACTACTTTTAGTGTGTCCTATGGAAACCTGCAGTACTTTACTCCTACTTTCCTGGGCTCTGGGGTGGGGTATTTTACCAACATTCATGGTTATCTTACACTCCCAGTGCCCCTCTACACACTACACTTGCCTAGGGGGAAATTTGTGATTCGCATTCCGCTTTCTTATATATATGTATATGGTTTGTGTTGCCCCAAGGCCTATTTCTTCCTATTGCATTCTATGGTATTTTCTTTTGTTTGCACTATCCTATGACTATTTACTTAACTGATGTTGGTGTATAGTGTATATATTGTGTATAATACTTACCTCCAGAAGGAGTATTGCCTCTAAGATAATTTTGGTCTTGTGTCACTAAAATAAAGTACTTTTATTTTTGGTAACACTGAGTGTTGTCTTTTATTGTGTATACTTACTGTGTAACTATAAGTGGTATTGCAGGAGCTTTGCATGTCTCCTAGTTCAGCCTAAGCTGCTCTGCTACAGCTACTTCTATCAGCCTAAGCTGCTAGAACACTACTACATCTCACTAATAAGGGATAACTGGACCTGGTATAAGGTGTAAGTACCTAAGGTACCCACTACAAGCCAGGCCAGCCTCCTACAACAGCTCACAACCCACAGCCCCACACACCTCAGTCACCATACCCCCAGACACCACCACAACACCCACAGACACACCCACCACATTTGCTGTTGTTTTTAATATCTGCATTTGTGGGAAGTGTTGGTCACCCAAGACAAGGGTAGATGTTCACTGTATGGATTTGTGGGTGTTGATCCAATTGGGGTGTCATTGCATTGTGTTATGCTTGCTAAGGTAAATATTTCATCTTGTATTGGCCAATGTCAGCATATATGGTGTAGATTTGTCCCCTGATATAGATTGTACTTTTGTCTCATGTGCGGGAGCTAGAGTTTTGTTTGTCCACACATGGAGGGTGTTAAATTGTGGTAGCTTCCTTTGGATTTGACTGACCATGTGTCCACTTTGATGTGTGTACCTTACAGGTACATCATCTAGATGTCTGGACCATGCTGTTGCCGTTGTATGTGCTTTCTTGACTTGCACTTACACATTCAGCAGCTAGGCATATCACTTGGCTCAAATATTGCTTGTCCCTGAGATACATTGAGGGACAGTTCCCATGCAAATGCTATTTTAGGGGCATGTGCAAAGTGAAATGTGTCCATGAATGCTACTGATGTCGCCATCACTATTATGCAAGTATTGTTTGCATTGTGAGCTTTGGATATTCGTTTTACAACCTATTGTGCATCCCATTGACCTTCCATTGTGTTGCAATGTGGGTGCTGTGTGGGTCCATCGATGAGCAGCACTTGCGGCAGGACGTTTGTGTGATGGGCTCCATGGTGGCACAGGTCATGTAAAACTGCCTGCAGGTGAGTTGCCTCCTTTATGCTTTCCGTTTCCACCTGCTGGGATGTGGTGGTTGGACTGCCACGGTCACTCTAGCGGTAGGCAACATCATCATATTTCCATCTGAAACACCGGCCCTGTCACCCTTTTTTGGCCTGCCTCGCCACCGCGGTGGTCTGCACTGCCTGGTGGAGCTGGCGGGACTCCGGCAGTCTTTCCCTAAGGGACTGCCAGCATCGTAATACTGTGGTATGACTGCCAAGCAGATGGCGGTCACACCGCCGCCGTGGTGGTGCACAAACCGCCAAACTCGTAATGCGACCCTTTGAGAATATGTAACATTAATTTCAATATGTAATATTAATTTTAAAGCAAATCCACATAAGTTCAGAGCAAGCCATATTCATTTAAACAGCAGTCATATTCATTTAAACATGGCTTGTGTTCATTTCAATAGTTGCCTAATTCATTTCAAAGCATGTTACATTTATCTCACAGTTTCATTTTCATTTCAGAAAGTGTGATATTCATGTTACAGAATGTCATATAACTTTTAATGTGGGCCATATTAATTTCATCAGGTGTCATATTAATTTCAAAGTGGTTCATATTCCTTTCTATGAATGTCATTCATTTCAATGGATGTCATATTCACCTTAACACGTGTCATAATAATTTTAACAAGGGTCATATCCATTTCAACATAGGTCATATTAACTTCAATATATGCAGTATTTATTTTGCTGTGTATCATATCAATTTCAAAGCACAACATATTCATTTTGACAAGTTTCATTTTCATTTCAGCATTGGTCTTATTCAGTATAAGACATGTTTAATTCATTTCGGTGGAGCTCATATTTGTTTCAATGCATGTCATATTCATCTTAGCATGTGCCATATTTCTTTCAATGGATGCTTCATTCATATTAACCCAATTTTAATTTTAACATGAATCATATCCATTGCAACATATATTGTAATCATGTCAATGTATATCATATCACTTTCAATGCAAGCCATATTCATTGTGATAAATGTCATGAACATTTTAACGTGACACGTATTCATTTTAAAACATGTCAAATTCATTTCAATGAAGGTCATATTCATTTCAACGTAGGTCATATTCATTTTAACATGTGTTATATTCTTTTCAATCAATGTTAAGTTTATTTCAATGGATGTCATATTCATCCTAACACTTGTCATATTAATTTTAAGATGCAACTTATCAATTTTAACATATATCATATTAATTTGAATATGTATCTCATTAGTTTGAATAAGTGTCATATTAATTTCAAGGCGTGCCATATTCATTTTAACAAATCTCATGTGAATTTCAGCTGTGGTCATACTCATTTGAAGACATGTCAACTTCAATTCAATGGGGTTGCAATAATTTTAACACAAGCCATATTAACTTTCAGTTATATCATGGGCATTTCTGTGTGTCTCATATTCATTGCCATTTCAGTAATATTAATTTCAAAACAATTCAGATTCATTGCAACATGTTTAATGTTCATTTCAATGTACATTGTATTAGATTCAATGTGCATTGTTTTCTTTTCAGAATATAATATATTCATTTCAATACTTTATATTATTTTCAATCTGCTATATTAATTTCAATGTATGTCATATTTCTCTTGGCATAAGTCAATCATTTCAAGAAATGCCCCATTCTTTTTGGTGACTATTGTATTCGTTTCAGTGATTGCTTTATTGTTTACAGTGAGGTCCATATTAATTTCAGTATGATTTATATATATTTCAGTATATTTCTTATTCAATTAGGTGTGTGTGTTATTCATGTTAATCAATAAGTAGCATATTCATTCTGCCAGGTTTTATATTTGTTTTGGTTCAATTCAGATTCAATCTGCCAGGTTTCATAATTATTCTGACACATAGTACATTCATTCTGGAGTGTGTCATATTCATTTTGCAGCACGCTATGCATTTTAGAAGGTGTCCAATATGGGGAGCTGTCATTTTGACATGAACGGCTTCCCATAGCTTTGAATTAGCTCACATATGTCAACTGTTTTACTTTTTATTTTCTGTTTCTGTGGCAAGGTAGTTTCCTGGTTGTACATGAAGGAAAATGCACATTCAAAAAAACAGGACTGAGCACCATTTGTGTATTTTTTTAAAACTTTTTGGTGTTACTACCATTGCCAGTAAATACTGGTACAGAAGGGTGCAGCATTAAGCAGGTGCAGTTTTACTTTGCACAACGTGCTCTTTCTGTCTAAATCATCTCTGGGCCCCCACACTAAGTTAGTGGGGACCCCAAAATATTAATCCCTCTCACCATTCCGTGTCCTTTTGCACTTTCTCATAGCTGGACCTTTTATTTTGCAGGGCCACTGGAATTATGTGGCAGAAAAAGACCAAATTATCAGGCAAATTTGACCAATTTATGTGACAAGAAAAGTACAGTTATCAATTTACAACGCCAATAGCTCCAACTTCAACTAATGAGAGACCTATTGCATTGCAAATTATTTTTTTTTAACCAGCCCTACATGTAATTGTATCAGGATGGCCTTGCCAGGCATCACAATTGTAAGTCTCTCTCCATTGTGTTTGCTGATGCGAGACAAGTTGTTTTGATATTTTTGCTGATGTTAGGAAAACCTCGGGTCATTGGTCATTCAGAAAGTTCCGGTGATAGCCTAGAAGCAATCACAACCCTAGCATCTAACTTGCAAGGAGGGCATTCGCTACAAAGTGTAGCGAAGAAGGCACTGAACACCGTATACTTAGATATCACGGAGCAGCCGACTGCCCCCAACCCGGCAAGCAAGTTGTAGACTGACACAATCCCCCTCACCTCCCCGGCATGAAACTGTCTTGGACTCTCCCAAAGAGTTGTCTAGCTACATTTCCATATCCAACCTGCCAGTCTTGGAAATATAGTTAATTTATCTCCAGGTCTTCAGAGAAAAGCATAACATCCTTCATGACCACCAATGAAGGTTTAAATTGTAATTAGGGAGAGTCGCCTGTAAAAAATCGATGCCGGCCAAACAGAGATGTTACTCCAACCCGATTTATTATTGGAGTCCAAAACAGCCGCCCACCCAGCACCACCCCCCCCCCCCCCCACTCTAAGCGAATGCCATTTTGAAACGATCCCATTTTGCACGTATATTTATTAAATGAAAGGCATACGTTTTATTAAATGAAAAGTCTAAAGTGGATTGTGCTGACATTTATTTGTCTTTGTATAGTATGCCTTATTAGAGTGTTCGGCACCTTTGTCATGGTGCTGTGCATATTTTAAAAGCTGTTTCCTATGACAGCTTGTGGTCTTTGTGTTCCCAATTCGAAACTATTAATAATGGAACTTGTTTATTTTTCAAAGACATCTGCTCAGCAGGAGAGGCAGCGGGGATAATCGGTCCTAATTGCAGGGCCTATTTTCGGTCTTCCGTCTGTCTGCATTATTGCTGCTGGGCTCCTGCAACCTGTGATTCGCAGGTTTTTTTTGCTCATCCAGAGAGTCCTAATGAAGCGGCTGCTGCCGTTTGACACTGGGATTTGTGTGGCTCGAAATTATTTTCCCAATCCATTGCAGATCTGAGCATTCCTCTCTGAGTTGCTTTCGTGTTCTTTCGACTGACCGCTTTTAATGTGTCGGTGCGCATTTCCCTGCTACGCCTGCTTCTCGGAATTGTTTTTTTGATCTAGGGATGTTATCTATTTTCAACAGTACTTTTGATACGTGGTTTAATCCGTTCAGCTATCTGCTGTAATATTTTTTTTCATCACAGTGGGAGAAGAGAGAAAGCGGCCGATGAAATAAAATCACAAGAAATAAAAGTACATTCGAAGCCGTCATGCCAATCAAAGGAAAGCATTCATTCAAAGGCCGCGTGAACACGCCGACAGCGGCCAACAATAAGCAAAAGCATTGGACTAACCACTCACCACGGGTTCTGGAATAGTATGATTCACAATAGGTCAACAACCACCTTTGCACACAAGGAAGTAGAAAAGGTGCGCTGTGCAAACTTTAAATTTGCTAGCTACATTATATTTAGGGAAGTGGGCGGAGAAGGTGTATCTATAAAATGCTATGTTAAGACAAACCTGCCACAGGGAACAGTCCGCCAAGCTACCCACCTTAATCCTAGTAGTCTTTACGTATTCCTAATACTGAAATTAACAATTTAGTAGACAAATTATAGACTCTATTCAATTGTGCGGTCATAAAGCCGTATCAATACAACTGATGGCACTGTGACTGTAGGATGAGTTTAGTGAGCTTCTCTTGTAAAATTGAACACGAGGATTGTTTTTTCATGATGCTTGGGATTCCAGTTGATTTACCTCTTCAGTTATGGTCCTACACAGTGCTTACAACCACCAGTTTATGTCTTTCTTCAAAGACACTTCCAGATTTCCTCTGATTTTAAAGATGCAATTCCTTCAATCATGGTCATTTCTGTGAAACTCTCCATCATTGCCTCCTCCTCCTCCACAGAAGGACATCTTGCGTATTTTGGGGGCTTCTGTTTGGCACTGCTTTTAATTTATGATCCTATTTTAGTTTATTCATGTCCTCCTTGGCTAGGTCACTGGCACTGCACAGATGAACTTGTCCAAGGGCCTGACTTAAAACTCGGCAGACAGGTGTCTCCGTCACAAGGGTGACAGATATCCCCTCCTTCAAAATACCATTATATTGCATGGGATTTAGATTATGAGAGATGGGATATCCGTGAACTCTGTGACGGAGTAACCCGTTCACGAATTTCAAATCAGGCCCCAAATTCTAAATGTGTTCCCTTTTAATATTCAGGTTTAGTGATGTGTGTTTTCAATAGTGTAGCCCACTAATATACCCAAATAATCTCTGTGAACCACTGCCATTTCTCATGTGTGAGGACCTGTTTCGGTCTAAAAGGAACTTTTATTATGGATGTTGCATGGTACTGAACAGTATAAACACAACATTTCTCCGCATGGTGGCTGTAAAACACCACTTATGTGATAAATTAACTAAAAGAAAGTGGTATTTTAAACAATCTATATCGAAGAATCATTCAAGGTCCTCAGGGCAGGACTGTGTGGAGAACAGAGCTGTTTCTATCAAGGGGTCCCTTAAAAAGCTCAGGGACTCGGCCAGAGTCTACTTTGCCCAAGCCTCAAAATGTCTCTGCCTCCACATGAGTAATGGTTAGCGGCATAACTGGGCTCAGTGCAGCATCTTACTGCCAGACTGTTTATTCAATATCAATAGTAGCCTTATGTCTTGGTTTTTCTTTTTTATTGATTCATTGTAGAAGATGACACTGATGTGGTTAATCCAGATACAACCTGGCACCTTTGGAATAATGTAGCTTCCAGCTGCATTCTTACCAAAGGCCCCTAACCTTCAGAACTTTTTCAGTGTTTGCCTCATTTGCCTTTTTTGCATCTTCCCAATTCCCAGGTGAAACCTTCCATTTTTTTTAACTTTAACAAATAAGTATTCCCCAGGAAACTGATGAGTAGCATAGAAGTACAGTCAATACGTGCCCTCATTCTCAACATTACATTTTTCTTTTATTTGCAGTCATCAAACCAGTGCTTCTTTATCTGGATCTTGTTTTTATGCGTTTTGATTATACTAAGAATGAGTCATGTGCACAAGCACAATTATTCAAAGATTTTACAGGTTCTACTTTTTGCCTCTTTTTTGGATTGTCGTGGTTTGTCACTATTTCTGGATCTGTAGTTCTGGAATTTGTCGCTAATTAGGATAGTGTGTTCGGCTCCTATCCATTTACATGTTACATTTGTTTTTCTTGATATTGCTAGACGTTTGCTGTGACCATAAAGATAATTAGCAGTGTTAACATTTGAAATATGTTTCCTTTTTTGAACTTCCGGAAATTTCTCTTAATAATAGGATTAACACATGTAATTTGCAAAGTTTTTTGTACGTCTTTTTACACAAATTGGAATTTTGCACCCTTATTTTGGGAAGAAATATGGCCATTGTCAATATAAAAATACTTGAGTGATTTTAAGCTAGCTCACGAAAAACAAACACATTTTCAATAGCCAACTAGAAATTGTGAGGAAATATTGACATTAGCAAGAAACTTTTGCCAGTTTGCTAGGTCAAATGAAAGTGAGTCAATGTGGTAATCTCAGGAAACTCCTATTGGTGGACCAACAATTTTGCCCTAGTTTAGACTTCCTTTGCATAAAAAGAATTTGCACATCCCTATTGGTAATGCCTTTCTGCTTTTCTCTTTCATTTGAGAAATCTTTTCGAGATTTTATAAAATGGGCCTTCCAAAATGCCATTCATTCCATACTCAGAAAACAATTCTGCGATTCAGTAATGTTTTACTAAAAAACATTTTTGGGCTTTGCACATGTTCAAAAGCTATTTTGCAGTCACATAGGGTCAGATTTTGCAATTCAGAGCCTTTGCGTTGTACACGAGGCCCCTGTTCTTTCTCATTGTAGAGGAGCTACCAGGCGGCTTTTGATTTATGATGCTTGCAATATATCTGTTATTCATCTGCTCATTCCAGCTCCTATTCCAATGTAAATAACTTTTCTGATCTTCTCCACGTTCCCTATCAGTTTTTTCATGGATCACATGTAGTAAATACCTCACCTTGGGGTAATAGTATTTACAATGTAGGGTAAATATGCCAACCAGTTCTAACAAATTTGTAATAAGGGCCTGTGAAAAGCTTTGAGCCGGTGATTGCCAGTGATGTCCACCGGGAAAACTGCACCAGCAGTGGTGCTGGAATGATTTTTAGAGTTGAGGTGCTGCCATTAATGTTATATTCCTGAAGCCATAGGGAATATGAAGAGTCCTTCCAAGCATCATGCAAAAACCACGTGTAGCAAATATGCCTTGCCCATTCAGCAGGAGGGTGTTATGTTTATGGTTTGTTGTTGGTGGTGCATATTGGGACACTGGTATCGTAGCACACTGTCATTTACAGACATATTTTCTGTTGAAATGTCCACTAAAGTTGCATAGACATACAGTTTTACTGGTAAAACTTTATAAAACAAAAAAGATAATGTGTGAAAATAGTGTTTCAGTGAATATTTATCATTTGCTCATCTCCAAGTAGTGTCTTGATTTGTTTTGATCCTATTAAAGTCTTTGTTTCCATCCCACTTTAGAATTACAAAAAGTGTTTAATTTTTGCTTTCCTAATTGCTGATATAATTTTAACCATGTGTATAATTAATTTCCCTATATTTAAATGTTTCTGTGTGTTAGAAAAAACTGACATGCTACAAACTTTCATTTCATGGCCTGTACCCCAGCACAGATTGTCAGCTACACGACTTTTATGAAATCCTCTCACTTTGCAATCATAGACATAAAAGTACTCTCCAATATCCGAATTAGCAGCAACTTGTCGGAAGAAGTAGCCTGATATTTATCTTTGAATGCCTAGGAAATGAGAGACAAGATAAACACTATATTTTAAGGCATCTTTACCACTTATTAACCTTCTGAACACCAGCATGATGCTTTCTAGTGGTGCTGCAGCATCCCCAGCACCCCTACTTCTAGCACCTATGCCCACCAGCACTCATATTTGGATTCCCACAATTTTTTTTTAACAAACCTTGAACCAGAGAAAAAGAGAGAAAGACCCCAAAAAAAGGAAAGCAGGAGGAGGTATATGAGGCAGGAGGCAGATGGAACAACAGTAAGTAAGAGAGAAGGCAGTGATGCAAAAATACCTGTAAGAGGTAGGTAAAGATATGTCTGTCTGGTTAGGGTTACAGAGGAATCAGGCAAAATCACCACTACTGTATCTTGGCATTTGGCACATCTACCTTCAATAGCACTAGCCAGGTAACCCTGAGCAAAAACTTTGGACCTGTAAACTGGCAGTTTGAACTGCGATGAGGAACTACATGTCCACATTGGGCAATAGGTCCCCCTTCTTTCAATATAGTTCTTGAGAATGCTACATTTCTTGTTGTATCCTTTACAGTGCTGCTGTTTCCCACAAAATGATCTGGGCTTATGTTTCTTTTTCGTCTTTCTTCTTCTTTTTCTTTATATATATTTTTTTTCATATGTCAATATGGACTTTGTTATTCTGACGTTTTTGGGGATCTTTAGGATATATATGTATTACCTAGTGGCAATCGCCGGTAGGTAGTTATAGGTAAGATTACGTTTCTAGACAAAAAGTGTTTTTTACTTGCCTATATCTTTGGCACCGCTTGACGAATCGTCACAAATCTCTTCCCAAAAATTTGCCAGTTCAGTCAGCTGCTGTCTGGAAAGTTTCGGGTGATCCGTCCGGGGTCCCAAAATAAATTTTCCCCATTCATTTTTCCATAGGGATTTTGAACAGCCATAGCGCAAAAACTACTGAACAGAACTACACCAAATTTGGCAGGAAGGGAGGTCTTGGTCCAGAAAGAGTGATTTCTTTGTTTTGGTGTAAACCTGATCAGTAGTTTTTGATAAATTAAGGGGAAAACAAACTTGTATTTCAAGGGATGCAAGGGATTCGCAAAAGATCTTGTGCTGAGATCTGATTGGCCGATAACACTTCAACAGGAGAAGCTGTTGAAGTGTCGTCAGCCATCTTGGGGCTCGGCTTTAGACGAGTACCAAAAAAGATTAAAAAATAAACCAAAAGGTCTAGGGTACAAACACCGTGACCCCTTAGCTCTGATGCAGTGAATCCACTTGTAAAATCACAAAGAAAACGAAGCGCGGGCTCCCATGCTTCGTTAGTATAATACCCCGTGATGGGCCAAGTCCTGAGGGCTTTTTTAAAAAAAAAAACAAGTGGTGGGTGGCCTCCTGATCCCCTCCCGCTTCCTCAAGAACCACCACCTCCCCAGCGTGATCCTGTAACTAAAGCAGGGGGCCATGTGGCCCTCCCACTGCCCCAGGGACCTCCACCACCTGGGGCAAATGCTTTAAGAAATAAAGGGGGTCCACCACCCCAAGAGCTAAGCTCTAGTTGAAGGGAGGGCCGTGCGGCCCCCTCCCCCCATGAGGATCCTCTGATGGCCCTGTGGACCGCCATCCCCAGGGCTGGCTCCTGATATGTCCCAGGGGTGCCAATCCCCGGGACATAGCTGTTTGCTGTGTCTTGCCTGCAGTGCTGCAGCTGCAGCCAAACTACAGCAAACACTTTGGGTTTTGCCACTGGACCTTTAAAGCAGGTCCCACTGTCAAAATCCAAAGTTTAATCTCTGTCCCCTGCACATGTGCAGAGGACAGAGATGAAATGCTTCAGCAAGCAGGGAGCTGCTGTCAAAGCAGCTCTGAGATTGCTGAAGCATTGGCACTGCGGGTAAGCCTTAAGGCTTCCCCCACAGGGCCAGGTAGCCCGTAAGGGCATTGTTTAAAAAATAATAAAAAAATAAAAAAGTAGGGACTACAGAAGGAGGCCTTGAGGGCTCCCTTGCGGTCCCACATAGGCCATAAATGGCTTTATAATAAAAATTAAATATGCTAAAAAAAGTTTTTAAAAGGAGGGCTATGGGAGAGCCCCTAAGGGCTCCATTCATGGTCCCTACTTTTTTAATATATATTTTTGTCACTGCAAAGCCCACAAAGGGCTAAAAAAATATAGAAACCCCCCATAACTCAGTGTAAAGGTCTGCAACCTTCACACTGAGCTATGGGGTTCAAGTCTAGCTGGACTCATTTTCCGTTTTTTTTGTTTAGTTAAACAAAATGTACATTTTAAAATATATTTGATACATTTATTTTGCTAAATCTAACAAAAATATCTCATTCTAAGTATATGAGATATTAAAGCCTAAAAAAAACTCTTTCTCTTTCACTTTCTTTCTCTCTGTCAATCAATTTCTCACACACCCACTTAGAAACGTATGCACCCACTCACAGACCCACTCAGACACTCACGCACCCACTCACAGACAAATTGACACCCTCATGCAGCCACTCAGAGACCCGCGCACAGACTGACGCACCCACTAAAACCCTGATGTACGCACTCTCACACCAAGACAATCTGACAGCCGCTCTCACCCCCAGATACACACTCTCACATCTGTTCTCACACCCAGAGAAGCTGTGGCTAACTCCGGCAGAATACAGTGAAAGGGCTGTGCACGGAGTGGGTTTGAGTGGTTGGGGAGTGTTGGCAGCAGGTTCTAGCTGAAGCCCAGGTCTTGCGGGCAACCTCCTCTACACATGGATGAAGGAAGTGCACGGCTGGGTGCTTATAGGTGGTTGGCCTCTGGCCAGACCCCTGTGGCCAATCGCCGCCACGCACGGCCAGAGGCCGTTGCCTGCG
The DNA here is from genome assembly GCF_031143425.1 of Pleurodeles waltl. Classification (NCBI taxonomy): domain Eukaryota; kingdom Metazoa; phylum Chordata; class Amphibia; order Caudata; family Salamandridae; genus Pleurodeles; species Pleurodeles waltl. The sequence goes on along the minus strand of NC_090449.1, from coordinate 536,780,803 downwards.
GTGGTTGAACTAACATATAGTAATTCAAATTACTATTCATTAAAAATACCATCGAAATTCACTAAAAAAAAACAAAGGTTACAGGGATGTTATAGTTAGGATATAGAATAAAAAAAAACTCAGATATTCACTGAGAAAACCGAGGGTTACATGGACATTATAGTTAGGTTCTGAATTTACTCCTACAAAACCTTAGAAATGTAATGTGTGAGGTCATAAGCAGTGCATTACGGGAGCTCCAGTTATAGTTAGCTGAGGTACCTATAACTGCTGAATTTCTATGGTTTTGTACGAGTAAATTCAGAAGCTAACTATAACATCCCTGTTTTTCAGTGAATTTCTAAGGTTTTTCAAAATTCTGTTTCCTAACTATAACATCACTGTAACCTTTGTTTTTTTCAGTGTATGTATATGTATATATATATATATATATATGTTTTATAGAATATTTGGCATTCATATCTAGGAAATTGTATAAAATCATGAGAATTAATTTTTTTGAGGATATTTCTTAATATTTGCATGTAGTTTTTCATCTTGGCAATTCAGTATCAGGAGTGGCACTTATGGCATTGAAATCGTTTTTGTACCTCATTCAAAGGAATTTGATAGTTATGGATGCAAGAGGAGCCACTTGGCTTTGTGAGACAAATAAACATGACATTTCTTAAATGCTGTTTTGTGTAACATAAGGCCGATTATACATTTGCACAGTATTTCACATTAATTAACCACTTGTCTTCAATTACATATTTTCTAAAAATAATGTAATTACTAGTTAGTCCTGACATTTTGGAATATACTAAAAACATATATTCCTTTACAAAAATGAATTGTGACAATATGGTAATATTTAAATATTTATGAATACATACATATATTGTTTTTTGTTGCACAATGTTTCATAAAGAAAATGGAACACAAAAACCTCAATGTAAATATGAAATGTTAGGTATTGCTACAATTTCTATTGTTTATGGAATGTTTTCAAAGGAGGGTGGGCACTACTGATTTGCGTGATGGCCATGAGGAAGACCTGCTGGGTGAAGCAAGTTGCAAAATAAAGCTTTCCTGTTAAAGATGCATCTGGGAGTGCGGGTTTTCCTTTGGTAATGAGGATCGGTTACCAAACACCTTTTCAGCTATATAGCCCGTCGCCGTTTCTCACCCCCTCTGGGTAGAAGCAATTGGGAGTTATGGAATACTGGTGGGGCTATACATATATGTTAGAAATTGGATCTTTGGTTGGCAGTCAGGTTCCCCCCTGACCAAGCAAGGACCCTCACTCTAGTCTGGGTAAAGGAGAATCACCCTCAGCTAAAAACTTCTCACCCCCTGTGTAGCTTGGCACGAGCAGACAGGCTTAACTTCAGAAGCAATGTGTAAAGTATTTGTACCAACACACACAGTAATACAGTGAAAGCACTACAAAATGGACACCACAGCAGTTTAGAAAAATATGTAATATTTATCTGAATCAAACAATACCAAAACAACAAAAATCCAACACACACAAGTCAAGATATGAATTTTGAAAAGGAATAAGAGTCTTAGGTGGTCATTCTGACCCTGGCGGTCTTTGACCGCCAGGGCGGAGGACCGCGGGAGCACCGCCGACAGGCCGGCGGTGCTCCAATGGGGATTCCGACCGCGGCGGTAAAGCCGCGGTCGGACCGGCACCACTGGCGGGCTCCCGCCAGTGTACCGCCGCCCCATTGAATCCTCCACGGCGGCGCAGCTTGCTGCACCGCCGCGGGGATTCCGACCCCCCCTACCGCCATCCAGATCCCGGCGGTCCGACCGCCGGGATCCGGATGGCGGTAGGGGGGGTCGCGGGGCCCCTGGGGGCCCCTGCAGTGCCCATGCCACTGGCATGGGCATTGCAGGGGCCCCCGTAAGAGGGCCCCTACATGTATTTCACTGTCTGCTGCGCAGACAGTGAAATACGCGACGGGTGCAACTGCACCCGTCGCACAGCTTCCACTCCGCCGGCTCGATTCCGAGCCGGCTTCATCGTGGAAGCCTCTTTCCCGCTGGGCTGGCGGGCGGTCTGAAGGCGACCGCCCGCCAGCCCAGCGGGAAAGTCAGAATTACCGCCGCGGTCTTTCGACCGCGGAACGGTAATCTGACGGCGGGACTTTGGCGGGCGGCCTCCGCCGCCCGCCAAGGTCAGAATGAGGGCCTTAGTCCTTAGAAAACAGTGAGAATGCTGTTATTGCACAAAAGTAATTGGGTAGCAGCAAAATAAGGCCGCACGGGTGAGCGTGCATCAAAAAACGCCAGCAATGCTTGGATTTCTCACTCACAAGCGAGACCGTGCGCAGTTCTTTCTCTGGTCGGGTTGGTGTGCATTGTTTTTTCTCTCTCGCAAGAGAGCAATGCGTTGATCCCGGATGGGCACCTCGGGTCCGGGCAGGCATTGCATTGATGTTCCGCACCCGGTGATGTTGCGTAGAAATCCGGCCCCCCCTGTGTCAAGAAACCGCGCTGCGTGGGGTCTTGCATCGTTAACAGCAGCTGATGTGAGTGTTGCTCACCGTTTCTCCAGCCGTGTTGCGTTGATCTCCCAGTTGTGATGCAGGTGGAGTATCGATTTTACCTGCAAGGCCAGAGGTGTGTCATTTATCAGCCACGTTGCGGGTGATGCGTCAAACGTTTGCCCGCCCGACGGTCTTTGCATGGATTTCTGTACTTTTCCACCAGCTCCACCTTTCAATGGCCGAGAGACAGGTTAGGGCACCACTTGGCAGGGCAGGACTCTCAGCAGAACGTCCAGGTGCTGGCAGAGAGAAGTCTTTAATGTCCCTGAAACTTCAACAACAATAGGCAAGCTCAGTTCAAGCCCTTAGTGATTCTTCACCAGTGGGAAGTTACACATAAGTCAATCTTTGTCCTCTCTCACGCAGAAGCAGCTTCTGCAGGCCAACCCACTGTAATAGCCAAAGGGGAAATACTCCTCCTCCATCTCTTCTCCTTGGCAGAGGTTTCTCCTGGTTCCAGAGGTATTCTTGAAGTAATCTAATTTTTAGGGGTTTTGCATCCACTACTTATACCCCTTTCTGCCTTTGAAGTAGGCAAACTTCAAAAGGAAAGTTTCTCTTGTTTGTAAGATCCTGCCTTGCCCAGGCCAGGCCCCAGACACACATCAGGGGGTTGGAGACTGCATTGTGTGAGGGCAGGCAAAACCAATTCAGGTGTAAGTGACCACTCCGCCCCTCCTTCCCAGCACAGATGACTCATCAGGATACGCAGGCTACACTCTAGCTCCCTTTGTGTCACTGTCCAGAGGAGACGTGCAAACAGCCCAACTGTCAAACTGGCCCAGACAAGGAATCCATAAACATTCAGAGTCACAGAATGGTCACAGAAAGGAGAATCACAGAATGGTTTTAGCAAGAAAATTCCTACTTTCTAAAAGTGGCATTTTCAAAAACACAATCTAAAAATAAGATTTACTAAAAGATGTATTTTAAAATTGTGAGTTCAGAGACCCTAAACTCCAAATTTCTATCTGCTCCCAAAGGGAATCTGCACGTTAATAATACTGAAAGGCAGCCCCCATGTTAGCCTATGAGAGAGAGAGGTCTTGCACAGTGAAAACCGAATTTGGCAGTATTTCACTGTTAGGGCATATAAAACACATTAGTATATGTCCTCCCTTAAACATACACTGCACCCTGCCCATTGGGTTACCTAGGACCTGCCTTATGGGTGCCTTAGATTTAAGAAAAGGGAAGGTTTAGGCCTGGCAATTGGGTACACTTGCCAAGTCGAATTGGCAGTTTAAAACTGCACACACAGACACTGCAGTGTCAGGTCTGAGCCATGTTTACACGGCTACTTATGTGGGTGGCACAACCAGTGCTGCAAGCCCACTAGTAGCATTTGATTTACAGGCCCTGGCACCTCTGTTGCACTTTACTAGGGACCTAGCTGTAAATCAAATGTGCTAATGATGGATAAACCAATCACCAATACAATTTACACAGGGAGCACTTGCACTTTAGCACTAATCAGCAGTGGTAAAGTCCGCAGAGAGAGTAAACCAGCAAAAACAAATCAGAAAATATAGGAGGAAAAAGGCAAAAAGTTTGGGCATAACCCTGCAATAAAGGGCCATTTCCAGCAGGAATCATTGCATAGCACATGGTACATACTTAGCAAAGAGGCATTCCTGCTCCAGTGACTTGCAAGGTTATGCACATATACTTTGGGACTACACTTGAAGTTTAAAACAAAAGGAATAGTTACTACCTGCAAGATTAAGCTGTCAATGTAATAGTTTATACTCTGTGTGTCCAAGCTGAAGTCTCAAGGACTGCTGGTAAGTATGAGTATGCGTGTGCACATGCATAAGTGTGTGTGGATGGTCTTGAGTTCTCAGTGTTCTACTGCTGTGATTTAGCCTCTGGTCCTTGAATCACGTTATGTTGTACTTACCTGATATTAGGTACTGTCATTTTGTAGTGTGTATTGTGCAGTCAAGTGTATGGTTCTTAAGGTTAGTTATAGTATGCTACCTGAGATAGGTCAATGTGATTTCGTTTATTTAGTGATTGGAACTTTTCAGGAGGGTATACTGTGATAGAAATATGCAATATATGGATTGTCGTATTGTCAGTTGTGTTGTACTATTGAGTCTGATTGTGTATGCAAATTTTGCATGGGTTATTACCCCTAACTCCAGAGTTAACATTGATGAGTGTCACTATGTAAAACATTGTAGTGCTGAGCTTACAAACACAGTAGGGAGCACATATCTGCAAGAATCTGATGAAAATATCCCTAGAAAGTAGGTTGTCGTTATTAGAAAAACTGGGAAATGGTGCAGGAAGAACACTTTCTTCATGTTAGTACCCACTCCAACTCAGGCATTCTTCACTGCAACTCCACCTAGTATCAGTAATTCTGAGTTTAGTAATACCTCACTTTGTTATAGAACAATTCATTATCGCCCCAGTGGTGTGCTCAGCTCCTAATGCGCGCTATGGTTCATAACAGCAAAAAAACATATTTGCAGCTGGCTTTATATCATAACATGAGTCTAAATAAAAACCTAAGGCCCTGATTATGAGCTAAGGGGTTATTTATTGCCCCTGATAAATAACGATACCAAAGGTATGTTATTTATCAGGGGCAATAAATAACACCTATTATGAGTTTATGGGGAATAACATGCAGAATTCTGTGTTTAACAAAACAAAATCCGCACGATATGGCGGGTTTGACCTTCTGAAATTCATTGAAGATCAAGTTATTTAATGCATCTGATAATTATAAAATGTGTTAAATACGTTCACATTTATAATTGCGACCCACGCGTAAACAGGAGTTTATGCATGTGTCGTAAAATTAGGAGGAACTTGTATGCAGGCCCTTAGTACCTAATTCGGATTGGTGGAGTCAGATTCTACAATTATCGCATCTGATTAAAATCTGACACTGAAGAGTTCAAAATTTATCAGATTCAATAATTATTGAATATCTTGTATTTTTGGGTAACCTGTGAATTTTGTCACTTACTGAAAAATATGCATGTTACGGTAAATACTGCACACTTTTCCCCTTTTAAATTCTGGAAGGGTTGATCTGCTGATATTTATTGATTCAATTGCTTACCAGTAATCTTCAATACTCCAAATACCCTTTTTCTCTACCAATACTTACGTCCCGCCCTCCCCGTTTACTTCCCAGATCACAACCTGACTTCCTGTGTTTTTCTTTCTGCTAGGGGGCATCCAGGATATTTTGTGGGCTCCATGCCTCTTTATCACCAGTTTAATAGGAGGTCCTTGGATGTCAGGGAGGGGGGACTTTTTGCACTGAGCATTGTGATTTACTCTGGCTATGTCACGTGGTGCCAGGGTAGGGGTGGGACACCTCATGTTTGTAAGTATTGGGATGAGAAAAGGGGTTGAGGAGGTAGTGATGTGTGAGGTATTTTTTGCATCTGGTAAATACCACATAACTTAGAATTTCCTGAAATCTGTGTAAACAGGATTTTTCTCTGGGGTGGGAAAACTCTGAGCTACTCAAAATCAGCCCCTAAATGTCCAAAGTATGTTATAGAGAGGCGAGGTGGTTTTACTCGCATTGTTACTACCACAAATCTCACATTGTTATTTAGCAATCAATTTTCAACATTTCCTGAGTGTATTATTTCTAGGATGCCTGGCAGACTGACATTAGTCGATTTTCTTCAGAGAAGCGCATTCTGTTTCTCAGAAAGTAGCATTTCGTACCATGTATTTATACTATCCTGGACAAGAAAATCAGAGGCTGCAAATAATGTTTTTTTCCTAAATCTTATTTTATCCATTTAGTTTCAAATAGCTGAAGCAGGTGCCGCTATTTGAGAGGGTCACAATGACATTACTCTACTGGGATTTCTGTTTTTCATCTAAGCCACACAGTTAATGCATAGTTCAATCTTTTCTAAATTAATTTGCTTGCATCAAAACAATGTGCATTTTGCTTTTAGTGTTCCTCTTGCTGCAAAATGTAATTTGTAATTCATTTACTCTTGTGTTCCCATGGCTATCTCCTGAGACGTTTATTTTATGGTCATTGGGCTAATACTTTGAACATTTTGCACTTAGTCACATAATGTCAGAAGCTGCTAATTTTCATGGATCACTTATATGGAGGGTCAGACTGAGACCGAAAATAGGCCCAGGAACCAAAATAATAGTGGTCCACATTAGCGAGGCCTATATACAAAAAGTGTTAATAACAGTAGAAACCTGCCCACCTGAACATAAAACCGAACCAAACCTACTAAAGAACATTGATCTGTCATACTAGCCCTTTGGGCATTGCCTGATTGTCCTATAGGCCAGTCCGCATCTGCTTATATAGATATTGTTTAAAGCAGCATCTATAAATGTTCCCATTGTATGGGTCCAAGTCTCAGCCAGTAATTAAATGTGGAAATTTCACGGCCAGAGAAACAAATTCAGGATCGCATCAACATTATTACCTGTCATTCCCATTTAACGGAGTACAAAAAGGGGCAGAGAGATCTTAAGGATTTTGGGGGAGTGTTAGACTGTTCATCCTTGGCGTGGTCTCCCTTAACTTTTTGCCTCTGTATTCCAGGTTGTTGATGTGTGCTGGATTCTGATTTTGCGTTTTTTGTTACTCTGGGCACTTCACCACTGTTAATTAACTAGTGCTAAAGTGAAAGTGCTCCTTTACATAATGTGTATGTAATTGGCTTATCCATGATTGGCATATTTGGTTTACTATCAAGTCCCTAGTAAAGTGCACTAGAGGTGCCAGGGCCTGTAAATCAAATGCTACTAGTGGGCCTGCAGCGCTGGTTGTGCCACCCACATAAG